>NC_060164.1:22866238-22969743 GCF_021292245.1 Micropterus dolomieu
ATTTCCATTAGGATTTAGTGTGATTTGAAGCTCATTTGCTGTAATAAAGCTGATTTAATAGCACAGTCCATGTCAATGTACAAATACACAGCATCTGAGTAATTAAGAGAATCCACTTTCTGAACTGATGCACGACAACATAAATACCCCTGACCCTTAAAAATGAGTGTTACAAAACATACCTATTGTTTCCCGAGTTTAAAAATACAGTTATCTTGGAATTACATTGAATGATGCAAAATATTCACATCTTGATAGAGGGTCTTTGCACCCAGCAGACTCTCCTGTCTCTCAACTCTTCATTACAGTAGTAGTGCTTTCCAAAATAGAAATGAGGAAATGGAAAACTCATAATATATTCACATCCTGCCATAATGTTACCATCAGCAATATTGAAGTGGAGACTGTGTGCAGAAGCCTGATAGTCTGTAAAACCCACAGCACTGATTGTTGTTCTCCTCTCCCAGAGTTCATAGAGGGAGTCTCGCAGTTCAGTGTCAAAGGGGACAAGGAACAGAAGCTTCGATGTAAGTAAAGCTGCTTCACCGCTAAAACCACATGTGGCCAGAGCTAGTCCTACTGGTACTGCTTGTTTTGCCGCTTTGGGACTAAAACCAGCTGGGGCTTTGTCCCATGTGTCTCACCTGTTGTGTTTGTCTCACCCTTGCTTGCCGCTACAACAAACAGTGAATTTTGGGCAGTGTACAAAATTAACTTTTTTCGCTCACCTCACCTGCTAAGGGCTAGTAAAGCAAAAAAAAACCAGAAATCTATCAGCAATGATTGTTTTTGTAGCCCGGTTAATTTATGTGGAAATGTCACCCTACCCGTTTCCAGCACAGTTCTGTATATAGAATCAGCGTTAAAAAACAAAGAGAGTGGGAGAAAGTTGAAATACTGCTGCTGTTAATGGAGCCGGTGTAACTGGAAGCCAAACATGAGCATGCTTGGTGAGGGCTTATTCTTATGGTTTGACCAATGGGGACAAAGTTTAAGAACAGGAAAAGACGAATGACTTGTGTTTCAATCGTTACTGTCAGTCTGGTTATAAATGTATCCGAGGGTCAACAAAGACTATTTCTACTAACATTTGGTTCTACGGGTGTTGCTGTCTAATTGATTGTACCTCCTGTCTACCCTTGCTTCTGTTCCTCTCCTCCCTCATGCGACATCCTGCACCACAGTCGCTTTCAGGATCTATGACATGGACAAGGACGGCTACATCTCCAATGGCGAGCTCTTCCAGGTGCTAAAGATGATGGTAGGCAACAACCTTAAGGACACACAGCTCCAGCAGATCGTGGACAAGACCATTATCAACGCAGACAAGGACGGAGACGGCAGGATATCTTTTGAAGAGTTCTGTGCAGTAAGTGGAAGCCCTCCTGGGGTATTTTGGGGATAGTGACATTTCTGCTGATGCAACCTGTTATGGTGAAGGCAAATGTCAAAAGGGCAGAAAAACAAAACAGTTTTTCGCTTAGGTTAGACTGCACTGGGTTTCAGTTTCATGCTTCCTGTTGAAATACAGTGTCAAGGGCTGTAAATAAACATAGGCGGGTGTGTTCTTGCTACATATGATGAGGCACTAAAAATACTGAGCTAGCACTTTGGTATTGGACCAAGCAACAAATAAAATATTACATTTATTCTATATTGAGTCCATCCAGCTGAAGGTTACCTGACAATATTTATAATGAACAGTTATTGTTACAATGAAATATGCTTATATTTTTACTGAGAAAGTTGTAGTCAGGAGTACATGACATTATTCTCACAATCCTGGGATAAGCATGGGAGAGGGGCAAGTTCTACTATAAGGGGAGGAATAATAAAGGTCAGAGGTTAAAACAAGAGCATATTAGAACCAGTAGAGCACATGTCAAAGTGACGAGGCAGATTCTGCTTGCCTGAGAAGAATTTGTTGGACTTCGATAGAATAGGCCCGATTACTGTTAAGAACAGTCAGGCTACGGTCAGATACTATCAAAGCTCTGTAAGATGTGACTGATCTATAGTTGACGAGGGAGGCAGTCAAAGGAAGGGAAGAGCAGAGTGATGCTGTCATGACAAAAGCCAAGCTAAGTAGGTAGTTTCATAGTTCACATTAAGACATGGCTACTCTTTTGTCATCAAAGGATAAAAATGGAGGTATTTCGAAGATGGTTGAATTTAAGCTGGGTAACTCGGAATCTGCAAAAGATTTTGCTAATCTGCGACTGCATCATCCACATAACGTGTCTCTCGTTGGAACTCGATGGAACCTGCTTTGCTCTGAGATTTTTCTGAAATCAAAGCCACCAGTTTTCACTGACAGAAACAAGGCCCACATTTGATGGAATAAAAAGGCTCTCCTGTTTTTAACATAGCAGCGCCGCTCAAACACTTGAAGGTTCAGGGGAAGAGACGGTGGGATTGGATTTCAGTCTGGCTTACAGTAGTTGTGATCTGAGCACTGCAGGGTGAAAGAAACTGCAAGGAGGGTGTAAAAATAAGACGAGGGATATAAAAATAGATTTAGTCGAAAGGTTGGTAGTAAAAGGAAAGACATTCTTAACAATGTTAAGAACAGAGGCTGGATGATGTAGTAATCTTGGCTTAGTATAAGAGTGAGTACTACCTGTGCAAACAGTATCTTCTGTGGCTCTGGTGGAGCTTTGGGAAAATTTAAAAAGATCATCCTGATGATGTCCTCATGATCAGATTGTCTTGGCTTGAGACTGAAAAGCGTAGGTGTGAGGTTTTAAAGAAGTGGGAAAGTAAATAAGACACAATGCAATAGAGTTGTATTATGGGAAATGCTTGACCCCTAACTAGAGGCTCCTCTTCCTCTGCTGCTTGACTAGTTTAATGTGTCTCTCGTGGGTCCCCCAACTTTATTAAAGTGTAATACTAAATTGGTAGACGACCCCTTTTTAATTGACAATTTTGAAAATTGGTGGACAATTTTGATATTCAGTTAATTGTTTAACTCATTTATTCAGGGAAATGTCAAGCTGCTGTTCTTTTATTATATCACTTGAAATTATCTTTGGGCAGTTGGTTGGACAAAACAAGCAATTTTGAAGACTACATGGACAATTGTTAGGGGCATTTTTCACTATGTTCTTACATTTTATAGTCGAAATGTTAATTGTGAAAACAATAACTTAACTGATAATAAAAACAGTCATTAGTTGTAGTGCTTGCTTTTACTGTCACAGCAAGAACTGAAATTTAAAATTTAAAGAAAACAAACACATGAGACTTTAAATAGTGGAATGCAGACCCAGAAAATAAAGCAAATGTATCTGTTGGTAGAGGTGGTTGTTTTACTCAGACATTTTGACTTGTCATAGTAGGAAAAGCACAGTTGTAATCAATAACATTAATAACAACAACATTCCATGAAACTAAAGCAGCTAAATGAAACTCAACCAATATTAATTTTATAATTATTTACACCTGTACTTTTCCTTCTGTGACATGTGATAAAAGCTTTCACATCTCGACTTTTAGCTTTACCGTCACTGCCTGAATGAGGGCTGGATTAATGAATGCATTTTCTCATTCTTCCAGGTGGTCGGTGGTCTCGATATACACAAAAAGATGGTCGTGGACGTGTGAGTGCTCCTCCGCTTGCTGACTCCCCCCTCCTTCCTCCTCGACACTCGCTTTCTCCACCATCTCTTAAGATCTGCTCAAGACGTCCAGCAAAACGCTCTGTGTAACTCAATGGAAGTATTCTCTCTTTCTCTCTCTCTCTCTTTCTCTCTGTCTCTCTCTCTGTGAAGCTACTTTTTCCTTTCAAAAATCACAGGCCTCGCGAAGCCAGCTTTGAAGTGTTATTGAACTGTCACTCCTCTCAATAACCCGGTCGTAGCACTTTAAGAGACTGATGGACATCTATTTAGTCATTTGCAAGAGCATCTCCGATTCTGGATGAGGGGGGCGGAAAGTGGGGAGGGGAAAAGTGGGCGCAGTGAAGAGGCTGGTTGGCTTGTTCATATTTCATCCTTTCTTTTTTTTTTTTGTTAATTGTTATTTTTGATATTTATTTTTTGTTCTTGTCTTTTATAAAGAAGAAAAAATACAAGTATATCCGTGGCTGTCTCGAGTATTTTAACACTTGACTTACAGTACAACTAGAAAGTAGGGTATGAAGTGCCAACCAGAACATATCCAGAAACCAGTCCAAGTTATTACCTATCATCACCGCTGTCATTCATGTCGGACAAACTGGCTTGTGACACTTCCAACTGCAAGACTGCAAAACTAAATTTTCTGACTTTTTGGCTTCAGTTTTAACTTATATGCGAGCAGTTTGGGTTAGACCAGTAAAGCTTCCAGTCACTTTTAGCACAGCAATGCATTTTTCTTTTGTGATAAGACTGCTAGTTTTATTCATACTTAAGAATGTGTTTATATTGTTGGAGATAATCCTTGTTTCAGTCATGAAATTATAGGTAGATAATTTAATGCCAAGAAAATGTCTTTCCAGAATCTGTGGCTGCAAACTGATACGTGGTTTACTCTTGATGAAGCATTTTGCGTTTAACAGTGTGCACCCATAAGACAATCTCCAATACAAAGAATAGCTCTGCACTCACACTGACAAATGAACTCTAGTGAATTCATTAGAATTTATTTTAAGTTAAGAACAGAGACTAGATGGGCTTAGAACTGAGAGGAATAGTTTGAGTGAATCAATGGTGCGATACATATACACCGTTTGTGCAAGTACATAGCAATTTAAGACTTATCTGCAGGCAGTGTTTTTAAACAATATGTATATTAGGTAATCAATGTGTGCTCATGTTCTTTAACTGCTAGAGAAAGAGGTGGTTTCGTCTCTGCTTTACGTGAGCCCTTCTGAATACTTACCTTTCTTCGTACAGCGCAGGGCAGGTCAGTTTTCTTTAACGCACAACTTAAAATCTTAACACGTTATCACGATCAGTGTGCAGTGGGATAGACTGTATTTTTTATAGTTTTGCTGAAAGCTTACATTTGGAAAGTTGGCTTCTTCTCAGACTTTATATTCGGGTCACAGTCTTCTACTTTTCTTCCCCTCCCACCCACTAATACAAACAGGAAGTACAATATAAATTCAGCCAAATTTTAATTTCTAAGGGAAAAATGCTTCTATAAACAGCATCAGGATAGCCTTCTGCTGTAGAGGCCGACTGCTGGTTTGAACAGAGGTTTTCCGTCAGATGTGAATCTGGAGTGCTCCGTTGTCCCTTATCCCTAAGCGCTGCACGGCTTGGGCCTCCCTGTGCTTGCATGACATGGAAATTATTTTTTTTGTTGTGCATGTAGATCAATTTTTTGAAATAATCCTCTTGTTTACACATGGATGGTGATGTTAATATATTTTAAAAAATTTAATGGTATACAATATGGATGTTGCCAAACTTTGGTAAATGTACACATATTATGAGAGGTACTCAAAATTAACTACATATAACTTTTTGTATTTTACCCAGGTCAGTGAGATGCTTCTATTCCAGTAAAAGTTGCATATCTGATCCTGTCTCAAACTGCCACACACTGTACTCAGCTTAAAGGGGAAAAGTTGATGTTTTTTTCTCTTTTGTATATAAGTATTTGTTAAATGCAGTTCTGGCTCTCTGTTCTCTGTATAGTTCAGACCGCGCTTTAGTTTGAAAGTGCTATAATTTCTCTGAGGGACTTTGTGTGGAGACCTTTGAAAAGATTTAAGTTTGAGAACCTTTTTTTCTGTTTTTGCATGCTGCATCTTATGCTATGGGACTGTTGGAAACTTGATACTGTATGAAAATAAAATTTAAACTTTGAAATGTAAAAAAAATGGATTTTGTTTGTCTAAACCCTTTAGAACCATGTAAATTAATAACAAAACTTGATTTGTCAGGGGTCAGCATACAGTAATTTTTAAGTTATTTAAGAATTAGTTCCTGATCCAAAACCTGACATCTTATTACACTTTAGTGACTAAACACATTAATGGGGATTGAAATTATTTATTTACACAAACTCATGCTTACAGATAATTGCACACTGTTTATGCATTTATCATGACTTTTTCCTCATGTTTTGGGTCAACTGATCCTAAACTGTTACCATGAAACCAGGTGACCGCTTAAATCATTAGGCCATCACAGAAGACCCTGAGATGTCCGTCCAAAAGAGACTTTATCTATCAACACAGATCCGATCAAAGTGAGAATTCCACCAGCCAAAGGGGGAAAAGGATAAATACAAACAGCAGCCAGTAAGACTTCAGAATCTCTCTGCAGTCCGGCTGGCCACGACCCTGATGTTGCCGTAGACCTTTGAAGGTGGACTTCCTGTAGGGGCAAAAGGGGTTTAAAGGTCACGTCTCAGCACTACATGTGGATTCACAGAGTCCTGTTTCAAATATGAAAATAAGCAATTTGATCAGCTTTTGTTGTATTAATGAAATATAAAAATCTTTCTTACCTAGAATTAAGTTACATATCGCTGTCCGGGCCATCTTAATATTCTGGAAAGACCCCAATATGTGAATTTTTCTGTTAAGAGAGAGGTGAAGGGGTGTTCAACACTTAGGAGAAACAAGAAATGAGACATATCTCTGGTATAGCATATTGTACATTAACACTTCTCTATGGGTTGAAGAGAAACAGAATTCACAACTGCCAATAACTAATTATATATTACAAAAGGTATGTTTCTGCATTTAACAACAAAACACGGCAATGGTGACGTGTTCTACTGAAAGATTATAGAAAGAACAAGATTATGAATCAGCACGGTTTTAGAGGAGTGAATTCATCTCCTTTGCTGAAATGTCAAAGCAGTGTTAGTTCATAAAAAAGTAGTTGGTTTTACAGTGGTAATGCACAAAACCTTTTAGTGTCTATTGAACATTTACCTTAGGGCTGTAGCAGAAAGCAAAAACAGAATTTTCCAACTTCTGTGATTGAATTTTCACAGTTCAACTAAAGTAAACTGTTTGCAAAAGTGCGAAGAAATAACTGACTAAATAACCTAATCGTGACTGATAACAATGGTAATAAAATAGTATTGGCAAAAGCATAATGATTAACATTTTACACTAATGAAAGGAATAGTGACGAGTACTCACGTGTCTGCAAGCACAATGCGAGTCTTTGTGACGTTTTCAATGGTGAATTTGGTTTTTCCTCCCTTCCCTGCTATTCTTCCGATCGCTCTGGATAAGTGGTCTCCCTTCAGAGGTTTCACTGGCAAGACAGAAAACAATTTATTACACACACATAAGATTGGACAATAACTTCATTTTGCAACAGTAAACAAAAGGTTGTATAAAAAAAAATATAGTTTCAGAGCAGACAGAAGTATCATGTCAGTTGTCATCTTACCATCTGTGACATCAAAAGTTTCAAGGAAAAGCTCATCTAATCTGATGAGAGCTAAGGCGTCCTGGGAAGAGAAAGTGTGTGTTACATCACAAACCAAAATCAAACAAGGTTGAAGAGACATTCCCAAAACATCAACAATCAAATATTGCCACAGCTATTATAAAGCTAGGTGCTTCAGTTTGACCTTAAAGAAGGAACTTGCCATACTTGGGTTAAATGAGATAAATAAAATAAAAGCCACATTTACTTGTGGTTCCATCTTATGGGCAGTAGACAACACTGACTTGTTAATTTCAAATATTTGACACAAGTTGCCCTGACCCTAAATCTCTACCACTGGCCACAAAACTTTACATTGGTTAGACAAATACACATTGTTCTACAAAACAGAAACAGACTGAGAAATGTGATAAAAAAATAGCCATGCCTCAGCCAAAATGAAAACATAAATAGCTAACAAAAATCTTCCAGTAGTGTACTTACTTCAACCTGGAATCCTAGAACAAATGCTCTGACAAAATCTGTTGCTTTTGTGAGCGAGCCAATGTCCTGTGTGTCTTTGCATGTCTGAAAGAAGAAAGGCATTTTACCTACACTGCAGACACAACTGTGGTTACCAGAGAAAAACACTACAAGTAGACATTGTTTTTAAAAAAAAAAAAAAAAAAAAAGGCTTAGTCATGTCAACATTGCGTAAATGTGCTGGGGAAACCTACTTTGATTTCAACATTCCTAGTTTTGAGGTTGAATCGAACTTGAAGCTGTAGGTTCTCTACAATTGGGGTGAAAATCTTCAGCCAGTTTTCCTTCAGCGGGGTGTATCTGTGGGCTGGGACAGCAACTTTACGCATCTCATCTGGTCCCTGAAAAACACACAAAACAATAATCATCACACCGTGTGACAACCACTAGTAACTTATTACAAAATTTAGAAATGCCTTAATTGGAAAGTAAAAGTTAAAGTCGTGCAGTCCACATTCACTCAGGAATTGGTAGAAGTATTATAAAAAGTAAAGCACATTTTTTATTGTGACTTGATTGTCCTTTTCAGCTTTTAATTACTGATGCATTATCTGCAACGTTTATTTAAAAGTTGTGGGTGGTCTCACTAATGACTAATACTGCTGGGTAGATATTAGCTATGAATATTTCATGAGCTTAACCGGTGTTTTGCATTAAAACACTTATTCTGCAAAGTTGCTAGAGATGGCAGCGGTTGCATTGGAGTATTTCTGAGGACTGGGCAGTGAAATGATAACTTTAAAGTCTCAAGTGTTAGAAGAATCACTAAACTGTCCACAACAATACTTACTGGTGTTTTGCTTCCCCCCTGTGCCACTAGTACAACAGCTAGTACAATAACGTTAGCTTTATTTAGTGAAACCTCAAATACTATACTGCGCAAGCGCAAAACACAGCTACTTTGTGACAAAGACAATTAACACTTTATGGTATTTATATTGGATACTATTGCGATTAGTTTTACCTTTAATTTGTCGCCTGAAATAGGTGGAAACTGCGGCCGCTTGCTTGCCACGGGCTCTTCTGTGTCCATGCCCACTCCATCTTGTTCACGTTTTCGTTTCTGACTCTTTTTAGACTTCACCTTTGTGAAAGACTCGGTGTCATCTTTACTCTCCACGGCAGCGCTGGCGTCTGGGGTTGTAGTTTTATCAATGTCCATCACGAATCTCGTTTTTTTAAATCTTTAAACCACACTGACCAGCCAAAACTTAGGCAGAAGACGGCCACAGAGACATGAGGGTGTCCTCGTGTAACGAAAAGGACCCAAAAAGCCAAATCGTGGACGCCTGTAGAGTGAAAATAATATATCTGTGTCAAAATTGATTGAATTGAATCTCATTGGATTACTAGAATTGAGTTTTAAAAAATAAAACATCTATGTATATTGTCTGTGTATCTCAAATACGTAACATGTTTACTTGAAATGTATACATTTCGTCAGGCATCTCTTTAGGCAGTCGCACGCTCAGCTGTTGAAAACGTATTAACGTCATTTGTTTGGGTAACGAGCTGCTTTGAACGGTTTTCTTGGTGCTTTTACAAGAACAATTCAGCCGTTTTACACACTATCTTCCATACAGCAGATATGTCATCGCCACTATCAAAGCCTCAGATCATTGTACATATTCAGAAGAGTCTGAACTACACCGTTTTTGATAGTAAATGGATTCCCTGCAGCGCGAAGTTTGTCTGCCTGGGAAACTTCCCCAGAGGAACCGGAGTAATGCAAATATATGAAGTGCAACACGGAGAGGCTCAGCTTATAAAGGAGGTAGATAACCTGTTAACATTGTACTCTTGTTTGCTCTTTCCTTATTTATTGTCAGAAATAAATAAAGCAAACGGCTTATTTTAGGGTTAGCTAGCTTAACGTTATCTAGAAAATTTTTGCTGTGTTATTGTCTCCATAGAAACAGGCAAATACCTCAATAAATAAATATTGATTTTTTATTTATTACAGATGATGCTAGAGCTGTTGTGAACATACAGTAACGTTATACCGCTTGTTCTTAATAACGCACTAATTAACATAATTACTGAGAGATTGCTAACAATTAACGTTAACATGTCCCTCAATGGGCCCGATGGTGGAACAAGCAACATTTGATCAATGTTTGATACCTGGGTCATTTCAATTTAATATACAAACGTATAATTTCTGCCATACTTCTCTATACTCATTAAACGTATCTAGTTTTTAAGCTCTATTAATCTAATTTTTAAATATCTTCCTTACTGCTGTTTCACTGCTTGTTGCCTAGTCCCATTCATGGAGCTAAAGTTTGCCTCTCGTATGTTTCAGGTAGAGAAATCTAAACCCATAAAGTGTGGGACATTTGGGGCCACATCTCTTCAACAAAGACACATAGCAACTGGGGATTTTGACGGAAATCTCAATATATGGTAATTGGTCCACATCCACTTGTGTCATACCATCTGTGTCTTCCCAGCAATGGCGTTAAATGAAATGATTTCACCAACCATATCATGTCCACCAACGGTAGAGCCTAAATTCAAAGCTGTTTTAATTCCAAAAGCTCAGTTGGACTATTATAATTAGCCTTTTTGTGGAAAGGCTATTCAATATTTGTAAGATTAATTGCCATCTAACTGACTTGAAAGTGAGTTCATGCTTCTGTTGTCCACAGGAACCTGGAGATGCCTGAAGTGCCAGTGTACACTGTAAAGGCCCACAAAGAGATAGTCAATAGTATCGATGGTGTTGGCGGCCTGGGGATTGGCGATGGTGCACCTGAGATAGTTACTGGAAGTAGAGATGGTAAGAGCATTAAGAAAGTTAAATGTAGTTTATTATTAAAGCAACAATAGAAAGTAATTTAAGTACAGCAGAAATGTAGCTAAAACGTTAAATTACCTTGAGTCTTACAGGGACAGTAAAAGTGTGGGATCCCAGACAGAAGGATTCACCTGTAGCCAACATGGAGCCGGTGGAAGGAGAAACCAAGAGGGACTGCTGGACTGTTGCATTTGGTGTGTAAAATAAGCGTTCAGCTTCTGAAAGTACTTACATCCACAACTTCAGAAGCATGGTTGTTTTAGAAATCTAACTGTGTATATATATATATACATATATATATGTGTATGTATATATATATGTGTATGTATGTATATATGTGTATGTATGTATATATGTGTATGTATGTATATATGTGTATGTATGTATATATGTGTGTGTATATATATATATATGTATGTGTATGTATGTATGTATGTGTGTATATATATATATGTATATGTATGTATGTATGTATGTGTGTATATATATATATTTATATGTATGTATGTATGTATGTGTGTATATATATATATTTATATGTATGTATGTATGTATGTGTGTATATATATATATATATTTATATGTATGTATGTATGTGTGTGTATATATATGTATGTATGTATGTATGTATGTATGTATGTATGTGTGTATATATATACACACATACATACATACATCTTCCCCTTTTTTTTCCCATATACAAGTATACATGGATACATCCTCAGGTTTATCTATGCCTTCTATACACCAAAGGTGGGTTAGTATGAACACTTACCTAGTGTCGACATCATTCCTTTACCATCATGAATGAAAACAGCATTCATTTTCCTTTGACCCTCTCTTCACAGGTCATGCCTTCAATGATCAGGACCGTTGTGTGTGTGCTGGCTACGACAACGGGGACATCAAACTCTTTGACCTGCGGAATATGTCTCTACGGTGGGAAACCAACATTAAAAACGGGGTGAGGTGAACACAAACGGTGAAACATAAAAAACATCCACCAATAAGTGGTGTGACAGGCCCAAGTTGTTGATGTTAATATATTTAATGGGAAGAGTTTCCTCTTGATTTCTTCAGTTATGTAGCCACTGTGGCACCACAGCAAGAAAATTACAAACATTTATGAAGAACATGGGAACTCAAACTGACAGTGATTCAGTCAACTCCAATCTGAAACACAAACAGCAGTTCTCATATTTAGAACTAATGTTTTTATTAGGTTAAACTGTCCAAACATACCTTAATTCATTTGCACTGCAACCTGCCCTTGAATCATAACATAGACAAAAACAGGGACAGATGTGGAGACAGAGCTGAAAATGACTTCCCTGCATCATTTATACTGTACAGAAAAGCACAGGGGAATCTGAGGTGAATGCATGTTCCCTTCACACGCCATTTACAAAGCTGTGCACTGATTTAAATTACACAGTCGTCTCTCTTACCTCATGAACGTAGATAAACCCGCCAGGGGTCATTATGTCCATTTCAGTACATTCCGTTGTATAAAAAATAGTTTGTCCAGGGGAGTGACTGTTATTTTTTCATGACCAGGTATGCTGTGTGGAGTTTGACAGGAAAGACATCAACATGAACAAGCTGGTGGCCACCTCACTGGAGGGAAAATTCCACGTCTTTGACATGAGGACCCAGCACCTCACCAAGGGCTTCGCCTCAGTTTCTGAAAAGGTAATTGACCTGGGTGAAGAGAGCCAGACGGATGTTTGGCTCCTATATATGAGAAAAATGTCAAAAGGTTATTATCGTTATTCTTATTTTTACATTTGCATGGTACAGAGGGAAATAGGGACACATGTCGTTTTGACCGTTTTCACAGCTGGAAGTGTTTGGGGTTGTGTTTATCTAACATCCTCTGTGGCTTTGTGACCTTGGCCAAAAATGACACTGGGCCGGTGAGGACAGAAGTGTGGCTTTTTGTGGGAAAATGCTAGAAAAACACACTTAAATCTGCATTAATGCACAGACCAGCTTGCCAAGTGTTTGCTAGGTCTGAGAGATCAGAGGCCTCAGCTTTCTAAATATTTGTGCAGTTCTTCTGAGCGATCAACTGTTGGCACATCAATGTCTCCAACCATGAATCATAAGGTTCCACCAGATTCTTTGGTTTATAATATGATATCAGCTTAGCTCTACAAGTAGGTTTTAACACGAAGCTTTGGAATTTATTAATGATATTGTTTTATATATTTTAATAATGAACATCTCAAAACTGTAGATGGACATTTGCAGCCATGTATATAAAGCAGGTTTCAATGAACTCATTAATAATGTTCCCAGTTTTTCTGGATGTGTTTTGACTGTTGAGTCAAAGTAATGGCTTCAGCAACCCATTATGGCCAGTTGACACAAGTTAAGTGGGGGAAGAGGCCTGATTGCAAAGATCCCAAACTAGTCCATAAATTATGTAACTTTAAACAGAGTTTAGAATTTAATTTAGAAATGAATACCAAAGGAAGTCAAAATTGTGTAAGGGACAGCAAGCTTGACAAAAATTACAGAATAGCAAGGCCACATTTTTTGACCCTTTAAAGAGGTTGAGAGGTTTTCTACACAGATTTACAATGTCTTGACAGGTACTAGGAAAGAATTTTGCAAATGATCAAGCAAATAATTCCTATTCTTTATTTTAGGCTCATAAGTCGACCATCTGGCAGGTGAGGCATTTGCCTCAAAACAGAGACATCTTTATGACTGCAGGGGGAGCAGGCAGTTTGCATCTATGGAAATAGTGAGTAATCCATCTTCAACTACAATGTTTTTCCTATTTCAAGAGACATAAGCACTCATCATGATGGTTTGTTTTATAAGAATCAAATTTCCTGCCTTACTATAAACTAATCTCTCAAATTATGTTACGTGTTTTCATGTCACTTCCAGTGAATATCCCGCTCAGAGAAGCAAGAAGGACTCAGATGGCGTGGATGTGGGCGTAGCTGGCTCTGTCAACCTCTTACAGAACGTCACTCTGTCCACTCAGCCAATCGCCAGCCTGGACTGGAGCCCCGACAAGCAGGGCCTGTGTGTGTGTTCGGGCTTTGACCAGTCTGTCCGTGTGCTCATTGTCACCAAACTCAACGTGGTGTGAAGGAGTAGACCACAACAAAGACTGATAAAAATGTGCAGCCTAAAACAAAACGGGACACAACTGCAGAGACTCACTAATAGTGTGTAAACACTGCCCTTGTTGTGAGGTGAATTATCTTTTATTAGAAGACAACAATGTCCTTTTCTCTGTTAAATGCTCTCCCTGAAAAATATGTAGTGCTTTGGCTGAGGCCTGTAGGCAATGTTATCGTATAGCGCAGAGAATAACCCCTGAAACACACTCATACATTTCCCCTATTATTGAAAAACCTCTATTGGGATGAAGAAATAAGTCACATAACCTCTGGCTTGGAATAACATTTTGGGGATCAAGATTAATTTTTTTCTATCTTTCCATTTTTGTAGGATGCTCACTGAAACACCTGTCTTTTGTTGCACTATTGGTGAACGTTGTTGAGTTCCATTCTCACTTTTGATATGTCATTTTATTGAGAACTCTGTTTTCAAATTACATGTGCCTTTGGAAAAAAGATGAACATGTTCTCAGTGTCGTCTGTCCGATATGAATGGCTCATCTATAACAGCAGGTGTAGTTAAAGTCAAGAGGATTTCTGTATCTATGGAGAGCTGAAAGTGTTTTATCAGCCCAAAATATCTTTCTAAGCAAACTGTGACCTAAGGATTCAAAAAGATAAACACAGGCATTTACAAGCCTTCTCATATCCAGCATTTGAACTTGAAGAAATCCTGCAGGTCCTCATTGTCCTCCTGTCTGTCATGGATTCTCGCGTAGATACTCTTCAGCAGCTTGGTCATGGACTTTCCATCCAAGATGTCGATGTATTTGTCTATGCAACCTGCAAATACAGCGTTACAGTTACTGCGGTCACATTGAAACAAATGCTGCTTATACCATACAAACAGTTTCATTTTAAAATGACCAAAAAGTTTGAAGTGTTTTTAAAGGGGTCTTTGACTTTCAAATCAAACATCTCATATAACACTTAATCATAGACTGTATATACTTAATATAATAATACATTACACATCTTTAGATAACTAAATGATCCAAACATGACTTGCGTAGTGAGATTTTTACAGAATGCTGCATGTATGTTCTCTATGTAATATGTCATGCCATCTATCTGGCCACCAGCTGAATATATCTCTATAAATAGCATGTTGTGGCAAGTCACATGGGCCTGGCTGCATGATTTAAATACAACACTGTATTTAAACAACACATTTGTTAAATATAGTCAAGTTGACGGCTAAGAAAATCATAGTTTGCAAATAAACAGCGCACTTTTTATTATTCAATATGAGTGGTGTTTTTCACACACCATTACATTTATTTATAAAATAATATTAAATTCAGTTCCTATTTTTCTGTGGCTGACAATTTTAATGTGCAATCAGCAAATACTGCAGTATTTTACCAGATTCTGTTCATGTCCCAAAAAGTTTTTTTTATAATAGTAGTAACAGCAATCACTTAGGCCCATGACTTTGCCATATGCCACGAGGCTGGGGCCCAGCTGCGGATGGTTGTACTGCTCCTGCGCCATCAGCATGCGGACGATCTCTCCTGTGATGAAGGCATCATCAAAGCTTTGCTCGGCCACAGGCTTCAGAGGGAATCTGCAGTACACCTCCACTGCAGCCTGAGGGTCTGACGGCTCCAGCAGCTGCACAAGTTCAATGTAGGCATCGTGGACCTAGAGAGTCAGGTAATTCATTAACCACATGTTATCTGGATTACATCATTTGAGGGAGTCAACACCAGACATCTGCCAACTGTTTATACATCTCTATAAATAACTACTACTGGGGCGGCTGTGGCTCAGGAGGTAGAGTGGGTTGGCCGTTAATCGGAATGTCGGCGGTTCGATCCCTGGCTCCCGGTTGCGTGTTAAAGTGTCCTTGGGCAAGATACTGAACCCCGATTTGCCCCTGGCGGCTATTCCGCCAGTGTATGAATGAGTGTGAATGTTAGTTTCCGTTTAAGCACTTAGGCTCAGTGTATGACTGGTGAATGCAGATGTAGTGTAAAAGCGCTTTGAGTGGTCGAAAAGACTAGAAAGGCGCTATACGGAGCATTTACTTTGCTTCTAAAAGTGCAGTTGAGTTGTAAAATGCTGAATCAGGAATGCAGGGATAGACCAGGCACTGTGGACCAAATCAAAAAAGACCTTAGAAATTCTGACATTTCTATTTTAGTATAACTCCTCTAGCTTCTCTGTCATTATAGATCTACCTCCTAAAAGATATGCAACATGTCATTTGATCAACTAGTCACATTTTATCTGTGCTACATTACTTCTTTCCCAAATGTTTTAAATCCCCCAAATTATATTCTTTTAGCTATGATACATAATTGAGGAACTAAGCCCAATAGGTTATCTTATCTTATCTTGATCACCATGTATTTTATAAAACCAAATGTTGTGTAATTTTCTAATCGAAGAGATGAGGATGAGATCATTGTACTGGAATTAATCATCAAGCCTGGAGTCACACAGTTGGGTGGGTGTGAAACTGTGATCTTATTTTATAGCCATTGCAAACCACGTTGTAAAAGCACTGAGGAAATGCCTGAAATCTAAATGTAACCGACAACAGCTGACCCCTGGTGCCATGGAGATGACCTCTTGGTAGAGCTGCTTTGCTTGTTCCTGGGTGTCTGCAGAGCGGGAGAGGGCACGGGCAAGACCCAGCCGTGAGATATGAGACCTGCGGTTCACCAGACTGGGGACTTTCTCTCTGTCTGCCACAGCAGGCTCTGAAAACAACAATTAATAGACACATGAAGTAAAATTCCCTCTTTTGACAAACCCAGGAAGAAAGACGTTAAAACATGTCTGTTGCTGATGTTATTTTTGCCCTGGTTGTTTAAAGCAACACTGGAACATTTTTTATTTGATCTGTTTAATTTACATGTTCTTGCAAATACACACAGAGTACATAAGGCTTCTTTTATCATCCAGATTTCTTTCTTTCTTTCTGTCTTTTATGGGATTAACTTTGAGGTTACAAAAAACATTTACACGTCATGTCTACAACTGCAAAACAGCATAATATTCAGTTAAAAAATAAGATTTGTTTAGCACAAATCATGAAAAACTCAGGCTTTGGGGAAAAAAGGTTTCAACCTGACTATGTATCATGTCATGCCTTACCCTCTGCTGTTTTGACAGTATCAGGGCAACAGTCCTGTTTGGACTTGTTGGCAGGGAGCTGGGGTTTAGTACCATTGTTGGAAAGTATAGCTGATTTATCTGGCTTGGCTGCTGCTCCAGCTCTCCCCCTAGAGGAGAGAAAATAGAATACTAAAGCCATTTGCTTTCATACAGAAAATATAGCATACACGTCACATTTCTACCAGTGTTAATGTGTGTATACACACACACACACACACACACACACACACACACACACACACACACACACACACAAAGACAGAACTACTATGTGGTTTGTTTTACAAATTTTAGTGTAGTCCTCCGTTAAATACCTGTAAATGTTTCCTACATTCAAATAATTTCCTTTTCATACAGCTTCGACAAGGGAACAAATTGGAAACTGTTCTATTGAAGCTGCCCAGAGTGACAAACAGTCAAAGACTGTATTTGTTCTCAACATGAATATGAAACCGCAGAGCTGAGAAAAGTAAATCATAGGAAATCATCCATGAATAAATAAATGCTAGCAAACATCCACAGACAACCACATAAGAGGTCAGCCAAACTCTTCATTCAGGGTGCCAGCGTTACTCACCTGGCTGTGGGCGTTTTGGCTGGAAGCCGGGCAGCTTTCCCTCCCCTGATGAGGGCTGGGGGCAGAGTAGCGAAACCTTTGTTTACAGCTGCTGCCACACACCCTTGACCAGGCCCTCCCCTGCCCCGGTTAGCTCCTCTGTTGGCTACACTGGTGTCAGAGGGCCTCTTCACTCCCGCTGGTTGACTGATGGACTGCTTGGTAGCTTTCTCTTTTTCGACCTCCTGCCGGTCCTGCCACCACTTTTGTTCTGAGAAAAGAGGGCTTGGTTATTGTAATCTACCATAATGTACCAAATCATATGTAGCCTGATTTGTCATGAAACCATCTGCATATCATGTTTACATAAAATAAGTAAGATAATGCCCATCTCTACATTATTCTCTGCTAGCTAGCTGTGATTCAGAGTGATCAAATGTAGTAAGTAAATTATTCAGACTCACTGCTCAGCTGTTCAGGTGACTCTCCGCTCTGAGTCTTGTGTTCCAGCTCAATGCTGGCCTGGAAGCTGAGGCAGGCGTCAGTTATGGCTTCTTTTGACCCGTCTGAATTTGGGTTGTTGTCATGTTGAGACAACTGCGCCAGACCCAAGAGACACAGGGCGTGGCTGTCCCGTGGTGTGGTCACCACTGCTAGCTGGCATGCCTGTAAACAGCAGCAAAGGGCTTGACCAGAAGGTACACATCTGATTTCTCTGTTAGACCAGGCACTTATGGACATAACAGTCAATATATGGACAAGCTTTGGTGCTTAGATGTACAGCGACCCAAAACACTAGCAGAGTTCTGTGGTAGATTAAACTTTGCAAAGCTGAAACATAAACTCAAATGAAAACAGACCTTGCCCGACTGAATACTCTTACCCTCTCCTGCATGTCCAGCAGCTCTTGACAGGGGGCAATAGAGGTGAGGCGTATGAGTGCTGTTAGGGCCTGACATCTCTTTGCTACCAGGGATTGCCTCTCGATGCCAGGCTTGGCCTGGCACTCACCGTGCTGGATCAGCCTGTGCAGCAGGGCAAACTGAGCATCTAGGAGCACCCACTCCAGCTGCCAGCTCACTTCGCCACGACACACACACTGACTCACACTCTGGGCAGTCAGCACTGCTAGACTGAAGCATTCCAGCACAGAGACAAGCAGACACAGGGTTTTTAATGCAGTGCTTAAACACTTATTAAAGTTCATCATACTGGTGTGAATGTTGAGACTTTTCTTTGAATCACACCTTCACAGTTGAGATGAGTAAGACCGCTAATTTGAGCTGAGATCAACCACAAAACACATATAGGTAATATCATCAATAAAAAATTCTGTCAAATCTTTACTTAAACAAAGCTTCTGGTTTACATACGTGTGATAGACCTGTTCTGCACTCATGGCCTTCTCAGACAGTGTGTTTCTCTGCTGTAGGTGGCCCAGAGTGAGAAGGCCTCGCAGGAACTGTGTGCTGAGGTTGGACAGAGGGTCTGATGGATCCTTCTCCACCCAGCTGCAGACAAAATCATGAAAAAGAATTGCAGCACAGAAAAACAAGCCATGATGACCGTGATGAACTTACATGCAAGCAAAACAGACAAACCCAAGGCAACAGCAGAAGCTCCATGATTATAAACCACAGCGACCAGTCAATCCCCAAATTTATCCAGCTATTTTTTCATCTAGCAAAGAATCAGATCTCTAAATCTTCACTCAAACTTTCTCCTATTTAAATGGTGATTTTCGTGTTTTGCCCAAATTTGGCTTTTTTGGCTCCAGGAAATGACAAAGATGGTGGTTAGTAGAAAAGCCAAATCTAGACTTTGAAATGTCTATTAAAAACACGTATGTATGGATGACACCACAGATGGTATGTCAGCGTGTTTCTGCAGACTATGGCGGTGTGTTAAATTTTCATCATATTCGTCCTTCTGCAGGCAAAAACAGAAAATCATAGTGTATTACTGATACTTACATGCCCTCACACTCTCTCCCCCTCTCGCAGAATGCATCCACCTCCACCACACACACACACACACACACATATAGACGCACACACATAGAAACCTCTTGCTGCAGCGCTGGCTGACAAAGTGCTCCAGTCCCTGTAGTAAGAACAGAGCAGCCTCCTTCTCTGTGTCCTTAGAGGCTTTCTGCTCCTGCTGCAGCAGAGCCAGCCCTGTGAAGAATCTGAGAAGATGAAGAACAACACAGGACAGACGTTGAAGACAAAACTACCTTTGCAATTTTACATATCATATAGGGGTTTATAGGGAAGGGAACATTTGAAGAGCAGGTTGAGAGGTTGGTGAAAGCTGCTCTTATGTTACAGTAACACAGAAAAGGATAATGCATGCTTTGATGCTTTAAACTCTATTTCTGCTATAGCAACAAGTCCATACCTGAGCTCCAGCTTGAACAAAAGGTTGCTTTTAAGTTTTACACACATGATCGCATATTAGGATTTTAGAATCAATTTTAAAAAAGAATCTATTTAAAGGCTGATCACTTGTTTGGCACAGCCTGGCCTTGCTCCTAATTATACTGTCCTCTTGATTATACTGTCCTGTCTATGAGCCAGGGCACAGTGTGAGATCTTCAAGTAAAAAACTTCTAGCTCTGTTGATACATGTAAATCATTATTATTACTACTAAAGCTATTGACACAACACAATTTCTGTTCCTACTACCAAATACACTTCCATGACTTGACCTGAGTGCAGGTTGTAGGGGCTGCAGCGCCAGGCCGCTCTGGAAGTGCTGCAGGGCTTCCCTGCTCCTCCCCTGCAACAGCAGCAGCCTTCCTACATGAAGGTTGTACTCCCAGCTGTCAGGACTCAGAGACCAGGCATCCTGGTACTTCATCAGTGCCCGGTGGACACAGTTCTCTTTATCCCGCACTGCTGCACTGCTATCCTGCAACAACAGAGGAGGGAGTTAAATTTCAGCTGTCATATAATGATGAGTAATTATGTACTAGGTGCTTTTATCCAAACAGCTTTGTAGAACAACGTGTCATTGCAGTCTCTTAAATTACACAACAAGGTTAAAATGAATAACTTCCAGTATCCAGGACCTGTGGCAGTTTCTAGTGTTTCCTTATGAAAGCGGTTGCCTTGCTATACCTAGCAATATTAAATGGCACGATTATGTGCTTTCTAAAGCAGTGACTAATTAGTTTTGGCTGGAATACTCTTAGAAGAGAAGTAGTTAGCAAGTTTTATTATTATGGTCTTTATTATGGATGTTCCCCAGCCTCACCTGCTGACTCCTGTCAATCAGGAAGTTTGAGATCTACTGACAGGTGGAGGCTGGCACAGTGAGCTAGGTGAGTTTGGAGAGTCGATGTGTTGCAGGATGTAGTGCTTTCAGACCAAAAGCGAAGCGAGCGTTCGGGGCAGTGAGTTTACATACAAAATCAATGCAAAGACGCGTAGAGCCCCGATTTGCTGTCGGGCGTCGCGAAAAGACGCGAAGGGGGCGGGGCCGGCGACGGGAAGGCAATGCAAAGGAATTCCCGTGAGTAGAATATTTTCAATTTAAGCGAAGAGGTCGCATGACGCTGAGTTGCAATAGCCTATCAGTATTGAGATTGTCCGTACGTCACCGAGGCTTCAGAGCGTTGTGTGAAGAGGACCAGGCAGAGCCGGGGATTGAAAATCTGCTGGGTGGCTGAGAGCTGCTAAACCTGGAGAAGAGGAGCAGGGAGCAGCGCTGCAACCATTGGACAAATAAACACCCGTAGTGGGTCGGATTCTGCTCTGACAACTACGCAGTTTACTTGCGGGAGGAGCTCGGAGTTAACTGCTTTTATTAAATTAGCGTTTTACTTTAGTTTTTGGGATTTCTACGTTGATTTATCTTCACTGGAGCTTCTCAGTAGCTAGATTCCGTGCACATCGATCCAAATGGCATTCAGAAAACAAACATTTTAGAAGTTGTTGTCCTGCTGCCTTGCTGACAGACCTGACGAAGCATGAATTCATATGTTTAACAAATCTGCATCATGTTGTAGTTATTTCGGCATCAGTTTGATCCGTTTATTGCTATTTAATCGCAGCAAAATGTTTACTTTGGGTTCGTACAATTGTAGTAATGGTGAGTTGTGTTTATGTTAAAATCGCCTTCTCACGTTGTGTGTGAAAGTGTCGCGAGGCGAAAATTTGCGGTTGGTCTGAATACGCATAATGCAGTCACAAGATGACTGCATCATCTACTGACCTGTTAAGGCCCATTTTATTTATTTATTTTTTTAAATTTTTTATTGAAGCTTTTATTCATAAACAGTATGTTGAACATATAGAGCAGAGAAGCATACAATACCAGGGGAGCATAGGGTTGACTGAAAAACAAACAAACACAAAAAATGCAGAGAAAAAAATATATAAATAATGATAATTAAATAAGGGGGATCACAAATCAGCACTGGAAGATGTTAAACAGAGTAAATAGATGCAAGGTCTTGATAGCTTTCCTGTTTTTAGAGTATAGGATTGTCTTGACATACTGTCTGACTTCATTTTCAAAAATGGTAAAGGAAGGTTTATGGTTGGAGAACTTAGATTTGTGAATATGTGATTTTGCCGGCAATAACATCAAGTTGATGATGAAGAAGTGATTTGCCTTGGTAGAAGCGTATGTTAAAAAACCAAACAATACATTGTCATAGGAAAGTAAGAATTCAGAGTCAATATATTGGGAGATAAATGTACAGATGTCTTGTTAAGGCCCATTTATGCTCCTGTGTAGGGTCTACGTGCCATGCATTTATACTTGTGCGTAGGTGTGTCCGTGATTCTGCAATTACACCCCCAAACGCTAGTCGGCGGTAGCGCTACAGCGTCCACTGTGTTGACTATTGCCGGCCGAGCAGGCTAACTTCCGGTTTAGCCCTCGACTAACGTAAATGGGGGTAAAATTGTAAACGTGCAGCTGGTGTAGCCTTTTCAAATGTTACCGACCGAATGGATCACATTCTGATAGCGAAACGAGTGATTTTGCTCGGGTTGTGACGGTCAAATATACTGATTCACTGTGTTACAGCCGCCGTTTTGGCCGCTAGTAAATGTTACTTCAAAGCGCGGGATACTTCCGGTCGTCTCAGAGGCATTGCGAGGCTACCTAGCCGACCAATCACAGAGCTTACGGTCTGCGTCGACTCGACGTGTAGTTACATTTTTGAGGAGGTGCACGTCAGGCGACGGCGTAGCCTCTGCGTAGCCCCGTAGCCTACGCCGTCACCTACGCCGTTGATTTGACGCAGAAGTATAAATTGCCCTTTAGCCCGGTAGGAAAACTGCAGGGGGTCCAGGAAGGGGCCTGTAATGACCTTCAACATTAGTCTTTCAAGGGACTTCATGACTACAGATATCAGGGTGACAGGCCTGTAGTCATTTAATCCAGAGATGGAGGTTTTTTTGGGGACCCGGATGACTGTGGAGCGTTTGAAGCAGGAGGGAACTTCACACAGCTCCAGCGATCTGTTGAAGATCTGTGTGAAGACCAGCTGGTCTGCGCAAATTTTCAGGCAGGATGGTGACACACCGTCTGGGCCAAGAGCCTTCCTGGTCTTCTGCCTCTGGAAGAGCTGGCGCACAACCTCTTCACAGATCATGAGTGCAGGTGAGGGGTCGTAGGGGGGGGGGGTGACAGCATGGCAGTGGGGGAAGGAGACTGTTTGAAGTTGGTGTTAGAGCATGGGAGAGATGTGACTGTGGGGTTCTCAAACCTACAATAGAAAACATTCAGCTTGTCAGCCAGGCGTTGAGTACCAGCAGTGTTGTGGGATGGTCTCCTGTAGTTAGTGAGTGACCGCAGGCCTCTCCACACTGACGCCGGGTTGCTGGCTGTGAAGCTGTCTTCTAGCTCTTCAGCGTAGCTCTTCTTTGCTGTATTGATCTCTTTAGTCAGTGTGTTCCTGGCCTGGTTATACAAGACTCTGTTGTATGTGCGGAAGGTTTTAGTCAGCACACACATGTCCTCACAAAAACTCATGTAAGATGTCATAGTGTCAGTTAGTTCGTCCAGGTCAGTGGCTGCAGCCTGAAAAACACTCCAATCAGTACAGTCAAAACAGGCCTGTAACTGCAGCTTTGACTTGTTTGTCCATCTTTTTACACTCTTTAGCAGATTTCAATTTCTGCCTGTATGTCGGGATAAGCTGAACCAGACAGTGATCAGAGAGTCCCAAGGCTGCACAGGGAACAGAGCGATAGGTGTCCTTTTAATGAAGTGTAACAGTGATGTGTGATGAGAGTATGTTAATATGCTGTCTGTACTTTGGAAGTTCATGGCTGAGGTTTGCTCTGTTGAAGTCCCTGAGAACAATGAGCAGGGAGTCTGGATGTTTTTTCTCCACGTTAGTTATCTGGTCGGCCAGATGTAGTAACGTCTCACTAACACAGGCCTGAGGTGGAATGTAAACAGCGACCAGAAAAAACGAGGAAAACTCTTGCGGTGAATTATGTAATATATGTAAAATCATGAATAATGTCTCTAAGTGAGGACTGCCTGATTTCTTCAACATTGTGACATCTGTACACCAACCTTCGTTTATGTAGATACAGATTCCGCCTCCCCTTGTTTTTCCAAAGAGCTCTGTTACGCGATCCGCATGGACACACAGATCAGATACAGATTTATGCTCAAGCAATAAGAGAACAAGTGCTGACAGTGTTTGGAACAATCCAAAAATGGTATAGATAACTTTTTGCCCAGTGACCCATCAACCTTTTTCATTTTCATCGTTCATTTGTCTCTCTGATTATTAATTTCACATTATGTTAAACAGATGATCTGAAAGAAAATGTTAAGAAAGCAAAAGTCTCTCTTTGACAATGATTTTCAGGTATTTCACTGGTGCTCCTAATTAGAGCGAGTAACGTAACCTTCATTGTTCAGCAACATTAGAAGCTACTTTGCCACTTACCTTGCCAGTTTTCTTGGACAGCCAAATGTAGAGTGTCTGAACATAGTCTGCTTTGCTGGACTGTCCCTGCTCTTTGAGCTGCTGATATTCTTGATCCAAGGCCTGCAGCTGGTTCTGCACTGTGGGCGTGCCGAGGAAACCGTGGAGTTTGCACACAGCCAGGATGTCGTCCTGACGTGCTGTTGATTTGGCATCGCTAAATTCATCTCTGTCTCTGTCAGCCTGGAGGTTAGGAAATGAAAAGGTTAAAGGTTGGGTTGCTTTTAGCTGCACAATTCACACCACCAATAATATCATTCATTATCAACATTCAAAATGCAGTGTTAAATGCTAAACTGTTTACAGGGTGTTCGCGGGGTCATAAAGTCTTAAAAGGTAATAAATCAATTTTTGCGAAAATTAAGGCCATTAAAAAGTATTAAAAAGTCTTAATCGCCATTTAACAAGGTATTAAATTTTGAAGATACTTTTTTCAATGTGAAAATCCAGTTTTTCCAAAAGTTTGTTTGCTAAAAGTGTAGGTGAACGTATTTATTTAAAATACTAGACAGGCACAGAGCGACTGTGATTCCTTTCTGTAACGTTAGGCGCAGGGATCTACCATGCGCCTATTTCACTCTTAAACGCTCCCAAAAATAGATCTGTGTGAACCGGAAAATGATTTACGAATACAACCGACCCTGCTGCACTGTTAATGGTCCGAAACATCGTCGTAATTCAAGGAGCGTGTGGTAAATCGGTGCCTTTTATTGAAACACATTAAACTTTTCATAAAGCCGGTGACCTCGTCAGTGTCACTTTTTGTGAACAAAAATCAATCACAACCTGGATGGGGCGGGATTAAAAAAGAAGCCTGATGTGCTGTAACAAACTTTATAAATGTTGAACTCAATGTTCTGCATAAACAGTTATGATTATTGACGAGTTAGTAGCCTGCCCAAAATCAAGGTTGGAGACTATCATGTAGCCTAGAGTATTTTTCATGCACAAAGTTAATAAATAAAAAACATCCCCAAACTGAAGCAGCTGTAATTTGAATTAATATTATACTATTATATGAAATTATATTGAATATAGTAACATAATGAATAGGCCTATATTAATATCAAACTTTTAGTTAGTTTACTATTAAATTAACAATATACTTTAAATTTTTACATTATACTAATACAGTCATTTAGACCAGTTCCTCCTCCAGGTTGTGCCTGTGCTACACCGCCTACACTACTAATGTTATTCATCACTCAGTTTTCTCTCCTTTGTTCCCTCCTGGCCTATTTGAATTTTGTTGTATTGATTAAGTGGACGGTGAAAGTTATCACACATATTATTGCAGGCAAGCTCACATTATCTAGTTTAAACCAACTAAAACACAAAATTACACTGTGGTTCACATGATTAGCTGTAATACTGTGTACATACACGTCATAGTTTATGTAAGACAGTTGCTTTTCGCAGGAAATCTGGCCAGTCCTTCACATAGAAAACAGTTGGCCCATACAGGCTGTTATAGGCAACTGAGAAAGTTGGTGAATGCCTCAATTTTTAGGTGGCGTTACAACCTGATGACATATAGGCAATAAATATGTTATAAATATAGTTAAATTCCTTTTAAAACCTCAAAAATGTCCCTTTTAAAAGTGTGTGGCTGATTTAATCGGTTACAGCTCAAAGTGGTGCAGCAGTCTTAAAATATGTTGAAAAAGTCTTGAAAAGGTCTTAAAAAGGTATTGAATTTTACTTCAGGATTCCTGTATATACCTTGGTTTAGATGAAAAGGCCCATTCACACTGCATTTGCAAAGAAATACTATTATAATATTTTCTTTGACAGACTTGAAATAAAACTTTAAATCCATAGATCTCCACAGGTCTAGGTTACAATGTTTGTGTTGGAAGGCTTTGACTGGGAATATGTGTAATGATGTGCAATCAATACTAAACTATCAATATTTCTGATCCCAACTTCCTGATCTAGAATTGATTCTTATATAAAAGGATTGATATCTAAACTCAGTAATTTGTAGTGAGTGTGTATCATAAGTAACTTGTTGTCACCAGGATGTTATACCCTGTTGATAGGAATAACAATCTTCACTTAATTTAACATCAGCTTGAAAGCAAATGAAAACAAATAAAAAAAAAAATGTATTGTAAAAAAATTCAAGGGGTTTAAGATATTAAAGAAGCTGTGTGCAATCTGTGAGCAAAGACATCCACAAACCTCGCTAAACATCTGTGCAAAACCTCATAACATGTCACTGAACAAGCCTGTCTTTCCCCAGTACATTTCCTGACACTACCTTGTCATTCCTCTGGAGGCCGTACATCTCTGTAGCGAAGTGTTGTTCCTCAAGAACAACACCCAGCAGGAAGTGGAGTCTGGCATCTCTGGAGCTGAGTCTGATAGCTGATGCATAGTGGACTGCAGCCTGCTCCAGGCTATGCAGAGGAGACTGGCCATTCTCATACTGTAACATATCCCCTGTGGAAATGTGAAAAACAATCCTATATCAGACAACAAGACCGGAGAAGATTTGCATATATTTGTGAGAGCATTTGCATGAATACAGAGCTGGAAAACCACCGTGACCTTATTCTCCTGCTTGGTAATACAGGCAACACCAGGTTTAGGTTTGGATTTACTTAAAATAATAAAACCTGTTATATAGTCAGTGGACCTATCATGCCTATCATTCTATTATTATAGTATTGTGCATAGTAATTTATTTATAACTGTAAAAAATGTAGGGGCTGAGAAGGTTATCGGAGTCAGGAGGGTGAATCAGAGATTTTAGGAGAGGGAAATAATTTTCAAAACACTTTCACTGTTGCAATTGTGGTTGCCAATAGAATTTAACAGATTACTTGACTTCCCTTTAATTTGTGATCCTATTGTGTTTGGAAAGTGCAGCATACCTGGTTTTGGCAGGTGTTGCTGGTACAGTTTCAGGTGATTCTGGGCCGCGGCGCACAGTTTATCCACATTGTCTTCTCCTGCTGTCATTTGTAGTCTTTCCTCCCAGTTACGCACCTTTCATAGACAAAGAAAAAATCATCCACCCAGGAAGTACAACAGGAAAAGCAGTGAAGCAAAATATTATCTCATATTATGAAGTATTATTAAACCTACATAAGTTATATAAGGATGAGGTCTTTCAAAGGGGAAAAATATTTTTTTATTTCTGTACCGTGTGTCAATATGTTACACTTTGGAAGATTATAAGTTATTATGATGAGTATCTAACAATATCAGAATCACTGAGGCAAGTTCTTGAACTCTGCAAAATGGGAATGACTTGTAACATGTAGGATTAAACAACAAAGAATCAGAGAAAATAAAGCTCTTTATGGTAAATGAATAGTGAGCCTACCTATGGTGTCCAAATGTATCTAAAGCAGTTTAAACTTCAGACTTGTATACTAACAATGCAAAGTTAAATAGAAGTATTACCTCCAAACTGTGTTTAGTCTCTCTCTCCCAACAACCTGATGATGCAAAGTGCTTCTTATACCAATTTGTCTCTGTGACATCCTGAAAATAAACATGAGCACACGTGAAATGCATTTACTGGACTGAATCAATGACCAAAGCATTCAACTGCATTGAACTAGTGAATCTATTTAATATCAACTGTGTTGCCAGCACACACACAAACATGAGATACTTTTACTGTGGAAGTTAAACCAGTACTTAGTCACTGTGACGGAAGCACTGACTTGTAGATAAAGAAAGGGTAGAGTCAAGGTCGATAGCAGTGATTCTGGCAATGCAGAGCACTGCTTAATCTTTCATACTGACCTTTGCATCCAGGTCCCCTGTGGGCTTGTGTGGACAGTCCAGTGAGTGTGACCCCAGCTCAGACAATTTCATCACACTGTCGCATCCTTTGTTAGAAAAACACATCAAAGACATAATAAATCACACAATAGAGGTGGATAGCAGTGTTGTCCTCAACAGACAAAAAAGTATAACAGAATAGTCCACTTAAATGACACATTTGTGACCAAGTTGATCAAGTGATTGTATTTTTTTTATAGAATTAACTGAACTGTCAGGTTAATATACACCTCTGTAGAATTGCTTCCCCATACAAATACATAATCAAACAAATTGATTTTTAACAAATGTAATTAACTACTGCAGTAACCAAGTCTATGACATGTTGTTCTGGTCCCACTTTCTGTACTGTACAATTCTTCTGAACTAACCTCTGCAAGTTCAAAAAAATCAATCAGACAGAGGTCTCAGAAATCAATTACTCGTGTGACTAAGCAGCAGAAACCCTGCTGGACTCAAAGGAGGCCTGATATAAAATGCAGCTAGCTAGATACATGAGGTTTTAGTTAAGTTATAATATCTCGTCATTACAGCAACATCATAGTTGTCTACACTAACATTGTGTTACATGATAGTGATGTAATCGGGAATGCTGAGAGGTAAGGCAGAGTGCACCTAGCCTATTAATGATGTAGTTGTAAAAGCATTTCTTTCAGGTAGAGCTTCACCAGAGGTAGTAATAATTCAAGTGATCTAGAAAATGAGTACAGGTTAACTGTGTAACATAACATAAATGGCAAGGAAGGTACTCTGAAAAGAACCATCCAATGGAAATAACTTCTTTTTTATTCTTTACTTAATGTTGCCTTCATGGTCTTGGGAGGTTAACAAGCTATTACCTTTCTCCTCCCTATAATTGTTTTTTTAGCTATTTCTCAACCGAAACTCAACACAAATATCTTTGAAGAGATAAAAATCTAAGCTTCACCTCTGTAAGTAAAGAAACACCTGATCAGAGCATCCGACATCTTCCTGTCAAGGTCCAATTCAACAACCTTCCAGCCGTCTCCCAGCAGACAGTCGCTAAGTGGGTCGACTTTTGATCTTCGCGCCAGCATCTCAATATAAGGCCTTGAGAAGATGTGCTTTGGGTCACTGGCAAATCAAGAAGATCAGTGATCTTGACAGCATTTGTTGAACCAATACAGAAGGTAGTGTGTGTATATTCTATGCTGCCAAGGTACTACACCATATAGAAATGTTTTTCAAATAAAAAACAAAATGATAAATTTTAATGGCTATAATTAACCAAAGCAACTGATGTCCTAAATTAGGGTGTGAGAAATGGCTATTTCAACAGGCACACTCAGATTTTACATCTGATATTGATTGTTGGTTTAATGTATTTTACTTTAATTTATTTAATTAATTAATTTTACTGTTGCATCAACTGCAAACCACTTTGAAAATGTTAAATGTTTACATGAATATGATAAAGGAGGTAACTGCTGCTAAAGGTGCTTATTTGTATTCCCATTTAAGTCTTACCTGTGGTTGATGGATACAGGTCTATAAAAAGCAGACAGAGATACTGGGCATTCATAGTCCAGCTGCTGCTTCTCATCAGTGAAGGTTACAGCCATGGGAATGAGCTCTCGAGTCACCAACATTGTGTACACCTGCCAGTGTTACAGGGACATCGGGTTAACTATCTTTGAAAAAAAACAACCAGTGTGGCAGGACAGCACAGTATTATGAAACCTACAAAGAACCAAACAAACTCTGCTGAAAGCTGAATTGTGTGCTTACTTGAAATGAGAACATGGAGCAACTACAAGTGTGTGTGAAGCTTTAAAATGTAAGATTACTATATTATGTTACAATGTATGTCGTCAAGTAAGTATGAGGTGAACGGCAAAGCTATAATAGTGTGTATGTTTTGAAATATAATGTCAACAATTTAAAGTAGGGCAGAAATTTCACTGAGGCCATGAAGGCCACGGCGATCGAATAAGACAAGAAACCATAGTAAGACTGGCTATTGGGAGCACTGGGTCACTCTGTGGGCCGCTTGAGCAGCCCAGACAAGAGCAAAAGAGATGTGTCAGTCCACTTTGATTATGCACCAGGTCTTATGGCTGTCTCTCCCTCTTTATCTCTTTGCAGTTCTCATGCATTAGTTTCTATTGTTGACTGAAGTTGCTGTGGGTGCTTTGACATAAAGTATGTTGGTGTTCAAGTTTCCTCTCTGCTGTAGTGTAAAAGTTTCAAAATTGTTGCAAATTGTTGTTAACTATTAGATATGTTATCCTGGCCAATCAAATAAAATAAAAAAAACCCATAAAATTATAATTTCTGTGGACTTAAAATCACAGGTTTATTTAATGGCCTTTCTGCCCTCAAGCTTCAAAGCACATCAGCGGTCCTCCTTTCATGCCTTATTGTACCTGTGAATTACTGCCATCTGCTGAACAGACTGAGACATCTACCACAGTGTCTCCAAAATTCAGAGGGACTGGTTGTGAGCTGTCTACCCCATTCACTGTAATCTTTATGTCTCTGTCTGGCACCTTGGGAAGCAGGGTCACAGCATTGCAATGAAATGGAACCATACCTGAAGAAAAAGAGTTTACAGTGAGATAAACACCCACACAAAACCACCAGTTGATAAAATGTAAATAGATTGTATATATCCTTATGATATAATAAACATTTGTTTGAGTATTTATTACCATATTTTTATTTCGGCAGACACTGCAAGTAAATTACCATCCATTAATATATTCACACACGTTTAACTTTATGCAATTCAATTTGTGTTGCAAATAAATGTTATGAATATCAGTGTATTTTATTTATTTGTTAATTAAAATATCCCAAAAACGTACTGTAATTTTAACACAACTGGTTTATCAGTCACTCAGTTAGGTTGTATCACATAATGTGTATTGTGAAGTCTGTACTTACTGTTATATTCAAAGATTTTGGAACAAAATGCAGGATGAATCGGAACATCTCCTTCCAGTGCCAAATTACTGAGTTCTGCAATCTTTGCAGACAGCCTGGTGATTTCCACATGGTACATCTTGATGGAGCCATCCTCAGCTACCACCTCGATTTCTACTTTGTTTATCCCATCATTCAGTTTAATGCTGCTGGAACCGTCGCCAAAGAGCTGAAATATATAAACCGAGGTTACATGTGAAGAGTCTCAACCATAGACTGTATATAAAAAGGTCTCAAGGCAGTAGGCTAACGTTACTCACAATACGGTACGAAGCCCCACAGTCACTAGCGGTCAGGCCCAGAGTCACTTTGCTGACTCTGCTCTCCACTGTCACTTCGTAATCTGTAACTTCGGGTGTGAACGCTGGATGGAGCTTCCCACCTGAGACACAGAGCTTCTCCAAATCGCAGTTGTCCATGTCTCAAGTCTCTTTCACGGCTGGTTTATTTGTCTTTAGCTACAACAGTGTGTACAAGTCCTAAGCGCGCTTAACCTAAACTGCAGTCCGACGTGCCAGCAGCACTGACGCCCCAGGTTACCATAGTAACATGAACACTTGCGCTGCCTTCACGTTACCATGCTGTCCTGCGCTTTGTTGTTGTTTTTGATGGTAGGTTACAACCACAACCCGAACTTACTGGTATCTTTCCAGGAGAAACGAATGATATTAGCTGCCGTGGGCCATTATAGGTATATTAGTATATGGACTTGCTATATTTAGTTATTTGGAGCTCTTCTGATCTAACGTTAGGCATGGACATCAAATCCTATTTAAGATCAATTCACACAAGCCTTTGGTGTTCGTTATTTACTTATGTATGAGCGTAGCCCTATTTATATTTGAAAACAAAAAAGGTTACTATGGCTAACTCAATGTAGGCAACTTGCTAACGTTCACCAGTTTGCAGAATTCTTTTCTAGTTTGTCATACCGAGTTCTGCAGCACGCTGTTTAATTAAAACGATATGATATTCTTTGTGGGGTTCATCAATGGTGATACCTTATTCAGAGTATATATTTTATGAACCTTTAGAGTCATCAGTATTTTATTACATTTAGTAGAAGTTGAATTTCTTGAGATGATGAGTAAAAACATGTGGTGACATTTGATCAATGTGCACAGCAAAGTGTCAGAAAATGACCTTAAGAGATAGATGCATAATGTTCGGACAGATGTTGTAGGAGATTTGCATCCACCTCTTTTCTCAGCATATGTGAGAGGTGCATGCAATTCATGCGGAACTCGGCACAAAACCTGCAGACAGATGGAAAAGTTGGACAGTAACGTTATACTGAAATCTGTTTTCGCAGATAAAGCTGTAAAGACACGCAGTGCTATAGGCAGCTGGATACCACGCTTTTCCAAACGGCAGGCGACAGTAGAGTGCAGAAGAAGACGTGGTTTAAAACGTCACTTCCTGTTGGCTAAAGCGTGTTGCGTGCTAAAAGGTAAAACAAAAATAGCTAACGTTATATGTTGTCAAATTACGTTTTCAGTGAGCCAATAGTGCAGTTAAATCAGTAATAAATGTTGGTGAACAAATAATTTAAAATCGAGACTTATAAAGCGTGTAAACGTTCGCCTGTTACCAGCATGTGTGAGCTTACTGCTCCACGTAACATGTTGTTAGCTAACATGAACTAACAGATTTGAATGGGAGCTTCTTTCTACTGTCTACATTGTAATGGAACAATCTTATTACAGCAGAGTCAAATAACATTGTATGGCTTTAATTACTTTACAGGAAAATGGCGGGGGACAGCAGAACTGAGGACTACCCTCACGAGATAGACGAACAGCTCACAGGCTTCGACTCCTCCGTTTCTTCTGTTAACACCATGCTGGAGAAGCTGATGTCGATGCCCAGAAACGAGCTGCTGCAAAAGGTAGGCTGAAGTCCTTTTTCACAGCAGGCATTGTGACTTGATGGAAAGCAAGCAGGCACAGCCATGTACATATTTATGGTACCACACACACAAAAAAAGAACAAAGCCATAATTTATGTTATTAGTTAGACCTGTTTTCTTTTACTTCCCAATTCAAAATGTCACTTGTGAGAAAAACCTAGATCACAGATGGATTATCACATTTGCAACATAACATAAAAATGTATTCGTTGTAGTGTGGATGTGTAAAACGTGAAACATAGCAACATAACACGCATTTGTGAGAAGTAAGGAGCTCTACCCCACCAAATATCGAGGGAAAATACTTAACTCACACCTGTCTACCCTGTTAGTGCCTGCAGGGGGCTGGACCCTCTCCCATTGGGCAGGAAGCAGGGTACACTGAAGTCTATCACAGGGCATACACACATTGAGATAAACAAACAGTCACATCTATACGGAGGTCGCATTTAGCAGTTACTTTGACATTATAACAATTTCAATTTAAAATATGCAATAATCTCATACCAAAATGTACTGTGTACCCAGCAGTATGTGATGTAGGTCAGCCTAGTGACTTGTGCACATTAACACATTTTTAACCTGTGTTTTGCTTGTTATTTACTATGGAAATAACATTTGAGTAAGTTATCTCGGGTTTTCTTTTTTTATATATAACTGGTGCTAAATAAACTTCATCTGGTTTATTGACAGCTGGACCCTTTGGATCAAGCCAAGCTGGATCTGATGTCTGCCTACACGCTGAATTCATTATTCTGGAGTAAGTTTTTCTGGATTCACTGCCAAACTGCAGTTACAGTGTTCTCGGTGTGCTTTTGAACATGGCCCTGAGTTTGCTAGTTAACATCCTCTGTCATTAAGTTGACTTGATAACGTTGTACTGTCGCCGTACTGGAGACACATCATTCATGTGTCTTATTAACATGAATTGAAAAGCCAAATGCACTGCTTTTCTTACTGATGTTCTTGTTTACAGTGTACTTGGTTACACAAGGACTAAATCCCAGAGAACATGGAATCAAACAGGAATTGGTATGTGTGTTTTTTTCTGTATTGTCTTTTGACATTATCACTCTTTCTCTCTATTGCATTCTATGTGCATTGTCTAATTCCTCTAACCATTCTCTGTTCTTCAGGAGCGAATAAGGACGTACATGAACAAAGTGAAAGAGATCACAGACAAGAAGAAATCTGCCCGTCTGAATAAGGGAGCTGCTGCACGCTTTGTCAGGAATGCCCTCTATGATCCAGACGAAAGAAATTCTGGTAAAAAAGCGGCAACTAAGAAAGCAGCAGACTCAAAACCTGACACCCCGCAGTCAAAGCGTCCAAAGCAGAGCTGAAGTAAAGGACCAGCTCTACAATTTGGTCCCACTACATTTTCTACCACTTTTTGCTCACAAGACAACAAATCGACTTCTCTGGTTGTGTTTACGGGACATCATACAAGACAACATGAGACATGCAACAAAGTAAATACTAATGTTTACTGTTGCTCACCAGTCACATTATGCTCGACTGCTGCAATTTGCAAATGTTGCTGGATGTACTAGAAACACAAGACTAATTGCCATCTACGACACACCGTCCCAGGTTTTGCTGAACATATTTTTGGACACTGATGGTGGCAACTGCTCCAGAATTTAAAAGATCCAATGTTGTAATGTTTTTTTGTTACATCATTGAGTTGTTGCAAAATTCTGCAGGGCTCCATAACCATGAAAAAAAAAGTCATTTAGAGAAGTGAGAAAATTATTAATTGGGTCCATCCAAGTAATGAAAGATGTCATTTAAGATTGTATGGGTCCTTCTTTTAGATCAATGAGACACATTAGTTTCTCTCTATTTTGAAAGTGATTCTATGAATCGTAAATCATTTTTTGCAGTTTGGATGTTTTTATTTACATGACATGCCAAACATTGTATTGGTAACGTGATGATGTATTGCTTTCATAATTGACTGCATAAAAATACTCACCAAAAAATGTTTGAGTTATTCTGTTTTTTTTGTTGTTGTTTTTTTTACTGTTATACAATATATTGTGCCTGAAACAGACTGGTAATTGAATTCTTATGTAAAACTGTGCAAAGTAAACTTCCAACTTTCCTCAGTAGGACTTTTTCACATTTTGACAAATCACAGTGGGAAAAGCACATGTGTAAGTAATAAAAATAAACAGATGGCTGAATTCCATTTAGCAGATTCATTTTCAGGGTCCTGGTACTATGCATGCTGTCATGACTTAACTGGACACTCGAATACAGATCCATCATTAGTGTTATTTCTAACACCTGTAATTTTCCTGCTGCGACATGTCACAGTGACTGCTGTGAAAAGGGCTTGTAGCAAACGGCCTTTGGTTGCCACATCCCAGCCCAGATGAATGTGCTAATGTTTATCACTGTTGTAGCCTGCTTTGCCTGCACGACCACCCACAGTACAGTCTAAAGAACGGAAAATCTTGACTCCCTTGCGTGACCATAAGATGATCAGGTTAAAACAAGTAAGCTAATCCTGTTTTTAACCTTTATACAGTCAATGTTTTTAATTCATGAAATGGCAACATTTGCTATAGAGGTAAATAAGTCACTGACTGATTACTGGCCAACTTAGTGCATATAATTTTAGAGTAGTACTTAGCCTGATCTGTGATGATGTGATTCCTTTATACACTGAACAAAATTATAAATGCAACACTTTTGTTTTTGCCCCCAATCATCATAAGCTGAACTCAAAGATTTAAGACTTTCTCTATGTACACAAAAGGCCTATTTCTCTCAAATATTCACAAATCCAACATTCATGGCGGTCACACCAGATACTGAATGGTTCCCGGCCCTCCAAATACAGTGAAACTGCATTTTTGAGTGACCTTTTATTGTGGCCAGCCTAAGGCACACCTGTGCAACACCCATGCTGTCTGTTCAGCATCTTGATATGCCACACCTGTGAGGTGGATGAATTATCTCGGCAAAGGAGAAGTGCTCACTAACACACATTTTAACAGATTTGTGAACAATATTTGAGAGAAATAGGCCTTTTGTGTACATAGAGAAAGTCTTAGATCTTTGAGTTCAGCTCATGATGAATGGGGGCAAAAAAAAAAGTGTCACGTTTATAATTTTGTTCAGTGTAGTTATTAGGTTATTCAAAATACATAGATTTGTATTTTTAACTTTTACAAGATACATAATCAACATAACCATATGTTTATATAGTTACATTTAAAAGTAACATTAATATTGTAGAGATGTTGCGTTCTGAACTGAGACATATATGGAATAAATTTAGCAAAAAAGTTGAGAGAAGTAGCCATTATGAACTTCTTAAGCATAATACTTAATACAAATCAAGCAGAGCATTACTTAATTCATGGTGACTGGCCCTTGTGTGGGTCAAACCTGTGACCTTCTGATTACAATATAGCCTCTGTAACCATCACAAACAGTGCTGTAGCTGCATGGCTGCACAGTATAAGTATAGGCCGTAATGAGACTTCCTTTTATAAAAACCAACGTCACTTTTCATAAAGATACCCATATTGCTTCCTTTATGTAATTCCCTCTGGACGGCTGAGATCTTAATCTTAATGTACCCGCAAGTCACTGCATCTCTCTAATCAAGCCCAGGAAACAGTGAGGCAGTGAGTTAGATTCTCAGGAATGTATCTTTTCGTTCTTTTCATCATCTTTACTTTTCTCATCCTCCCTGCAGCAGCGTCCAAAAATGACATTTGTTTAGCCAAACCAGCCTTCTCCATACTTTTTCCACCAAGTTGTTGTTTCTAACTGTTCAAAGACATGTGTCAAACTTTGCCTGATGAACGGCCCTGTCTGCATATTGGAAAAATATGGATTTTTCCACTTTCCCCCCTCCTCTGTACTGTTCGCCGTCCTATGCGTTCTTCCCCACATGTGCTCAGTTGAAAGGAGTTAGGTCACCGTTCGAGCAAATTTGAACAAACAAACTCTCATGCTGAAATCGTGCGCCCTAACTAGCTCCAAACCCTGGTTTGTCCCGCTGTTGTTTATTTATGCTGTTTGTGAGCAGCTTGTGGTGGGGAAGTTTATATTATATGGGGTAAAAGGCATCAGACCAAATGACCTCCTCAGGCAAGATTAAGGTAGAAGCAGCCTTCCTCTTAGACTTCTCTGTCTCCTAAAATGATGAAGTGTGCTGGCAACAGACTGCAACCTGCTTGAAGTATGAAATAAGTTCAACACACTTGGGAAAATCACATAATTTGAGGTAAATTGTCAGTAAGTAGATGCTGTAAACAGACGTGGACTAAGCTGCTGATGATAATACATTACAGTTAAATTGCACTTTTAAACATTTGTTACCATTTCATCCAAGAACCTTGATTTCTGTTTTCAGCCCATTTGTAGTAGAAACCAAAGTGCTGCTCTATTCAGAAAAGACATTTTAAACAAATCCGAAAGAATTAAATGTTTTAAGGTCATGCTGGTGTTCCAGTTTGGAAACAGCTGTTGGCAAAATAATCTCACAACGAGATCCATTTAGCAAATGTTCTGGAGCTTCTGTTCATAAAACATGGTTTCCATCAGAAGATGGAGTTGTCAAGAATTGTAGATCTTCAAATTAGCTTTTTTTTCTTAGCACATTCTCATCCATGTTGACTTAAATGTTGAGGTTCAAAGTTCAGTTATACTCAAAAAAAGTGTTATTGTCTTGTATGTGACGTGATACAATGAAGTAAACAAGTGTAGATATAATTAAAGGTTGAAAAGGCACACAACACCTGTAACAAAGGTGCAGAACAAAAACAAATATAGAAGCTGTTGGACAACAGTGAAACAGCAGGGCAGGGTTTCAAAAATGAAGACCTTGCTGGTCCATCCATCCATCTTCAACCGCTTATCCTGCGTACAGGGTCGCGGGGGGCTGGAGCCTATCCCAGCTGCCATCGGGCGAAAGGCAGGGTACACCCTGGAAAGGTCGCTAGTCCATCGCAGGGCCACACATAGACAAACAACCTAAGGACAATTTAGGGTCACCAATCAACCTAGTCTGCATGTCTTCTGATGGTGGGAGGAAGCCGGAGCACCCGGAGAGAACCCACGCAGACGCGGGGAGAACATGCAAACTCTACACCGAAAGGACCCACGACCTTCTTGCTGTGAGGCGACAGTGCTAACCACTGCACCACCGCGCCACCCACCTTGCTGGTCGAAACGTTGAATTAATAAAAAGATTTGGGAGCTTGCACATTTCACTGTGCAAATTGCTTCTTCTTTTCCTTTCTACCTAACACCTGTGGCATGCTGTCTGTCTTATGACTGAACCTGAAAAATGCATTTTTTTGCCACTTATATTTTTGTCCCATGTAGAAACAAAATATTTCTGAACAGAATTTTAAGTGGCAAAACTTAAAAACGGATTATTTGCAAAAATTTACACAAGTCTGGTTGAGATATAGTTTGTCTTTGAACTGCTTTCTGTCTGTTACGTCATTTTTCCTCACGCAATTCATCACATCTATTTTCATGATGGGATCACCAAAAGGAAAATACAACATCTTATTTATGGCAGGTAATCCTGTGTCTGGCTGATGTTTTATGATTTACTAACCTCAAGTGCACCACCCATTGCAGACTTTAAAACATTTGATTCCACGCAGATGAGGTATTATGAAACCCAATGGAACAAGCTTTACTTTAAATAAGTGGGTGAAACTGAGAGTGAGTGAAGGACGGACATTGCTACTTTATTCTGTCTGACACACCAGGAATTCCATGCAGTCATTTGTGCCACTTTCTATTCACCTTGGACCCGCTGACAGAGCCGCTGATTAATCATGATAACAGTGATTTCCTTTTATTTAGCCCTCACCTTCCAGCACCAGGACAAATTACTTTTTTAAGAGTCAGCAGGTGAGACTGAAGCTCGGAGCACCGGAGTGTCCAACAGAAACTGGGAATAGTATTTATCATCTTCTTCTTTGTATTTTTCTTTAGATTGTGTTGTGCTTTTGAAGCTTTTTGTTTTGAAGTGAGATGACTATTAATATTTTCCAACAATCTTTTAGTGGTTCCTAGCTTTTTGTGAATCACATTTATTCATTTAGCTGACGCTTTTATCCAAAGCGACTTACAATTGCAATACATGTCAGAGGTCGCACGCCTCTGGAGCAATGAGGGGTTAAGTGTCTTGCTCAAGGACACAATGGTGGATGGGTCACAGTGGGGGATTGAACGCAGGTCTCTCACACCAAAGGCATGTGTCTTATCCACTGCACCAACGAATCACATTCTTGAGATTAGTACACCCTCTTGTTTTTGTGGATTAGCTTTTTTCTTACTTCATTTTTCTTTGTTATCCACTATTTCCTCCCTTATTATCACCATTACACTGGTCTTTATTTCCTTCTCTCAGAGTCACCATCCCTTTTATGTCACATTCATTAAATTTAATTTTTCTTGGTGATCTTGTGCGGAAGCCAAAATGAAAATTGTTAAGGATCAGTCTGTCAAATCAGCAAGATTATGTTGTCCCTTTTGTCTTTTTCTAATCCATCTAGGATGAGTAAAGTGAGTGTGTTACTTCTTACTTCAGTTCCAGTCACTCCCATTCTCTTGTTTGTTTGTTTTCTTAATCCTCAACAATTAGTAGAAAAAAGGGAGCAGCATTACCTGGTTATCTTCATCAGAAATAACACAACACTCTAATAAAGCACTCATAATTTCTTCACAGCTCTTCCCTTCTCTTTTCCCCACTACTGTACATCCCAGTGGGGTTTGGCAGAAAATGACGGCATGCTGAAAACACGCACAGAGCGAGGCCTTGAACCCTCCGCACTAAACACATCATCATCACACTTTATTGAGTTTCCCTCCTTTACATTACCTTACTCCTGCCAGTGTGTTTAATCTACAGAGAAAAACAACTACACAGCACTACTCCTTGCTGAATGAGTCAGGCTTGGCTTGCCATCTATCAGGCTCAAGTGAACTATTAGGAATAAAAATGCAAAATCATTTTAGAGAATCATGCAGGGTTACTGGTTCAAATCGACGAAGTACCTGAGAGAATGCCGTCCATCCTCTCAAAGTCATGCATATGTGTAAATAGGAAAATGCTTTCAATGGCCTTTTAATGGAGAAATAAAGTCCGTTTCCATATTAAAGAGGGATTATTCATCTTCTTTCTACCATGTGCAGACCAGCTTTATGATGATGTCACTCTCTGTTGCTGACTCTGTGGCCATTTGAAGACCTCATCTATTACTTTGGCCTGGTGTTTACCTCTGGTGTGGACCTCACTTTAAGAGGGAAACATAACAGTCCATATGGCTGCAATGTGAAATCAGGGCTTTTCCCCTTTAAACTATGGGCTTCCGATGCATAAACCCGCAGGATAACCGTTCAGCCATCAAAGAGCTGAACGTGAAACCATCCCTGAATCCTTTACACACAAGCACACGTGCATATGCACAAAATCACACACACACAGAGGGAGTTCGGCAGCTGCAAAGCACAGTGTGAAAGCAGGAAAACGCTCACTGTTACACATGCTGAGGGCCATACAAAGACACAGAGAAAATGGCTTACACGTGCATAGATGCACACTCAAGAGCTGACTGGAGGTGTGTAATGGATTGGATCTCCCTCATAACTCCTGGGACAGTCTGTTGTCTTCAAGGTCCGTACAGAGGCGGATGAGACCACAGCTGTTTAGACATAAATTTCCAGAGGAATGCCTTAAGTCCGTGCCTTCAGCATAAAGAGCATGACTGTAAATTCCTCTCCAGATGACAAATGATCACCCTAAGGACTGTGTGTGTGATCCTGAGTGTATGTGTGTGAAAAGGGTTTCTCATGCAGGAATGTACAAGGTCAATAAATGCATGTTTCTATTGTGTACTATGTGTGTATACGCATCATTTTGCAGGAAGAGGTGTGTATGTGTGTTGCAGGTTCAGGAGAAGGATGAAATGGCGTGCAGACAGGAGTGGGTCTGCTCTCTTGTATAAGGAAGACTCAAAAGCTGGGGAAGTGGATGAGGGCAGCTGGCCAGGTCAAAAAAAAAAAAAGAGTCTGAATCTCACTTTTCTACCTATACAGTAGCTAATGCTGGAGTCATGTTATCATACATCATAGAGCTTGTAGCATCTGATATTGTTTTGCCAGCAAGGCAAAGTCTCTATCTTATCTCTCCCTGTCTTAATTTTTATATATTGCAGGGCTACATAGATATTTGCTACAGCTTTAACTCTTTGAGATTCTGTAAACTCTTTAGTTGCTGGCATTGATCAAATGCTGGGGCTGTATTCTAATGTTGTGTACATTAGAAGTATAAAGAGAAATTGCCCAAAACATCAAATGTGAACTTATTGCTTCATTTTAAGCTCTATCTGGCTTTAATGGATCTAATGGATCCATGAATTCCTCCTCGAACAAGGTTGAATTGCCAGAATGAATGACAGCACATGTTCAGCTTTCATGGATGCACTCTTAAAAGTTTGTGGTTGATTGGAATCAAAGGGCGTTTTTAATTGTAATCAGAAATATTCACATGCTTGTCCAAATTGCACATTGAATTCTGTGCTTGTTGCAGTTTACGGGGCTCCTGAGAAAACAAAGCAACAAAACATGCTCATGGACAACATCTCCTCAGTTTTCCTCCAAAGAGACACAACTGCTTGATATGGACAGCTAGAGTGCATTCTCTCCTCGCCGCACATCTAGTTTCCTCCCTCCCTCGATAAAATAAGGGGGTTTATAGCACATCAATAACCCCTCTCATCTCTCTTCCCTCTTACATTCAGAGATGAGGTTTATAGCTGGGGCAGAAGGCTGTAGGCCTTGATGTGAGAGCCTGAGGCTAACAGTAGCACTGGGTACTGTAAAGTGATGAAGGGCCTCCGCTTTTACGATGATGTGAATGATGTAGCCTGAGAGAGTAAAAGAGCTTGTGAGAGCAGCAGTGTGTCCATATACTGTACATGACTGGACTGCAGGGGAACTGGATAGATTATATGCCCTGCTACTAAATATTTACATCCCTTTTAAGACGTTTAGCAGATGCTATTAACCCAAATGATGTACAGTAGGAACAATGCTGACTAAACTCTTGAATTACCAACATTAAAAGGAGCCAATAATAAGGAATTCAGCAAAACATCAGTGTTAATTTAACTTGTGTTCAAAAACATCAACCCCCTTGCCTGTTTTACAGACTTCTGCATCCATCAGACTAAGGGCTAATCGAACTATTGAGCTAAACTGGCTTTATTGCTTCACCTACCAGTAAACGAAAGTAAATTTACAAATCATTCACTGAAAAATCAACATTTAGAACTAAGAACTGATTATGACAGCTACAAAAATAAGCACATGAACACGAACAAGCAAATGTCAGTGTTCTTCTTGTGTCAGATTAAAGGATTAGTCGGGTGATATTCTGTATTTTTCTTGTTAACAAATCCCATGAAAAGAACTAAACCAACAATGAATTATATGATCACTATTGACTATTATTCCACAGTGACATAGACCACCATTGTTGTCTAAAAACAACACTGTTGCACATGGTGGCATGTTCCTTCATTACAATGAACATGCACTGTAATTTGTGTTGTATTTAGTTTTTGAGTCAAACCGACATACATGTCCCGCTGCTGTAAATACTTGCTAATGCACCAAATGTGTATTTATTCACAGCTTAAAATAGTCCCCCCAAAATTACACTATTCACACTTTTGAGTGCCCATCTTTTTAAGGAAATCCTTTGAAAAATGAATGTATATATTTCTTAAAGATTTACATCTTCAATAGCAGTAAAATAGACTTGACAATGAGAGCCACAGACAGGCTGGGGAAGTCAGGAATTATTTAGAAAAAAACACATTTTTGTTCTTTTTTATAGGATTTGGACCAAAGGGGAAATATACAACAATATCACTGGAATTACATGTATCAAACTTTTCCTTTCAAAGCTTGTCTGTATGCACACGTCTTCTGTTGTAATTAGCAAAAATCCAATAAGGTAAATCACTAAGGGACAGCTTTATATAGTCCCCACAAAAAAAATGTATGTAAGACTGTTTGCCCCAAAAGAAACTTCCTGTTTTGAGTCCCAGACAGTGCTCTTTATTCACCCTCAAACGTAACAGCACAAGAAGATTTCAGAGCATGATCAAAATTTCCTCCCAGCAGCCAGAGGGGGGCAGTCCAACACAGCAGTACGGGCTTTTTCTCTGGTCAGGCTTGAGTGGCAAGCTGAGGTTTGCTTTTCCTCCTACCGCAGAGCAGATTGGAGAAGATTAGCCTTCGCTTGGCCGGTAATCACCCTTATCACAGGAGAAAACGACAACAATACCGGGAGTTTAATGACAGAAGTAATTGTTGTGGAAGTCCCACGTTATGCTGCGGTTGTGTGATGAATGACAACCGCAATGCACCGCGCTGTGAGGAGATTGTTGCGGCATGGTTGTTATTTAAACTCATTTGTTATGGTTGCAACTTCCCTCTGGGTTTGTTTAGCTGAGGGAAGTGACTTGATTTCAAAGAGGAGGTAGAAGAAAATTTGTTTTGTGAATAATAAAGTTTTTTTTGTTGAGTTAGTTATTAATTTATTATTTTATTATAAGTTATAATGTGGCATGTGCTATGCTTCTGTGTAGATAGATGGACAGATACTTATACAGTTTAAATCAAACGTGCACAACGTGTTGATTTAAACTGTAAAAGATCCATCATTACATAAAAATGTAGAGGCATAAATAATCATATTGGACTTCTTAGTTATCTATACATAGAACAGTAAGTGTATTTACAGTACATAGCCTTACTGGCTTTTGTGTCCATTGACTACACTCTACTCTAAATTGTCTATTCATAACTGTAAATCTGCATGAAAAGCACAATCACAATGTATTGAGTAAAAACTCAAAACTTGAATGATAGTTGATATAAGACTTTCAATAAAAGTTGCTGGTATTATTAACCACATAAATCCCCTGACAAAAAAATCTGGATTTTCTATGTTCCGCTTGCTGCAGGCAGTACGGGCTAATCATGATCTAATACACAGCCACTGCATGCTTGGATTGACATCAATTGCCTGTTTTTTTCTGTGCATGTGGCTGGGTGCATACCCATATAATTGTGTGTGTGTGTCTGTGTGTGTGTGTGTAGCCTACTGTATGTGAATGTATCTGCATGGGTGTGTTTGAATGCATGTTTTCGTAAGTGCAAGAGTACTTTGCACATGTAGCTGTGTTGGTGTTAATGTGTGTGTGTGTGTGTGTGTGTGTGTGTGTGTGTGTGGTGTGTGTGTAGCACAGTGATTACAGTGCTTTTTAGTGAAGGCTTGGAATGCTTCTTTCGGAGACAGCTGCAGTCTAGACTGTCATTCTCGTGTCACTTTATCGCTTAGGGCCTAAAAGACAAATAAGGAGGAGCACACAGATATGTAGCCTCATCTGATGAGAGAGGTGGTAAGAGGATCTACTGATGACTTATCCAATCTAGCATGAAAAGGCAGCTCTGGTGTCTGATACAGCAAGCACAGTCAAAGGGTTTTCGGACAGGTGATGACTGAAGAGCACGAGCTGTCCAGCTTCTAGTGTATGACTAACATAATGCGTACATGTATGTCAGTGTGATAGCAAGAAAGGTCAGAAGGGTTTTTACACCTACGTTCACACTTTTGAAAACCATCAAGACACCTCGTAAACACGTTTGTAAAGCCCTATGTCTTAATTTGCATCATAAAAACTGACCATGTTGTGAAGTGCAAGAAAAAAACCTGCAAATACTGTGATACACTGATTTATTTGATTTGACCGGTGAAAGCTGTGAGAAACTTTCCAAAGCAAGCCAGAGTAGGAAATGCCAGTCCTAATGTCAGTGGGCTGCTCTGTCCTATTATGGCAAATCGAAGCAGAATGTGTCATTAGCTAATTGAGGGCCAGTTTCTCCTCCTTTCAAAACAGCAGACAGAGGGCAGCCTCTGTCCCTGGCGATCTAGCCTTCAAAGGCTCCCATTATACTTCAATAGAGGATAAACAGAGGCTCCCAAAAATGACGGTCTCCAAAGTTTAAAGCAACATCGTTTATCACCCCTGCCAGCCAGTGCAGGTGTGACCCCATTCCCACAGCCTCATCGACAGCCCAATTGAAGGGGAAAGTACGTCTGTGTGCATGCACGTGTGTTCATGTACCTATACTAGCCGCAATTTTCTCAAACTTTGACTCTGTTCTTTTGTAAAATACACATGAGCTCTGGAAGTCAGATGATGTAATATTGATACAAATACAATGGAAATGGTGTTCAACATATCAACACACATGTTTGCCAAATACAGAAACATTACATAAGTGTTGCCTTTAGGCCACCAAGATTAGGGTTAGGACAAGGTTTTGGATGTAACATTAACTGTCACTGAAAATATTAACTTTGCTAATTGTTCACAACTTTGCAAGGGTTGGAACTTAAAATATGGCTAGTATAGACACCCACACATTTTTGGCAGCTACTACTCATTTCTATGCGTGTATCCTTCATGTAATAGCCACATGGCAGATAAATGCATTTCTCTCATTTTATGTACAATTTGGTAGTTATGCGTCCTAGGGTGTTTTTGACATACAGGAGAAACACAAGTTCAACATCAGTTCAAACAAGCATATAGTAAATACGACATTATGGCATTGTTCTGCCATATGTTAAAACATGACATCCCACAACTCTTCTCTACTATACAGTTCCACGTGTTATTACTCAAGCGTTTCTTTTTTCTTCTTGCCGTCATCAGTGCCATCAAAGGCAAGATAGCTGAAAGCTTTTGGGAAAGAAAGCATGGTATATTGAAGATTTGTGGGGTGTGTTTAATTTTGATGGACTTTTATTGCACCTTTCTATGTGCTTTCACAGTGAGAATAAAAGAGTTTAGGATACTGGATGATGGAGACATCTAACTTAGTATATGATGCCAGTAGCAATGTTGACCACACAATATTTATGTAGGCTTTGGATGGCTCAAAACCATTCATTGTCAGTGATAGTGCTGTGGGCAAATGCATTTTTTTGTATGGGCGGCTCCATCTGTCTGCAACGCGTTCTCATCTCAGTGCATCATTACCGACGCTTTCAGAAAGCGTGACAAAGCGTAATTTTTTGACGCTAAAGGCACCCTTCAGCGTCCGTATGAAACGCCCCCGTTTGCTACGTTGTAGCAACACAAAGGAGGCCCTACCTGCTAGCAAGGCTGATGTGCACAGCTGTAGGGTTAGCCAGTCGACATGCATAAAGTCAGTGACTTAGGTTTAGGCACTTACATGCTTGATGGTTATGTTAAGTGTAGGGGGCTTCGGGGAGCTGTCAACATCTTTAACACGAACGTAGCACTTCCGATCTGTACGAGATGCCCCAGAGCGTCTCATACAGAGGCATCTGGGGCATCTCATACAGACCCTGAAGTGTACCTTTAGCGTCATATAACTACGCTTTGTAACTTTTTCTGAAAGCGGTGGTATTGGACGCCCTGAGGAACATACAGGACTCAAAGCATTGATAGCATTTTTCACATCAACAGTATTATCTACCATTCAAAAGTGTCCTAAAGAACAAAGGTTTGATGGCAGTCATGTTCCTCACTGGCTGGTTGTTATGCTAGACTGTGACTGAACTCTGCTACCTTTCTCCAAGGCTTAAGAGTAGGCTGAAGTTCTTGGACACCAATATTCATAGAGGCCGGTGAGCAGATCAACAATTACTGACTGTGAAGATTATCAGAAGGATGTGATACAGAGACACCTTAGGCTGTCAAGTAATACAGCAGGGCCGAGAAGGCAGAATCTGTGGACATCCAAGTAAGATTGTTTTTGATCTGACATGATTCAGTATGTGTGACAGAAAGAGTGAGAGAAAGTGAGTTTGTTTAAAAATTTATTGAAAGTCATCTAAGCGTGCACGGTATTTTCTACAAACATCAACACCACATTCAACACAGTTTTATGCATTCACACCTGGGACCAGCTCTGCACAGTCTTGTATTGTCAGACACTGAGCACCTCTACAGGAGCAGTTGGTTTTGAGCCAACTGGCTTTCACAGTCATTGTTTTATTAGATATAATCTGATCTATGCATGACAGCCCAAAAGTCACTGAAAACTTGGCTGTTATGTGTATTTTTCATTGTATGACTTGAGCATCTTTACTTTATACCTCATATTTATCTTTTTAACTAAAAAGATATTGTTGCAGCTTTTTATTCTCAACCATCAAAAATCTTAACTTAACTTAACTCTCTCTTAACTCTCAACATCTGTGTAGGAAATGATTTTCTTAAGGGAGTGTCTGCAGCAGCTTTTAATGGCAGTGTTACTCATTCACCTCCCCTACCCACATTTTCCCAGATGGTTCAAGGATTGGACTGGTGACCCTCCAGTCACAGTGCTTCTTCTGTAAAATCTAAAATGTGTCTCTGTGAATGTGTGTGTGTTTGTTTAAACCAGCTTACTACAGCTGCGCTCCCAAGTGTGTGTAAGTGTGTCTTTATCTGTGTATGTGTGCTTTATCAAATGCATGTCCTTGGTTCAGTTTAATTAACAGAGGCCATGTGAACAAATCCCACCGGGTCAAGGTGATCGAGGCGACTGAGCAGGTGGAAAATCAATGAGATTGGCTCACACAGAGTACATTGACCACTGGTCAAACACAGCCACTATTGATTGACATGTTTATAGCGGAAGTGTGTTTAACAGTGGAGTTCATATGTTGAACACACATTAGGTACAGATACAGACAGAGAAGTGGTTCTGAGAAAAAAAAAAAAATTAAGACCCTGCTAGGACAGTACACCTTTGTATATTTTTTTGTTTTCATAGTTCTGGACATAAAATATATTTTTTTAAGTTGTCAGTGAATAAATTCAGAAAACATTTGATGTTGTTTCTTTCAAACATATGTGTGTGTGAGAATTGTGCTGATGATAATAAGGAACAATTGTTAGTTATCTGAACACTTTCTACTACTCTGTCATTGCTAGAGCCATACCTTAATACATTCAATATTAATACAGTGTGAATGGCCATATGTCTTGCAATTAAACACTCACCATGACCCTGCTCTGATGCTCTATATAATTCACATACCTTCCAGGAAAGAAAAGGCCAATGATGCAAAAGCTGTGCCACTTTTCATCTTTTTACTTCACTCGTCAGATCAAATGGGAGCTGCAGCAAAAACACCTGAACTCTCATTTATTCATCATGAAGGCCCAGGGCATTGAGAGAAAGACATAGAAAATAAGGTAGGATGGGAAAGAGAGGCTATGGAGAAGATTAAGGAGGGTGAGAGACGAAGAGAGGAAGGGAGACAAACTTGGGAGTAGATTAAGTAGCCTTGAAAAGGCTGGCTTCTCCACACACATATAAACCCCCTGTGAAAACACAAGCTAATTATTAAGAAAACAAAGGGGGAACTGCAGCGATGTGCCAGCGCACACAGATCCCCGGCAGAGTAATTGTGCGTGAGCTATTTGGGCTGAAAACAGCACGATTTGGTGCTCTTCCTCAGCACAGCCAAGCAGAATGAACAACATCTGTTCCCTGGGATGGGGTGTAAAAACAAGCACAAGGAATGATTCTTTCTTTCTTCAGTTCTTCTACTGCAATTCAATGGTGTCTGACGAAAGACGGTTATTTGTTTAATGGTTAATGGATTTTTATTCAGTCACTTCCAAACAACAAAGAAGAGTCAGTATTTAGTTTCCCTTAGCTACGTCAGCATGCTAACGCTAAAGTAACCTGAGATCATTAGCAAAAACACAGTCGTTCTGCTATAAAGGGATCCTATCATCAACATGAAGGGCTAAAACTCATAAAAGCTTGGCTTCATAGCAATGCTATCACTCCCAATGAGGCTCAGAACTTGGACAGGGTTAGCAGGGGGTGAAAAAAACCTTAGTGTTTTTGAATAGGCCCTGAATGTTTCTGTATTGCCTTCTTTCATGCATGATTAAGTTATACAATCTAAGAGTCTTTTTGTGCGTCCCCTGTGCTTTTCCAATCTTTTCACAGTATCAAACTGATCTCTGTCCTACACAGCTGAGCATATTACTTCCAATCTCACTCTGCATTTTAAGCGGTGAGGGAAGTGTTGCTGGGAATTTGATAATACTCAGCAGCGCAGTGGATGCCTTGGTGGAGAGCCATGTTTTGAATTGGTTCTGAAGCTGCAGCATTAACCTAAACAAGACGCCAAGACCATGGTTCCATTTGATTTCTGACGGAGTCAAAACAATTGATGTCAGCTCATGAGAAATGGTGGTAATAGCCGCTTAAAAAGCCATTGTTTTTATTATGTGACCAGACTTACTGGAGTTTTTATGCGGTGAGCTGGGGACGGTGAAATTAGTTTCGGTGTAGTTTGTAAAGTATCTTTCTTGTTTTTGTACATATCTTGTTTTCATCCGTCATTGTGTCTTTCTCTGTGAAGCACTTTGTGGCTTTGTTCAACCTTTCCTAAAGCTTTAAGCTTTGCTAAAAGCACTTTTAAAGGAATTTTACATGACTTGACTTGACTGTGATTGATGATGACAGAAAGTTTAAATACTGTATTGAGGGGTCATCAGTGTGCGGGGAGGTTTCAAATGACAATCGTGGTAGTGGGAATGTCTCCCTCTCTCTTTCTCTCCTAAACACACCAGTTAACTCCTCACTGTGTGTCCTAATGGAAACTATGCCAGACTGCTCAGTTGTATGTGCGTGTATTTGACACCTGTGCGTGTTGGAAAGAGAGCCGCCTATCACGCCACTGCTGATGAACAACTATGTTAAGTGCACCAGTGCTCTGTGTTCTCAGAGACCTGCAATCTCCAGACACACCACATTCCACCCAAACATGCACTGTATGTTTAAGTCACGTGCACGTGCAGACACACCATGCACACACACACTTGTGCATATATACAAACATAAGCCCACACACGCTCACATACACATTAATGTGTTCATGCACAGTATATTTAGTACATACACAAACACACAGAAAAATATTGACTTTGACAAACATACACACACTTTCACTTATGCACACATACTTACACACCCACAAACACTTTTAAACATGCACACATTCTGGCCCTGTATAACTGATTAAAAGAGCTATGGCAACAATTAGATATAATAGCCAAAGATAATAACAGCAATTTTTATACTTACGGGAATGATTAAACGGCAACAAAATATGCAGTGAATTATGTTTTAAGTAGCATGTGGTGTTTTGTTTGTGTTTTTTATTTAAGCACGTGTTTTCTTTATCGTCTCAAGTGTCAGTCAAAGATGCAAAGTCTGCCAGTTACTCTCAGATTTACCGACAGATAAGAGTAGTTTCAGATAAACTTTCACCAATTATGTGTACATCACAATGCAACATGTTTACACTGCAGAATGCATTGATGCTCTTGCTACATAAAACATCATAGAGCAATATGGTTATATAGCTACCCAAACATGTTCAAAAGAAAGCTATGACTAAGGAATTAGTAATGCATCAAAACATATCAGACAGTAGATTCATACAGTATCTATGGTAGCGGCTGACATTGAATGAGGAATCCAAGACCTGCAGGAAATACTGAAAACTAAAGCTGTGTCTCAGTTTGGATACTTCCGTTAGTACACATGTAGTAACATGTAGTACACTGTGTACACTATGTACTTACTTGGGTAGTGCCTAAATTTTGACAGGGTAGGGTTGTCTCAAACTGCTTCTTCTTCTTCTTGACAAATTATAACCGGGCAGATCATCATCACCCACATATGACTGAGATTATCACCCACCAAAATATATGCTGGATTGTCTGTTCATTTGACTTCAGTTCAGTTTTATTAAAAACTTTGTATTTTTACTTTGACTTGCTTCTGTGGGCCATCGCAACTGCTGCAGCCAGAGGCGTCACACAAAACTCTGTGCTTGGGGGATAAGTGACATAAGCATTCTCTATGGGCCCCTCTATGCATGCACGGCTATTCATTCTAGTATCTTTGTGGGCCCTCCTCACAAGAGGGCCCTGTATACTCCCCTTCCTCCCCCAGTCCAACACCCCTGGCTGCAACTTCCTGGGCTGACAATTTCACAAGTTTGAAAATACGTGGTCATTCCCCTTCTGCTACATAGCAGACATGGCGAACGTTGAGAGTGAGTAAGAAGTGTCCAGTATTCCACACTCAACAACATCCAGGTACTCATAGTGCACTGGTTTTTGCGAAGCTTGTCCGTGTGAGTGCACTTATGCACTCAAAATAGAAAGTGTAAGTATGGAAGGGCACAAATTGAGACACAGCACAAGCTCCGTGTACAGGGCACAGTAGGAATTAGCTGTATTTAAATGTACATGAAATGCTTTTTAATTCTGCTTATTCCTAAAAGTAAAATTTTGACCAGGAAGGTGATTTTTGTTTTCTGCATATGTTTTTTTATTTTTTTTTATTCGTCAATGTTTATTTAGATCAACTTTATCCATGCACCCCACCAGACGGTCCATATTTTTATGTTCATGGTAGCTGGGTATCAGACGCTCCTTACAGGAGATGGACCCTCTAGCCAAGTATGTTAACCTAACGTCAACACACTTTAAGAACAGCAGCAGGAGAGTGGGCTAAAAATTTATGGATGACGGTGTGAGACCACCCAAAGACTGGGGCCCCCTCACAGCTGCTTACCATGATCGCTTGGAGGAACACACACACACACACACACACACACACACACACACACACACACACCTGTATGTTTAAAGTGTATATTTTTAAACATGCTCTCTCTGTGTCTCTCTTTCTCTCTCTCTCTCTCACACACACACACACACACACACACACACACAAACAAATATGCACTTGTTCTTATCAACATATACATGCAGTAGTAACAGTAGAAGCAGTAAGTATCTGTATAGTAGCCTCATATAATGACCATGTTGAACTGCAGCAACATTCACCAGTTCAGTGTGTGTATAGTTTTCTTCTCTTAAGGGTAGATAGTCTTAAACTAACACCATAGTATATGAATCAGTTTCTGTATATATGAATACAGTATAAAGCAAATGGAAAGTGAATAGGTAATATGACTTGCAAAATGTACTATTAAACTGAAATTTGTTCAGATGTATTTTGCTCACTGTGGCACCATCTTCCACTGAGCAGCTGGAAAATTGAGAGTATGTGAGGTGGACTTTTTCTCACAAAGGACATTTTCACACAGGTGTAATTAACTATCATTAATTTGGGCCCTGTTCCATTTCATTGTACAAATAAGATATGCCAATGAGCAGACTGGACAGTATGTGGCCATGGAACTAATGAACCTATTATTGTTATTAATGACACCTCTGCTTTTCCTGCTATAACATGTCGGAATGTCTGATGTCATAAAGGACTATTAAATCTCTATTGCAAAAAGTAGGACTTTCTCATTATAATGATATTATGCAGGTCTTGTCCAGCATGGCCCTGAGCAGAGCATTTAAGACTATGCTTCAGCCTACTGAGTCGGTATGATCAAAGTCAGGCACAGGCTGGGCTGGACTTGTGTTATCCATTATGTATCCATAATACTTGTAAAAGTAGTACCCGTCTCACTCCTACAGCCTACTTACCATAGCGGAGACTCAAAAAGTGTGCTTGAATAGGCTTGTAATCTGTAAGCCCACAAGAAGCAAGCATACACACAGATGTGCTCATGCTCACATTTCACCCTGGCACACATTACAGAGGTACAACGAGAGGTATATTTCTGATCACTGGACCTGCTTTGGAAAAGATAGCTCTGCTGGCCCATGAAAAAAAGGCTCATCTCTGTATTGTGGAATCCAATCGCTCCTCCAGTGATAGAATCCCCAGACAGTTCACCTGCTTCTATTCATTTGGGTAGTTTCCTGTAGACGAGGGATCATATCTGCTGGGAGAGGGACAGGGATTAACTTTTCCAAAAGAAAAGACAGGGACTGGCAGCTTAGATGACTCTTTTCTTGAAAACCAACTCGGTTTGGCTCCAGGCACCCTTCTCATCCTCTTATCCTCTCCTTCTTTATCGCTCCTATCTTCTGTCCTTCACAACTGCATTGAGGGAGATCGGTTAAAAAGAAACATGTAATTGGAGTGATTTTGTGTCTGTGCAGGTGTGTGAGGGAGCATATATTGCCTGTGTGTGTGGGCACTTCTACTTTCCTGCATAGGAGTTTGAACCTGTCTATGTGCAGTGGCAATTATGTTCTTTGATTTTTTTCTGAATAGAAGTATAATTAAGCACGTTTTGCACTTCTGCCTACTGTATATAAATACAGTATCTCTACATGTAAGTAGCAGCATGTGTATGTCTGTATGCATGCAGGTACAGTTCATGTGTGTTTCTGTGCAAGCACTTGTTGTGTGTGCAGGTCTAGGACTTATTTGATCCTTTAAGAGCCTGGTGAGATAGGAGCTGTTGTATCTGCCAGTATTGTATTCTGTATTCTGAAAGGTCACTGGGGAGGTGGAGGTGCAGGGAAGGGCAGGTCTGTTGTTCCCTCTGGGCCAGACTTCACTCTATACAGCATGTCTACTCCTCTTTTACAAATCCACCAAGACTGTAGCGCCTCTTCGCCTGAGATGGCACACCAGGAGAACCGTGTCAGTGCTCTATAGTGTTGTTGGAACTGGGTTACAAGGTGAAGAGCAATAGGTTTGTGCATTGTGGGGTTTGTTTAACTTTTGAGTTCGCCCCTCCTTCCCCATTGTGGGTTTCACTGACTTGCTATGGTTTTACAATATCAGTAGCTTCTGTGTGATTGTTCTTTATTGGCAGGGATGGGTGCCTTTGTGCGACTTTGAATATTCCTTTACCACTGCACCTGCTGGAAAAGCTAAATGCGCAAGTCAGTACATTTTATTTCTTTCTCTTCTTCTCTACAAGCAAAGAGGAAAGGTGGCCTTATAGATCGCCTAAGAGCCTCCTCTTCAAGTGGACCCTCATTTAAGAAAAAATACCACGGTAGTCAATGGCAAGAGACACCAAATTTTTGACCCGTTTGAATTGTGCCCTGAATTACATATGATGTTTGTGAATTTAAATTATAATTTTGCAAGACAAGAAAATCTAAGGTTGTTGTAAAACTGTTAACGTATAAGAAAATTATCGTAATTACAAAATAACCCAAAAGTCATGTATGTGACATAGATTTTTCTCTCAATAACTGAAGCTAACGTCACTGAAGCTAACGTCAAAGCATTTACAAATGTAGATGATGTGATGAAAGGACCAGCAGTCAGATTAAACACATCAGTTGAGCTACATTTGTGTGTGGAAAATGGCTAAGTTACCTAGCTAGTAGCAACCGCACAATGAACGTTAGCTAGCATTACAGTGTTAACATGTTGGTGACGTTTATTATTTAAGATAAGAGATGTATTTCATTGAGCGGTTTTCGCACAAAAAAAATGTTTCCTGTTTTATGACAAACTGTGACATTTAAATATACAAACATCATATGTGTAATTCAGGGCACAATTCAAACAGGATCAAAAAATGTGTTGTCCCTCGCCATTGCCTACCTTACATATTTTGTCCGAAATAAGGTCTCATGTGTGTCACGAAGTGAGGGACTTGGGCCATTCTGCAACACAGGTTTGATTTCACCCTTACAAAACTAATCACATCATCATCATTCGCAACTAAGGTATTTAAACACTTAAAACAGACAATGAATAAAATGTGTGTAGTGTTTGTTTGTAACCGCCGAGCCTAACACAGAATATTGTCTGCTGCCATGCTGACAAATTGAAACACCACTATGTTGCTAAAATTAAATAACTTATAATAAATCTTAACTGCCTTATTGTCAATGGGTTGTAGCCTCACTTAGAAATGAAGCACACACCTGTTTTCCCTGTTGCGACAACACTGCAGCTAAGGACATGCAGTTCACTAACACCACAAAACAGCTGACTCGCAGAAAAAGAAACTCCACGTAAGGATAAATACAACAATAAAGGTTTATGTGATAAAGCCTGTCAGACGAAACGAGATTCTGATGATGCTGAGTTAAAAGAGTCACATCAGAAAGCCACAGAGATAGTCACGTCAGCTAATCGGCTAATGCCGAGCAGTTGTTATCCGGTGCAAAGTTGTATTGCTTTCCACATTAGTTCACCAGCTAATGCAATCCATATTACTATGCTGTGTACCACCGATATGATGGCAAAGTATTGATTTAGCCTGCAAGAAAGGATGTAATGGTAAAACACAAATGTGGAGCGATTTGTTTTCTAGCCTATAGTGATGCAAGGCAGGGCAGCCAGCTAACGCCATTTAGCTTGGACCTATCGCTGTTTGCTTCGTAATGTTCAATAAAGATTTGTCATATTACCGATTCTCTGATACTTCACCGTCTCAGTCGCTGTAAATAACGTGACCCACACACGTTGCAGTGGGAGTTTACCAGAGTTTCCAGCATGTTGTGTGAAGCCGTTTTCCTGTCTGTCTATAGCCGCTGTCACTAAGATAGTATTGTGCCAAAATGTAGCTCGTTATGCGCTGAATGAAAGGTATGGAGCCGGTGTTGATCTGCCTCTGAGCAGGGAACATTGAAGTAAAAGAGCCTGAACATGTCTGGAGAAAAGCCACAGCTGGAATGCCGGTGATAACGCGTTTATTGTGGGATCTCTGTATGAAAGCGGTTGGGTTTCTGATTATGCTCGCTCATGAGCTCAAGTGAGCATGCGTACAAGCACACACACCTGGTTGCAATCTTAAAAACTCCATAATTGTTATGGGATTGCGTGGTGTGTGGACAGAGAGGACCCAAATGCAGCACTCTGAGGGAAGGAGGTTTATTGAGGGAAAAAGGGAGAGAGGGACGTCAGGGAAGCACAGGCAACCAAGGAGACAGGGGGCCAGGGAGCCGGGGAACACAGGGGCCGAGGAAGCGAGGAGAGGCAGGGGAACCAGGAGGACGCCGTGAGGGAAGTCTGAGGAGGAGTGGGCCAGTGGATGAGCCCAGCCGAACGGAGGACGAGGGTGTTGAAATACAGGCAGTCATGAGGTGATTATTGGCAGGTGTGGCAGGCTGACGAGGTGGCTGATGAGATGCAGGTGCAGGTAGTTGGCTGGGCTCAGGAGCAGAGGGAGAGAGAGCACACAGGGGAGAAAACACAGGGAGGCAGGCAGGGAACAGAAAACCAAGGAAAAAAGCAGAAAACTGATAAAAAGGAGAAAAAACCAGGACACTCACTGTCAGCCGGGCTGCCACCACAACAGGGCCCCCTCCTCAATGGACGTCTCCCGGCGGCCTTCCCATTGGACAAGGTGGGGCTTGGCAGACGAACATAGGGGGGGGGGAAGAAGTCGCACTGGGGTCCAGGGTCCAAAACCAGACAGGGAATTCAGGGAGGGCTTCAGGACTGGGAAGGGTTAGGGAACGGGCAGGGCTGAACTGAACACAGGGCTAGACAGGGTGCCAGAGGACTGAGTTGAGGGACCAGAGAGTTCGGGCGGACCTGGGAGGGAGGCCAGGGGGTTCGGGCGGACCTGGGAGGGAGGCCAGGGAGATCCAGCGGGCAGGCCGAAGGCGGACCAGGGGAGCCCGGAGGGTCCGGCGGGTGGCCCAAGGGCTGGGCTAAGGGACGAGACGACCTCTCCAGAGGCCAGGGAGCTGGGCTAGGGGCTGGCAGCGCGACAGCAGCAGAGGGAGTCAGGGATGAGGCTGCTGGGCTGAGGGCCTTGGTGCGAGGAACAGGGGTCGGCGGGACTGAAGCCGGTCCGTCCGCCAACAGGGCATGGGGGCTAGAGGCGCTAGCGGGCTGGGGGATCAGGGGGGGGGACAGGCCGGGGGCTAGAGGCGCTAGCGGGCTGGGGGATCAGGGGGGGGACAGGCCGGGGGCTAGAGGCGCTAGCGGGCTGGGGGATCAGGGGGGGGACAGGCCAGGGGCTGGGGCCTTGCTACACAGGGAAATGCTTCCCAGCCTGCAACTAGCGGGTTGGGTAGGAGACCATCGAGGGCTAGCGGGGAGATGGAAAAATCTGGCCAGCCACTCTGGCACGGCGTCTCTCAGCCAAGGCCTCTGAGAAACCTTTACCTGGCCAAAAGGTCAAAAGCACCAGCTTGTAGCCCGTGTGAGTCGAGCCCCTCCACTTCTCCTCCAACAGCTCCTTGCACAGCTGACTAGCTGCCTCCTGAAGGGCGGTTGCTGGGTCCATAGTTGGCTTGATCGTTCTGTTATGGGATTGCGTGGTGTGTGGACAGAGAGGACCCAAATGCAGCACTCTGAGGGAAGGAGGTTTATTGAGGGAAAAAGGGAGAGAGGGACTAGAGTGGAGGGAGAGGAGGACGTCAGGGAAGCACAGGCATGGGGAACCAAGGAGACAGGGGGCCAGGGAGCCGGAGAACACAGGGGCCGAGGAAGCGAGGAGAGGCAGGGGAACCAGGAGGACGCCGTGAGGGGAGTGCGAGGAGGAGTGGGCCAGTGGATGAGCCCAGCCGAACGGAGGACGAGGGTGAGTGAACCTGGGAGGGAAACAGACAGAGAGACAAGGTTAGGGAAGACAGCAACAAGGCACAGGGTAAGTGTGAAAAAACAAGAAACATGAAAGCCTGAACGTGGGGGTGGCACCGGGTATGGAGCAACGACAATCAAGCGAGGATGGTGTGGAGAACCGGGGTTGAAATACAGGCAGTCATGAGGTGATTATTGGCAGGTGTGGCAGGCTGACGAGGTGGCTGATGGGATGCAGGTGCAGGTAGTTGGCTGGGCTCAGGAGCAGAGGGAGAGAGAGCACACAGGGGAGAAAACACAGGGAGGCAGGCAGGGAACAGAAAACCAAGGAAAAAAGCAGAAAACTGATAAAAAGGAGAAAAAACCAGGACACTCACCGTCAGCCGGGCTGCCACCACAACAATAATGCCTCTTTAATGAAGGTACAGGACATTAATGCTATCTTTTCTGCATTACCCATAACTGGTTAGGTTTTGTACAGTAAATATAAAATGAAATGAAATACTATGTAAATTTAAGTATAATCTGAATTTTTCTTTGATATTTTTCAATAGAGATAAAATGTTAACTTAAAAACTATTTATACAGATCAACATTTATAATTACCAGCAAAATACACAGGGACATCTTAGCTGTTGTTGAAGTGATTAACACTAAAGCTTGCTAACAATGCTAATAAACATTAGCATAACAAAAGCTAATGTTAGTGTTAGCTGCTTTCTAACTGCGATGCTCTGGGAAGAGTAGGCTACCTGTAATTTGGTTGGTCAAGGTCAAAGACTCACTATTCAGCAATGCAAGGCTGGTTTGATTATAAACCTAATATGGCATTCATTTTTGTAGTAATGGTTTAGGCCATTCTATTTGATTTCTTTGGTAAAAATAAAGTCTGTTCAATGAGCACCTGCCCTGCCAATATTTTGGAAATGCATGATATAGATGATGTCCATGTTTTTTCACTGTTTAAAAGCCCCTATTAGCCTAACTTCTCCTTACACTTCTCAGACTCTTAACCTGTATTGTTTTAAGTGTATGCCTGGCTCAGATCCAGCAGACCAATTCAGGGTTCTTCCTCTTATTGAATTTCATCCAGAAGCGATATCATAACCACAAATGACTGACTTATACCTAGAGGGCTCAGATGAACTCATTCAGCTGTGATTCAGTGACTCACACATTTCCCCTCTGTCCATGTCTCACTTCTACTCTGTCCAACTTCTACTCTCGCTTTGCACCTTTCTTTGTGGTTGTCTCTCTCTGGATTACAATCCCCTTTTTGCTGCCTTTCTAAAGGCCTTTGCAGGTATTCTATTCAGTTTATTTGTGCAATTTTATTATGGTCTGTTCTACTCCAAAGTTTCCATCCTCTTGCAAATGTATAGCTTCTCTATCTCCAAATCTCACTATTCCTTCACATTTTCATCTTTTCTTCCAATTCAGTGACCCATTTTAAAAAACACATTTGTCAATCCTCGCCTCCACCTGATGTTAGTATGACTCTCTACAAGACAAATGTAAAGTTCATGTGTGCTGCACAGTGCAAGTGTATCATTTACATTTTATTTTAATATTTGACTTCCATTTAGACAAGTTTCTTTTAAGTTTCAAAGCTGCTAGTTGCTACTTTAAGTTTATTTTTTTATATTAATAAATATTAGGTATTCCTTTTTTCAGTTTTTTTTTTCTTTTTTTTTTTTTTTTGTTCAATTCCGGTTTGTAATGATGCTTTTTAATGTAAAGTGTTACTTTAAGCTCAGTGAACAATAATATGTTTGTGTGAGAATATTTGGTTGCTATATTTATGTTGTATATTTTCTCACATACTAAATGTGATCAATCTCAAAACAATTACTAGGAGGGAGTTTATTTTCTCTTTGCTGTCCTGATCCCTGTTGAAAAGAGATTGTGGCTCTTTTGAGGAGTGTAATATTTCATCCTCTTTGAACTGGATCATTTATCCCGATGGTCAAAACGGAAAATGTGCGTTACTAATAAAAACATTGTTGACCAACACCATGTGCTTGTGTGATGTGAGTGTTTGTGCCAGTATACATTTCACAATTTGTTTTCAGTGTTTTGACTTGCTTTTGCCTCAGGTCTCTGAAACTTTTGCCTGTGCAGAAGTTTCCACCATCAGTTACAACATAAAAGAGAGAAGTTAAAGGTGCCTTGACTTTTGTGCTTTTAAAAAATCAAATTCATTGATATCCTCCCATATAAGCTGTGTTCTCACTCTTGTCTTTGTTGTTTTTGGAGCAAACAGAAGAATAAGTATTGCCATTGTAAAAATTAACATGATCAGTAAAGATGTTTTTACATTCACTGATTTTTAATAAAAAAAAAATCTTATTGTATTTATTCTCATTCATTATCATGAAAACTACATAAACAAATCTCTTTCTAAAGTTACATAAAATTACAAAGATTGCAGAGATCTGATTATTTTCTTGATGACAGACTTGATGACACTGCTTTTTCAGCTTCCAGCTTCTCCTGCTATGTTCTGCTGCTGTCTCCTCTACTCTCCTTTCCACTGCTTTGTTTCCTGTCCTCATCAAATAATCAAGATTAACCTTACATTAACTAGACTAGATATGTCAAAGACGCAACCAGTAAAATTAGAAAGTGAATGAACACCATCAATTTTGATGAATTTCTCAATAGCCTCCTTGATGTTAACAGGTTTTCAGTTTAGTGAGTCCACAGGAGGTCATTTGAGTGGGTCCCAGGGAAATTAAGTGGATGCCCATTAAAGTGTGTTTTTTGACTATTTTTAGTGTAAAACTAAAGTTCAGGGATCCAACTATATTTTTCTTGTGAAAGCCGTTCACTCCTGACCTTTAGGCTACTCCCGTTCCCATGCGTCCCCCCCCATTTCCACCACTGCTTACCACGTCTGACTGAAATCTATCTTCTCCCCTCTCCTGCCTCTTCATAGGAAGCTGTCATCTGCCTCTTTGAAGGTAACTAATTACGGACCAAGCAGCTTACCATAACCCTCCCAAAGATCAGTCCCCAAGCCTTGGGTTTCACACACTGGAAGGTCTCCTCATTCACCATGTCACACTAATTTCTGCTGGGTAAGCAAACTCAACAGACTGCTTGCCATTTGTCATGTATTATTTAGATACACAACCATAAATAAGACTCTAGACACAAAACTAAAAGTATGTCTAATAAAAGTGATGATGATAAAGCATCTTCATGTTTTTTTTTTAATTTCTGAGTGCTGAATTGATTCAGCACTGATTATGAAACATCCATTGGCCTGTAGATTGAACATGAACATGCCCTAGCTTGCTTTGGCACTGCTGTATGTACACTCTTATGGTCTGTGGACACACAGATACACCCTTTCACTGAGGTTTCCTCATCTATGCTAGGGCCATAGATTATGAGAACTATTGATGACAACGACGAATGCACGCCACCAGTGGAAAATATTTCTTCTTTACTTTGTATGGCAGGAAAATAATTGTATATGCATGATAGTGGAGTTTTGACTTGTTATAATTGGTTAGGTCAGATATAATTGCTGTTGCTGTTTAGCATTTGAAAATGCTCTGTAACTTGTGTATGTTATATGTTTGCTGTGTTTTTTGTCTCTGTTTTTATTTTCTCTTTTATACCTTCTGTACAGCACTCTGGTTCCACTTGTGGTGTTGAAAGTGCTCTATAAATAAAGTTGAGTTGAGTTGTAGCTGTTTCGCTATTGTCAAATAAGCATTGATTGCAAGAACTACAAAAACTGTGGCAACTGTAGCAACACCTGGGAATTCATCATTTCCTCGGACAGCTCTACTAAGTAACATGCTTTTACGCCTATGCCTTAAAATAAGACCATACAGAATGTGTATCTCTTTGGGCCAGAATTCTGTGCCAAGTAGGACTGATTTCTACTGTATGATGCTTGATATATATGGGCCTAGAGTGTTAAATACAGAATCCTAAAGAGTAGTATGAATTTTATGTTACTGCTAAACAAGGGTGAACATGTGCATACAGCCAGTACCTGGCTTGGAAGTTTGAGAAAAGGGATGTTTTTAGTTATCCATAATCACTAGGTTAGAAACAGGTTTTTCAACACTGTGTTTGATGGTGTGCACATATCATTATTATGCATATGTGTGTGTATGAGTTCAGTCATTAAATATTCATCAGAGGGCGTCATTGTTTTTGGAGGACTACATATGGGGTAATTAGAGAAATAGTTTATATCTACATAAACAACTGCCTTCTGGTGCAGAGGGACTCCGCTTTAATGTCAAACAGACAGGGACAGAGGCGGAGTGTGTATGTGTGTGTGTTTCTTTCTGCATGCTTGTCAGTTAGTGTCAGATGAATGTATGTGTTGTATGCATGCACATGCATGTGTTTGTAATGTGAAACAGGCAATGTCATGTCAGTGTAAGCATTTACATGTGTCTATGTGTGTTTCTTGATGATGTGTGTGTTATGTGTGTGTGTGTGTGTGTGTGTTAAGGGGAGGGGGTAGGGTTTTTGTGTGTTAAATGTGAAACAGACAGTGGCATGGCCTCAGTGGCACAGAGGGAAAGGCGAGACCATCTAAACTGCCCCCTGGAGAACCAGAGAGTCCATCCCCAGTCACAGCACTGTGTGTGTGCGTGTGTGTGTGTGAATGCAGCTGCAGAGGATATGAAAGGTCAGGTGATACATTAGTAGTAGTAAGATACCAGTTGGTTCTTAACACTGAATAACACAATAATTAAATTTCTGTCTGATAATCACAAGATTATCTGAATCATGGTCACTTTCTCTTTAAAGTAAATTAGCATTTTGTCCTGTTGAATCACCACGTATGCAACATGAAAAAAAATGCATACAGTGAATTAGTTTAGTGCAGGAAAGGCACAAGAGAAATAACATGTTTACAACATTCTGCCATTACAAGGATAATAATAAAAGTGGGGGGAAAACAAACCATCATAAAATGAGTGGTTTGAATTTACGAACTGAAATATGTCCCTGACTGTGCTTTGACCCACTTTATCCACAAACAGCCATTGTTAGATTTTGCAAAAAGGTAATTGTGATTATTAGACACTGAAATCCAACTGGGGTTTTAATTGGTAAACCACCAAAAAGTGTGCAGTTGTGGCGCAGGATCATGGCGGCATGATGCCAGTGACAACGGGATAGTCACACCACTTGTGGCAAAGCATTCTGGTCTATTTCAGGCTACCTTGGGGGTCAAAGGTGGTATCTTTACCTTTTTTTTGTGATTTTGTGATGTTGAATGTTGGGACAAAAATGTCTCCTATAGCAACAGGACAGCTGAGTCTCCAAGTGATTTTGCAGATTTAAATCTAATGGTAATGTTCATAAACAAAGCAGGACATAGTGTGTTATACATGTAGCATGACAAATAGTGTGGGTGTGGATGTATTTGGTGGTGGAATTGATGTGGTGGTGAATTGGTGTGTAACATGTCTGATTATGATGCCAGCAACCAGGGTCCTAGTCTCATCTCAGACTAAATTAAATCAAGTTTGATTAGAAGTTTCAGAACAACTCGTAAATGGACCTTGCGGTGAGATTGTTTTCTTACCTACTGTTTCTAAGGACCTCAGCTTTTAAGTCAACAAGGACAAATATCCTTTACATGCTAAATAAAATGGAAATTCGAAAACAACCATGCCTTTGATGCCACAAATGTATATTGTTGAAAAAAATGTATTTAAAAACATGTACATTAAATATTTAATAATTCCCCCTCCCCCACCAACCCTAAACCCGGCCTGCGGCAGAGTTGAGCTGACTGATGAGGTGGTGTTTGTGTCGTGGTGGTGAAGGTCAGCTCTCCCTGGTGTGTGTTGTCATTCAGTTGGTCTACCACAGAACTATGTGTTTCAGGGACAAACCATGAATTACAGCTTTGTCTGTGTGTGTGTTGTATGAGTCATTTGTTGGCACTCATGGGTATGCTTATTTACATGCGCATCTATACACGTGTGGTTGCATTTGTTTGTGAATGTACTATGCTTAAGAGAAGATGTTTTTATTTCACACACATGCTTATATATTATGTTTGTATGTTTTGTCAATATGTGCAAACCTGTCTGTCTCACATTGTATTATTATATTATTGTATAAGGTCTGCTTTTTGCAATTCCTTTAGGATTTAGTATGTGCAGTAGTGCACTGGTGTGTGTGTGTGTGTATGTGTGTGTGTGTGTGTGTGTGTGTGTGTGTGTGTGTGTGTGTGTGTGTGTGAGAGAGAGATAATGTACATTGTGTGTTTGTGTTGCCTATGAATGCATTGACATTTACCTTTGCCATGACATCATCAAACACCTCCCAAGGACTTTTCATCAGTTCCCACTGCCCTCCATGAAACAAAGTACAAAACTACCTTTCTCAGCTTGTGAAAATCCCACCACAGCAGCATTGTTCGTGTAACTCGTTGACAATTCATGGCATTCCAAAAGTGCATGCACAATAAGAAGAGAGTGTGTCTTTGCATCATCAATCTTTGGTGCGTGCTTTGTTTATGGGCAGCAACTTGACCACTACAAATTAGATTAAAACTGGGAAAGTGAGCGAAAGAGAGAGAAGGGGGGAACTGTTGCAGTTCAAGCAATAAATCAGAGCAAGTGGAGGTTCCATTTTGTCGTAAAATTTGACAGTGCTGTGGTCTTGGGGTGGATGCATGCAGTTCATCTATTTTATTATGTTATGGCATTTTCTTTCTTAGTCTTTCACCCCCCCCCCCCCCCCCCCCCCCCGACACACACACACACACACACACACACACACTGTCTCTCTCCTTGCTTTCTCCGTTATTTCATTTGCTACCTGTCCTCTCTTCCACTTCCATATTATTGGTTGATTGGCTGAGTCTCAGCTATTCACATTAAGCCTCCTGTAGGCAGCTGCTTCTTGCAAAAAAGCAGCAATAAACACGCTGTACACTACCTGCCCAGTACCAAATGACAGATGGACAGGGTTAATATGTGACTGGTGAACATGGCTGAGCGGTATCAGCCAAAAAAAATATTTTTCTCAGGAGTTGGCAGAGACAAAATCAAAGGGCTGTGTTTGCTGGGTGTGAAAGTAGGCAATTTCTTGCCAATGTGTTTATCACACAACTTCATAGCTCTCTGATATATTTTTGCTGTGTATCTGCGAGCTGGATATCTGTGAGCTTGTTCTGATGTTTTCCTGTCCCTATTTATTCCAAGTCTCCAACATTTCCAAAGATATCTGATTACGTGTTGAGACCTGTGCATGCTGCATGCATCTTCTAGCCATTGCTCTTTTTTCATTTCCATAAATTGTAATAATACTAATGGCTCAAATCTAATATGATTATGTAAAGTTAAATTGGTAGAGCCTAGAGTAGAGTTTGTATTCTATCTTTAAAGCTGCCTATCCCATCTTTTCCTCTGCCTCTCTCTCCTTCTGTCTCATCCAACCAGGACAGTAACAAGTGAGCAGAGGCTTCCTCTTTAAAGAGCCCCAGGCAGACCTACCTCGCCCAGAGTCAGACCAGAGCGAGCCCACGGCCAGATGCCCACAGAGGGGAAACCAGGGGAGGGGTCATCCTTGGCCTGGAAATGTGAGTTGAGACAGAGAAAGCTAATCTGAGAAAAACAGGAGAGCGGCTGTGTACCTGTGGTTTTGAAACCTAGACTGTGCATTAGGTTTCTTTTTCATTCAGACCCTTGGCAGCGAATGCCATACTTAGGACATAGTGGCAAAAGACCTCACTGGCAAGACTGAAATAAAGGCTCCCATTGTTATGAGAGAATTACCCGAGTAGTAACGAGAGGCAATTATTGTTGAATGCGAACTAAAGTGAACCGTTAATTTCAATAACAAACAAAGATGAAATACTATCACTCTAATTTGCAATCAAAGCACCTCTAAAATTATTAAAACAACTCAGAATAAGATAGATCTACTTAGAACACAAGTCAACCTAACTGTGCATCTGAAATTTCATTTTATTTTTGTGTATATGTAAAAAGTCCATATGGGTACGAAGGTGTGTCTACATTTGAGTATTATATACCATATGATGTTAGTCCCGTAATTGAAGATGCATTCGCATCTTGTGTGCCGCATTTTGGCACAATACTCCCGCATTTTGGCACAATACTCCCGTAAAAAAGGCAGTGTTACAGCGGCTATAGACAGACAGGGAGTTACAGTAATATTTTTATCAGCTACTTGAGGTTGAACTAATCCATGCTCGCTGCATGATAACGTTACATTTACTGCATTTAGCCGACGTGCTACATTGTTAGCTCGCCTGTCTGCTTTTCAGTAACTAACTTTACTATCTGTGTATCTGTCACCGGAGGCTCAGCAATGTAAACACAGCTACATGTACTGGATGATAACAAAACGGTTAGAGAGCTAGAATGAATATTATAAATGAGATCGTTGTGACACTTTATAACAGTTAGACTGCAGTAAGTCACTACTGTAATGTTAGTGGATGGCTCTTCCTCTGTGTTGTTGTCGCTGTTTTGTTGCAGTGTTGTATATTATGTGGGTCACGTTAGTTACAGCGACTGAGAGGTGGAGTAGCTGTTTACCTGAGTATCGGTAAAAGACAATATATCTAAACTGAATGTTACGAAGCAAACAGTGGCACGTCCGAGCCAGGGACGCAAACTAATCCCCCTAAGCCAACCAGGAAATGCCCCCCCCCCCCCCCCCGGACTCCAATGCACAAACTAATGCCCAGCAGCCCCCCAGAGACCCTGCACAGAAAAAAACAACAAACATTGCATTGACAATCGCCCCACAATCCCATCACAGCCATACGAACCGCAACCAGACCGACCCGCGCCGCGCTGCGCCCAGAGACCCCCACCCCCAGTAGCCAGGGCACCTCGCGACTCCCCAAAGCGCAAAGGACCCCAGACCACATGTTCCGGGGAGAGCTGCGCCCCGCCCAAGGGAGAACAGCAGAGAGCCGTGCCGAGGAACTCCCCGCTGCCAGGGAGCGATAACGTGGGAAAACCAGGGCCGACAGTCCCCCAGCCCAGCCAGAGGCATCCCCCCCAGAGTGCAGGCAGAGCCACCAGCCCCCGAGCTCCGGAAACCGAGGCCGGTCCTGGCCCCTGATGGGGGCCCAGCCCCCCCACTCAACCACCCCCAAGGAAGAGGTCCAAAACCCACCCTGAGAACACCGGCCATGTGGCCCAGGGACTCCCGAATGCCCCCACTGTGAGAGAGGCGGCAGGGGGAGCCCCCCTCCTGCCAAAGTGGGCCCCGGCGAGGAGAGGAGACCACGGGCCCCCAGGCCCAGGGACACACCACCCGCCCCAGAAATGTTCAAAAGCCAGAGACCCGAGTCCCCCGCACCCCCCATGTCTCGAGCGGGCCCCCAAGCCGGGGGAGCCACGCCCCTTGAGGGGCGGCTAGTAGGGGAGGAAGAAGGGCGAGGCCGCAATAAAGCAGCCCCACCCACCAAACGCCCAGCAGCCTGCCTGCCCCCCAGATTCCTAAGGGTGTATGTAGTGAGACATGACCAAAGGGGGAAGGTGAAGGAGGTTATAGGGAGACTAGAATGGTCCTCCCCACTGGGTCCAGATTCCTGACTGGCCCCATCATTCTGCCCCGTCCCCCACCCCCCTAAGCAGGAGGACGCCAGGTCCCTCCAGCCCAGGGCTTGTGGCAAGAGCCCCTCGAGCACAGGCGGCACCCCAGAGCCAGCGAGAACCCCGCCAAGCCCCCGTACGAACCGTAAAGTCAACTAAATAAAACTGTAAAGTTACATGGTCAACAATAAAGCTGTAACCTGTTTTTAACTTACAGAGCACAACCATGTAATGTGCAATGCAATCAATGACAGCTTAAACTACTGTAAGTCAACATATCCACCACTCTCAAACCAGTGTTAACGTTATAACTAAATAAAACTATAACGTTACATGATCAACAATAAACCTGTAACCTGTTTACAGCCACTGTTAATAATTAATGTGACGGCAGCCAGTGGGACGTAAATGATTACGTTAATCGACTACCACAAGTTTGGCAATTAAACAAATGCTAATTTATCTAATATTGTTCACGAGTCCCACACCTCAAGTCCGAGTCGAGTCTGAAGTCTTTTGAGGCCGAGTCTCAAGTGTCTGTGTTGTGCTGGGATCCAGTTGTTTTATGGTGTTAGTGGACTGCATTTCGTTAGCTGTGGTGTTGTTGCTGTAGTCTGAGAGGCTCGGGAGCGTTCACAGAGCTGCCTCCGACCTGGTTTCCTCACATTAAAAGCAGAATAGTGGCTGATGCAAGCAACAGAGAAAACAGGCGTGTGCTTCATTTCTGAGTTTTTTTCTGAGTTTTGAGCCCATTGACATTAAGGCAGTGAAATTAATAAGTAATTATATTGAACAACTACATACAGCCCCTTTAAAGTAGGGCACTAATGGTCAATTATGTGGTTGCATAAATGTAAACACAAAAAATGACTATGCTCTCACTGCCAAACACACACACACACATTCCCAGTCCGAGGTTACGGTGATGATCCAAGCAGAGAGTTTATAATGCCAGAGGAAACTCAAGCCCTCACCAGCTGGCCACCCTGCCACTGATCAGGTCATCTGCCTTTTCACACACACATACACACACGCGCACACACACGCGCACACACACGCACACACACACACACACACACACACACACACACTTATGTGTAAATATATGTACTGCAAACACACAAATACACCCACACTGGCTTACACCCTCAGGCATACACATGCATGAACATACAGCAAGGAGGCATGTCCACATAAACAGTGTACATTACCAACAGTCTCACGTACACTCTGCAAGTACAGAAATAAATATGCACCTACACTCACATATTTCACTACACCTGTGTGGACATACTGTACATATACTCACATCAGAATATGAGCAGCAGTGGGGAAATGAGTGTGGCACTGTAGTGCTCTCTTTCTGGGAGTCTAAAGGCCACGAGGGACCTCAGTGTGGCTATATGGCTGTTGGTAACAACTACCACAATGTCAGCATGCAAACCTCAGGGACCTCATTATTTATAATAACACTGCATTATAAATATATGAGGTATAAATAGGGACTTCTTGTTTAGTTTCTCCACCCTGGTATTGAAAATTCAATTCAAGAAAATAATCAGCTCTGCAGCTTTCAACTGAGCAGCAATTTTAAAATGTTTCAGCACTGACATCATTATCAAGAAGAAGAAGAAAAAGAAGAATGTACAGTTAAACTGTAAAGGTGCAAACTGTTTTTAGGGCAATTTTGCTTTTGTAATGGGCATATTTAATGACTGGAGTAGATCTAAAATAGAATGTGGTCTCATTTGAATCACAGATTTCCAATAAGATTAAGCATTACAGCAGCAATGGCAGATTCTTTGGTGCAGCATTTTTTTTTAGTTTCTGGAGCAATTTTGTTTTGGGATGCATGCTCTCTCTTCATGTGGACAATGGGCAAAATATAAATAAAACTAGTTTGGGATTCAAATTATTATTATCAAGAGGGAATAGAAGAGAGTGGGAACATATGATTCACAACATGAGTTCAACAAAAAAGTTTGTGTTTGTGCTGCTGACCATGAACGCACTCTACTTTTTCTCCGCCTGTTTCTGTCTGTCTCTCGAATGTTGTACTTCAGATTTAGAGTTACTTAAAATGCCAAACACAATAAAAATACAGGAACCTGTCTCTGTAATGCAGTTGTGGAGTTCCACAGTACCCAGTGACACACACGGTACAAGGAAAATCAACCACACATACTGTATGAAGTTTCACATTGGTGAACTGCACCATAAATTTTACTGGCCGCTTTTCTCTTCATCCTGAAACACTGTTTTGACTATGCAAAACAATGGGTGAAATTCAAGCACCACATAAGTCACACAAAACCAGAGAGCTGGTTTCTCGGCATTGCTTTTCTCTCTGTTTGGGTTCCAAGTTTGACCAGAGTTCTGTGTCTGATTTCAATCTCCAGATACTTTTGCAGTGGCCATGGCTTTCAGTTTCGGGGGGTGGGGTGGGGGGGGGCAATACTGTACAAAAAACATTGCAACACGTAATCAGATATGCCATATGACATTTTCTTCCCCCAAACTCAAAGGGCACTCGCTCTCACACACACACACACAGACACTTGCACACAGAGAGAGAAGCACTCACATGCACATGTACACACACACTATGTGCCTGCCTACCAGAAAGTCATAGCCTTTTTCCACAGACAATCCTTCACTGTTTCCTCCAGTCTCATAATTGGCTTTCCCCAGACCTAGCCCACAGACCTGAGTCAGAAACAATTAAAAACTCCATTTATATTCCTGCAGTGAGCACATGGTCTCCCATGGCGTGTGACTACACACATCAGCCCTCATCATCTGTGTGTGATTTTAAACTTCCGGCCGTTTTCCATATTTATTTGAACGTGGCCCCGACTTGAAAGCTTTGTGGAGTGAACCCCGAAAAGTGCTTTTTTGATCACACAAATAATCTGTAGCTCGTCCAACGTTGCCTTTTAAATAAATATCTATTTCAGAAAATATTAGCTTTCAGGGCAGCCTGTTTATTGTTTGAGTTTTCTGAGGCTTAAATTGACTAAGAAAACACTTTGGCTTTTACATTGCCATCAGTGATTCAAAAGCCCGGGATTTCAAAAGGGGGCCTGACAGAGGTAATAACCACGTTTGACAAATAAACAATCTTCACGTCTCCGTCCTCCATCCCACTGAATTGGCCCAACCCTGCACAGGACTGGAACTTTCCCGACAGGTAATTACCTTTTGCCCTAACAGACATTTTTAGAACATACCACAAATGTATCAATGACCACATACCAAGGAAAGAAAAAGAAATATGTGAACTAGGAAATTTCTGTTTTACACATGTAACTAAATCCAGCATGTGGACATAGATTTTTATCAACTTCCATTTGGTTTTTGTAATGTGGGCTGCAGCAAGCCAATTTAAAGACAGAAGTGGATCTATAATAGGATGTGGCATCGTTTGAATCAGAGATTTAAGATTGAGCTGTCAGCATAACAGCAATGATAGCAATCTCCTCCTCCTCCTCTGGATCCAGTGCTGTCACTTTGTAAAATGCAACTTGATGCACAGGCGGATCAATGTGCTCATCAAACTGCATGTCAAAATTATCAAAACCATCATTGTCTTAGAAGAGGACTGAATTTTACTGATTCTTGGTAAAAAAAAATTACGCACCAGGCTTCTTGCTACTACTCTGTATCACATTTTTTCTCTGGTCTCTCTTGCAAATGGATCTTCAGTCTCATTGAGACTTTCTGAATTAAAAAAACTAAAATTTTTACCATTATCATATTAAATTATTTTATTTTTTCAAGAAAGGCTTGCCTGTGTGCATATGTACAGAGCACACAGGCAAGACCAAGACAGCAAATGAAGACACAATAGAGAAAGTAAGAAAATTAACATAGACAGGGATAAAATAAAGTTGGCGTGCGTGTGAGTATGTGTCTGTGTGTCTATAATATATGAGGTGTTTGTAGAGATGAGCCTTGCATGCCAGGAGCCACAGCAGGTGCAGTACATCTCTGGACTGCCGTGTCCTAGTATGTGTTGGGTGGGTGGTGTGGTATTCTTCCTTCTCATCATCTCAGCTTTCTCCACCTCTCCTCCCTGCCGATATAAATAAAAACGGACAGCTCACCACAAAACAGCAGGGGTTCTCTGGAGCAAAGGAGACAAATTTGGGGTGACAGCGAGGGGCTGACGTGGCGTCAGTTTGAGATTCTCTGTGGTTATCTAAAGACACTTGAACACAGAGAGTGCAAGTCAGTCTGATTAGACATTTTAACCTGTTCAGTAGTAGTTGGATGGAGTTTGTAATGAGAGAGAGAGAGCACATTAGGTTTATGAATAATGTATATCTTAAATTCAAATACATTTTTTAAATATGTTTCTATTGCTAAATTACAAGATTTAAGTCAACAGTTACACTTAGTAACTGGTTCAACAAGTTCTCATACCAAAACAAAGAATGTTTGTTAGTGCATTGTCTATTAAGGTACAGTCAAAGTTAGGCAACTAAAATACTTGGTAAGGATTCGGGAATAATTGTGGGAAAAATACAGGAAGTAAATTTTTTCACATCCCCAAATCAAAAAAATAATTCAGTATGAAATATAAAATAAAAATGTGGGTTAATTTAATGGACACTTCTCAAATATGTGATGTTGAAGTGACAGTTACAGTTACTGTAGACAATTTGTCCTCATGCGCGGTGGTTGAAAAGGCTCTTTACTGGTAACATTAGATCTTAAAGGCTTACATTTGGCATCAGGTCAAGCAACCAGATCACAGATCAGGCAAACAAACAGAACTGGTTGACAGAAATGGAGTGTTGCCAGAACACTGCCCTCTATAAATACAAGGTCTGAATTGCTGATTAGGAGCAGCTGGGTGGGCAGGTGACTCTGTCAGGTGGAGCCTGTCTTCCACAGAAAAACGACCATATAGGTTGTTTTAGCCACACAAATGTTGTCGTTTAGGTTGGAGGACTTGTTGGTCAGGTGCTCTACAGAGGAGGCAGTCAGTGGGCGGGTGAGGAATGGCAAAGACTGCAAAAAAAATAAAAATACCTGTCAGAAAACACAGCGACATGGAAGAGAGTCAAGGTTGTATATGAATGTGTCTGTGTCTGAAGCTGAAGAAGGAGACAATGCAGGTATTTGGCTAAGTGTAAGTTGCTCAGGAGACCCTATGTTAGGGTCATGGCAGGAATGTACTAAACCATATATGTATGTACACTGTTTGTATGTATAAACAGGTGACACACTAGACAGGTTAGACAGAAACACGTGTAACATGTAACAGGTATACAGACATTAACACAAGACATATCAAACAGATGTTATAATTTGAATGTCATACAGATTTTAGTTGTTATTTGTTAGTGAGACTATTTTATGAAGTTGTGTGCATGTATGAAAGTGTGTTATGTAAGTGAATATAAGTGTATATTCATATATGCCTTACACCAGAGAAATGTGCAGGTATCATAGACAGTATTATTAATGGACAAAGCCACCCCACGGGTTTGAATGGAGAACAGTGAGGCCAATTTTGGTCCTATGTGGTTTTACTACATGGAAACACTGTAATTCTGGTAGCACCAGGCTGCGCCAACAAAAAGTCTTTTGGCTCAGTGTGTTTGTCTGACTTGGATTCTGACTCTGTTTAATCCGCCCACCTACAAGGCCCACTTGCCAAACACCAACGTAGCGTCACTGATGGCCGAATAGTTTTTTATATTCCCGAAGAGCTTCTTATCTTAACAATACAGTTACATCTCTCATGTGCGACGGGATGTCGCAGGGTTGTAACGTAATTTTTGGGCCTACACGGACCCCTCCATGCAGGCTTCACTCTTCAAAGTCTCACTTACCCTCGTGGCAGGTATGTGCAAGGAGGAGGAGGAAAGGGAGGAGAGAGGCAACGTTTCCTTAAAAGAGCAGAATTGGGTGTGGAGCTTGATTTTGTGTGTGGGATACGGAGCATGAGGGATCAAGGGCCTAAAGACCAAATATGTGTTTTGGAGTATATAAAGGAAAGGAAAGGACAATTACTGTGTACAATAACTACATTTAAAACAAATCTACCCTATCCGTGTTTTCGTCTTCTTCCCAGTTGTTTCATGTCTGTTTAGCCATTATTTGCACATTTCTTCAGCCTCCATAGAAAACATGAACTGCCCTAGTGTCCTACAACTGCTTGCATCACAGAAACTAACTAGGATGAGGAAGAACTTTCTGTTAGTAAACTATAAATCACTGATTTCATTGAGTAATGCAATTTTTTTGTGAGCTGAGAAATTATTCCTTTGAAGAAACAAAGACATATTTTACTCTGCTCCACCCTACTGCCCCAGCATCTCCAATTTGCCTGTGGGAGTCCTGATCTGTTGGAGACTAGCAAAATCCCCTTCCTTAAGTCCTCTATCCCACATATCTCCCACCATCTTTATTCCCCCAGTCCACTCCTCTTCCACCCCCACACCTTCTTTTCCCTCCTCTTCCTCCCCGTCCCCTCCTTCGTCTTCTCTAGTAATGGATTACATGTCTCCACTCAGCCTTTCCTGTCCTCAGTGAATCATGGAGCCGAAGCCAAGGGTGGACCTCAGGGATGGGTGGGAACTCCAGCAAACCGAGGGGAAACTCCAGATATTGGGTTACTGTGTTCTTAGCTCCAGATATGATGTAGTGAGTGTGAGTATGGGTGAATAGTGGCGCCTTTCAGTGTCCTACACATTCATCGCAGGGTGAGGTCGATGTAGAAATGTGGGTTGAATCTGTGGCGAGCGGGCGATGCGGGAAGGACTCAAGAGGGAGATACTAGCCCTGATACTATATATCTTGTAGAATGTGAAGTGCCTATAAAGAATATTTGTGTACATGACCTTCATTTACAAAGGCACCTAAGTTTACAGTACAAGTCTAACTTTTACTAAGGCATAAAAAGCAATAATTATTTCATGTTGTCACTTTTTTATAGCTGAAAATCTATCTTGCACTGTTTTAATTAGTGCTCTCTAATGAAAGCATACAGTTATTTTAACTGTGTAGATCTTCTAGGATTATATAGTACATTTACACAAAGATAAACATAGGTAAAATAAGAATATCACAAACCTAACTAACACATAACTAACAGCAAAAAATATTCATAATATGAACTTAATTATAATGTGACAGTTTGGAGATCTTGCATGACTACAATGTAATTAACATCAGAGCTCTTTGTCATGTCAGATGATAATTATTTGCTTTGTCTATGTGCTGTTAGTTGTGTCTGCACCGGCTGTCTGTGGTTGTCTAGGACAGAAGGACTTTGTTGGCTTTGTTCCGTCTTTGGCTGGCGCTCCTCCACATGTCAAGCCCAAAGCTACATGCGGCGGTAAATTTGTTGGGCGGTAAAATACTATTATGGGGGAGTGAGGACAGCGCTGAAAGCTAGCATAGCTGTTGTTCATCGACTACCATCTTAAGTCCCCTTTTTCATCCCTGTAAATCAGACTAGTCAGGGGCTTAAGTGCCTGACACAGCCAAGGGACACACCAGTCAGACATTGCTGAGGAGGGGAGAGAGGGGGAGTGACTTTTGAAGACAGAGAGCATAGACACTGAGCTTTCTGTAGTGCAATATGAAAACTCTTAAGTTCTGCATTGGAATACTAAACCATTTTTGCTTGAACATCACCAACAAAAGACAGCAACTCATAACCTTAGCTAATGAGCCAATTGTAGAACTGATTCAATATTAATAAAGAAAATGGACTTACTGTTTATCTTAGTGTTGGGGGGGTTATACTGGAGTAAAAGATTAAATTATTAGGCAGTCAGCATTTGTTTACTTTCAATTTTCCTTTTTAAATTTTTTACAACTGATATTTAGCTATTATAACTTAGATATGGAATATATATTATAATATCTATATCTGAAATTGTTTGTGACCCCCTGGCTTGATACAGTGAAATTAGCTAACTGGATTAAGTAAAGATAAATGACTTCATGTATGTGCAGGCAGCATGGCGTCCTAGTCCATAGATAGACCTGTCATGTGTCCAAACGATGACATTTGCTCACAGGAAACAGCTGCCAGGGTTACAGTAGCACTTGCTCTTGAGAAAAAGGAAATTGGAAGCAGTTTTATGTGCAGCTCAGCTTGACAAACATTACACACCATCTACTAGATGCAGATCTACAGGATGTTAGCCCAGTGTGTGTATATGGCTGCCTGTATGTGACCAAACCAAAGACATACCCAATAAAAGCACATTGTTGCACAAACTACTGCAGTTTGTGTACAATGTAAGCTTTTAGAGGCAATCTTTTTAGAGGTAGTGACAACCTGAGATCTAAAAATCTCTCTCATGGTCTAACACAGTGGTACATCTGTTGCCTGCTTATATTTCAGTTGTAAGTCTGTCATATGTAAATATGTGTTGTGTAAGATGCAACTGTGACAGTTTTTCACCCTTTTTCCACCTATTTTTTAATGTATAATTGCTAATAAATTATTTTAATATTCATTAAAGTGTGGTAACCTCTGGATATATTGTATGGGCATGAAATCTGCCAGAAATTATGTTTAAAAACAGTGTTATTACAGTCGTCAGACATCAATGTCCATATTTTAGCTGTTGAAAGGAGCTCAAAGTTTGAAGCATCAACCTTTTGGCAGGAACATCTCACATTCATAAACAGCACAGGAGTTTCTTTCTTTCAGCTTGGTATATATTTTAAGGTAAAAGAGAGCCAAAATAATGACTTAAATATCATTGTTAATGTGCTGCAGTCGATGTACTAGGTCAAAGTGACACAAACATCAGCTACTCTAAGCTTGAGAGTTATAACTTTGGACCCTGATCCAGGCTCTTCATCAGTATAATGATTTTTCTGTTCAGACAGTGAGAGGACAAAATAATGTTCTTTGCAGTCTGCTGAATGCAGCATGCTGGGTTAAGGTCACCAAAAATTGCCAATCAGAGATTCACTAATGCTTTTCATTTAATTTGTATTATTTATATATTTATATAAAGATAAAAATATGTTATTATGGGTCTAATACTGTAACCATCTCCATGATACTTTAATACTAGGGTCCACACAGAAGGCTGGACAGTTTTCCACTATTCTAGTATAGTCTTTTTTTAAACCCAAATCATGTTCTTGTTAATTACAGCTGCACACCATAGCTTACAACTTATGCAGTAAGACCCGTCCTGCAGCTCACATGCTCAGTTTTAATTGGCCGCCTGTGCGAGTAGTCATGTTTGATTCCGCATCAGTTTGCTTCTGACTCACCCACCTCCATAAAAGTTGTCTGTTCTCCTTCTCGGAATTAATGAAACTCACCACGTCCCTTCCCAACTTCAAATGGACAGAAACCGTCTGAAGTGCCAAAATCTCTCTAACACAGAATCCTTAATGAGCTCAGAGTTGCCGTTTTCACCTGATTCCCCACTATTTATTATCTGTGGAACATGTGAAATAATTAGCTGACTTTCACAGAGAGATATGAGAGGTTGCATCACCTGATTGTGCCCTGCAACCATTGTAAACCTCCACCACTTTTTAAAGACGGTAGGGTCTGGTAAAGTAGATACTGTGTGAGTAGAGACTGTCATTACATAATACAGTTATCACTTGCATTATAAGAGGAGGCTTGTAAGAAGCTGCACATGGCAATGCTAAATGCTCCTGCAGCACTTGTGGTTTAACTGTTACTAGCACATATAGTGCAAGAAGAATTGTTAATGCAATGCTTAAGTGGAATACTGTCCTGCTATAAAAAAACATGTACATGTTGATGTTTCTAAATCATTATTATATTATTGTTTCAGTATCACTCCGCTTATGTTCTAGGTTTTAACCCTGTAACAAATATGCGATAAAAGTAATATGAATACTGTTATTAAATAAATACACGGTAATTGTTAATCATTTTTATCTCCTTTTTGAAAAAAACTAAATTTACAAAACTTTGTGGTGGTGTTGCCTGGTCAAGAAAATAAAATGAAATCTAGTTACTGTACTTAGACACAGTTTTACAAGTCAGATAAAGCCACCCTACAGTATGTAAAGGACTGAAATTTATTTATTTTTCTGAACATGTAAGCAAACATAATCAGACTTTGGTGAGCATAAGTTGATCAACTATGTTTTTGAAAAACAAAAAAGTTTCCATTTAGATAGATATACATTTAGGTTGTTTCCGATATTTTATTTTACTCAGGCAGGAAAGTAGCACTGAAGGCAGAGACAATGGATAGATATAAAGTGGAGGCATTCTTGCACATAGGCTACTGTACATAAAAACAACATTTAAGAGCGCATCAGACTAGAACCAAAAGCTTTGTCAGTAACTTTCGAAAGCTGTAAAGTGGATGGCAATGAATGTGCTTTTTTTTGCAAAGGCATGCTGCAACTTTACGAGGCAAACACTCACTTTCTGTCCTTCATTTCCCAGATTAACTGGCCTGCAAGTTAAAGTCTTGGCTTGATGTCAATGACTCTGTAAAATAAATGAAATCAACTAAATTGAGTTGGATTTGCAACATCTGTCCTCTACAAAATGAACAAATAAAAACTCTGGGGTAAATTTGGATTTCTACAAATTGTTCTGTGCACTCTTTGAAATTAAAAGTGAGTGTCTTGCAAATACACTCAAAGTACTTGAACAAATGCATTTACATTTTAGGCAGCTAATGCTCATATTCAGATTGATCTACAATGAGAACAATTGTTGAACTTAGTAGTTTTCAATAATAAAATACTGGACTGCATTCACTGCACAACAGAAAATATATATTGTTATTTTTATAACAAAATAGAAATAAGTATTGCATTGTCAATGTCATGAGTTTTATGTAAAACATCCTCAAAATTCTGTGCATCAACAGACCAATGAATCTAAGTACCCCAGTTCAGGTTTGGTATTCCCCTTCGACCACCATAGCCTTCATACACTTTTATTGTGAAGAATGGCCAGTGTGTGAAGCCCTGATGTTTCCTATGTGGTGCGACGGGTTAAACAGACAGATGTGTTGCTGTAGTAAATGAGGTGTTCAACGAAGAAACCCTTCATGTCACTCTCTCCCCAACTTTCCACCACTGACAAATTAGATCTTCCTTTGCTTTCCTCCACCACTTCTTGCACTTGATGATCTTGCTGTCATGCTCAATCTTACCTTTTCTCCTTTGCTCTTATTGCCTGTACACACTAGAAGCAACTAGGTTAATATGTTTGATAGTGAAATTAGGCCTGTAGTTATGTAGTACATCTACAAACTTTCAAAGTTATTGTTGTAGTTTAAACTATTATTAGTTTTAAACATTCATAATAAAAATACAATAAACCAATAAAATGAAGGGCTTAGTAATGACCTTATTAGTGGATGCATACATTCTGAGCTTTATTATTCCTGGAGTCTTTGTATAGACACTAGATGGCTATCTGGATTCAACTCCTCATTCATTCTTAAGTTGTTAAGTTAAAATGTTCTTCATTAAAGAGGTTGGTATTATGCTCATTTTCAGGTTCAAAATCTTATTTAGGGGTTGTACCAGAACAGGTTTACATGGTTTAATTTTGAAGAAACACCATATTTTTCTCATACTGCACATTGCTGCAGCTCCTCTTTTCACCCTATGTGTTGTACAATCCGCTCTTGAGCTACAGATTGTTGCATCTTAATTGTACAAAATCTTTGTTGGGAGTTGCACATGCGCAGTTCCCAGGTAAGGACTACTAGCCAATCAGAAGCAGAGAAGGACGGGTTGTAAGAAAAATGGTAGTGTGATCCAAATCAAAGCCTCTTCAGATTGCAACCGTAACCTAGCAGATGGTATAAGTTACGCACAAGTCCACAACCACACAACATCATTATTCCACATCTTACCATTAGGACTAAACGTTGAACTGTTGCCGGTGTTCTGACGATCTATGCTGCTTTGCAGAAAAATGCTACCATAGCGCAAATCGATAGACTCGACTCTACTCGGCCCTGCTCCGTTTTCTATTGCAGTAAAAGGTACTGACAGTACCCAGAGATAGTACGTAGCTTGTCATCATAGCGACGCCACACACAACTGCCGCGACGTAATGTTCAATGCGACACACACACCAGCGATCCACACAGCTCTTAAAATATATCTACGGTTAAAACATTTCAACATTCCTCAGAATGTAAAGACAGATAAGCGGTATGAAAACCTTACAGCTGTGTTTTCCTCTGCCGTTGTGACAGCGGGAGCAGAGGGCTCTGTGAGCGGGCGGCTGGCCGGCCTCGCCAGCTCCTCACGCGGGTTGGCACAGGCATCCCCCGCAGCCACTTGCGGAGCTCCTCAACTCCGAAACATTCAAGCACATTTTTGTTCCGCCATCACTTCTCGTAAAACTGTCAATAATCGAAATCTACACAGTTGATTTCTCACCTCAAAACTTCTCAGAAGTGGATTTAGTGATGAAATTCCATACGAAAACTGTAAAATATAAACCTCTGTTGCTGGCCTCTGTCTGGTGCAAGCAATGATGATGCAGTGAATAGTGAATATTCTCTCTGACCAATCAGCAGTCTGTCGTGTGTTACATTTTAGTATCCCTCAGCTCGCTTGGAACCTCGACGGAGGTGAGGTGATACGAAAAAGGTGCAAGTACAACATTTCTACACTGGAAACCCAAACAAAGGCGAGTCGAGCGTGTGAGGCCGGCCAGATGCCCGCTCACAGAGCCCTCTGCTCCCGCACACACAGACCGCTGCAGTAACAACGGCAGAAGTAAACACAGCTGTAAGGTTTTCATACCACTTATCTGTCTTTACATTCTGAGTAATGTTGAAATGTTTTCACTAACAAGGACCATGCCAATGTTAGATTTTATAATGGTTTATTATGATGAATAGTTATGAAAGGAGGGGTCGAGTGAAGAGGGATGAACAGGGTCGGGAGAAGAGGGATGGAGGGGTCAGGAGAAGAGGGATGGAGGGGTCGGGAGAAGAGGGATGAAGGGGTCGAGGGAAGAGGGATGAAGTGGTCCTGAGAAGAGGGATGAAGGGGTTGAGAGAAGAGGGATGAAGGGGTCGAGGAGGTTGTTTATGGTTTGGTGGTTGGAGCGGCTAGGAACCCGAGGGGTCGAGATTCAGGGTGGGGGCTCATCTCAATAAGCAGCTTGATCTTATGAACCCCCCTGTGGTTCCTGTTGTAGAAGAAGACGAAATGATTACCAGGCAGAATTATGGATTTTAGCATGCCTGTCTTTCATGGTGGGAGGAAGCCGGAGCGCCCAGGGGACGCCTGCTCAACGCGGGGAGAACATGCAAACTCTGTGCAGGAAGGCCTGGGCTGAGCGAGGTCTAAACTCAGAACCTTCTGCTGTGAGGCTGCGGTGCTGGCCACTGGGCCACCGTGCTGCCCATTAAAAGAGGTGAACAAGCAGGGTTTGGGTGGGAGGGATGTGAGAACTGAGAAACAGGAGAGAAAACGGGTTAGACAGCTTATATACGTGAGTGCATGTGACTGGATTTGAGAAGCACAGGTGGATGGAATGAGTGAAGTACGGGTGGTTGATTGGAGGAATGAATGAAGCGCAGGTGGTAGAATAAGTGAGAGAGACATGGTCCTGTTCCTGAACCTCAGTTTACATAACTCCATTTCACTAACAAGGACCACGCCAATGTTAGATTTTATAGTGGTTTATTATGATAAATAGTTATGAAAGGAGGGGTCAAGTGAAGAGGGATGAACGGGGGCGAGAGGAGAGGGATGGAGGGGTCAAGAGAAGAGGGATGAAGGGGTCGAGGGAAGAGGGATGAAGGGGTCGAGAGAAGAGGGATGAAGGGGTAGAGGGAAGAGGGATGAAGGGGTCGAGAGAAGAGGGATGAAGGGGTCGAGGAGGCTGTTTATGGTTTGGTGGTCGGAGCGGCTAGGAACTTGAGGGGTCGAGATTCAGGGTGGGGACTCATCTCGATAAGCAGCTTGGTCTTATGAACCCCCAAAAGAATGACAGAAGAACGTCTGTATGGTTGTTGCGGACGTAGCTATGGTAGGCATGGGAAGGAAGACGGATGAGAATTCGGCAGTGTGGTCTAGTGCCCGATACGGAATGAGTGACCGGAGTACGTGTCCGAAGAATCTTGAATTATGGGATAGGCACAGATGGCGACCAGGAGTGTGAGACGGCTCTGCCTGATTCAGTGGTGAAAGTGGGCGTTGCAGAGCGGTCTGGTAATGTAGTGTGTGGTTGTTTGTGTGTGCCAGGATGGCTGGACCTCGTGCCCCAAAAGAATGGCAGCGGTTCGAAAGGGTGGAGGAAGGAGCAGAGTGATGACTGTTCTGGTGGCTGCTCGGATGTGGGCATCGCCTCCGCGGGGACGGTGACTGTAAGGGTTCTGCCTCTGTGTAGTGTGATGTCTTCAGGTCGGGCTGAATGGTTTTCATAAAGAAGGGATGCCTTCCGAGAAGAAGGAAATCGCGATTGCTTGTTTAGCCAGTGCTGTTGGGTACTTTGTGATCGTTGACAGACTGCGCTGCAGCAGATAGTAGTGGTAAGTGGGAAAGAGTGGATCGGCCTTGTGGGATGATGCGGATGCAGGAGTTTAGGTATCCAATGGAGAGCAATGGAGAGAGAGAAATGCTGCTTGGTATAATGACAGGGGAGATAGTGTGGGATGTACGGAGAAATGTGAGCTTGGTAAGGAGGCTTGAAAGGGAGTGGATTAACCTCTTGGTACTGGACCTGCCTGATACCGGGCAGGTAATCGATATTCGCTGTTCTAGCTGTTTTCCGTCCAAAAACTGTGGTCCTTTGTGTGACCATCTGGTGGGCCCCCATCTTAGTGAGGTTGGTTTAGCTGATTTCGTTTCTGTCGTCAGATTGAAGTAGAGAAGAGAGTTTGCTTTGGCGGAGGCGTCTATATCGGCCTCTGCTGGCGACCCGTAGCTACACGGACATGCGGCATATCAATCGATTCGTCTCTTCGATGTTAAGAGAAAGAGCCCACTTAGATCCTTGTAGGATGTTCTGTTCTCAAGCTGTGGCCTGTAAGCATGGGAGTGCTTTTAGTTGTGGGGATATTTACTTTTTTATTTTTGTTTTGTTTTTCAATATTCCAATGTTTTGGAAGCTTTATGTTATTGGAACGTGGTTGTATGGAGAGAAATAATGTTTGAAGACTGAAGTAGACCAGAAAATGCTCAAAGAAGGAAATCCGGGTGTATGGGCAATGCCAGGGAAGTGCTGGTGATGATGGATTGGCCAAAGGAGTGTTGGCCGGCAAGAAGGCTGAGGTTGGTGTCATGTGGGCGGGTTGCATGGTGCTTGGAATGGGACTGAGGATGGGGCTATTGGGGCTTGGCATAGATGTATACATCGCTACAGTCAGCTGTAGGGCAAAAAGCAAATGCGACCTCGACGGCTATAAGTTCTCTGGAGCGTGAAGAAGCTGTTCGAGCTGAGCGGAACCTAGGGGTGAAGAGAGCTCCCTTGGCCCGGCGGCAGGACCTGTGGAGGCAGGAAAGAGAGCGAGGTCAATGAAAGCACGTGATAGAATCAACTGCCTGAGTGAAGGCGAGACCGGTGAGAGGCACCTGGCCGAGGGAGGGTAAAATGGGGGGTTAGCGGATGCTAGCGTGAAAGGCCAGTGGTCATGGTGGGTGGTGTGTCGGAGCCTGGGTTAGCTGTGTAAACAGAAAACCAAATTGGGTTGGTCCATGTTGCGCAGCGCCTTGGCTAGCAGTAGCCGTGGCTGAATGGACACAACACCAGTGGCAGTAGCTGCACGAGAAAGAGAATGAGCCGCCTGTTCGGGAAGAATGGCTATGTTGGTTGCAGCCGAAGGAAGTGAAAAGGAAAGGATGTCGGGATGAGGGGATGTGCGTGCAAGGTTAGGGAGTGCAGCCTGCTGAGACATGGATGAGGGGAAGAGGGAAAACAAATTATAAACATTGGACGACGGGGGAGCAGGCACAGGGGGTTAATACAACCTGGCCCTGTGTGAGGGCTGGAGTAGTTTGCGTTTACGTCATCGGCGTGTCGGGGCCGTGGCACTGCGTCGGGAGTACGGAAGGGGTGGCCTGCTGGAGGTGGCTGGGTAAACTGGAAACCTTTTGGTGGAGAGGTATCTTCCATGAGTGCATGCTAGAGGCAGATGACTGTCTGGTCGAAAATGGTTCTGGCGTTGGACAGGGCCGTAATCGGGTTGACAGATGTGCGGCCGCGGGTCGGTTGTCCGGCCAGTCGGAAGTTGGCGTCTGGAAGAGCGAACTTCTCCCGAAGTCGACTGTGGCTGTTGGCCTGTGTGTGTGTTCGAAGGAGTCGGACAGGAGCTGCTGGATGAAGAATACTGGACGATGCGGTGTTGAGAAATTGAATAACTGAGCGCTGTGGCGGTGGACGTGTAGCTAGTCACATGGGAGTTAATGTAACTATGGACTGAGAAGATTAGAGACCGCAGGCGGATCGTCGTACGGATCGCGGTTGGAGGGGCTGAAAATCAGCTTGTGATTTGTGTTAAGGTAAGCTAAATACTTTCGAGAAAGTTCCAACAAAGATTTAAGTAAGATGCATCACTCTGTAGCTCAAGAGCGTAGTGTACAACACAGGGTGAAAAGACGAGCTGCAGCAATGTGCAATATGAGAAAAATATGGTGTTTTTTTAAAATTAAACCATGTAAACCTGTTCTGGTACAACCCCTAATTAAGATTTTGAATCTGAAAATGAGCACAATACCACCTCTTTAATTAAGGTGTCACTCAAAAGGTCAAGGTGTACCGTTTTTTTTGTTTACGTGCTAACTGTAGTTAAACGATGTAACAGCAGACCGTGTGTATTTATTGATATAATACTGCGTTTTGGACTAAATATTTTACTGGAATGGATCGTCTGGACCTTTGCCAACAAAACAAGGCCTGTTCTGTCGGAATGTAATCCATCCATAGGCTACTGCTTTTCTGGTAAGTGGCGTCAATTTTGATTATTAGCAGTCGCTTATCAAAGTTACTTTGATGAACAACATGACTTTTTACAAATCAGCACTTATTTTTCTATTTAGATATTTATTTTGTTGAGAAAAGGGACTGAAAAAAGATTTTACCTAATGTTACTCATGCATATTTGTTGATAAAAGATTTTGTCATAATTGTTTTGAATGTTCTGCGCTTAGATTTGTGAAGTGTCCACTGTTTGCATTTAATTGGCACAATTACCTGTCTGGTTTCTCCAACTTTCACTCAGTAACAAAAATCTGCCATTAAACTTGAAAGAAACAATGATTTGGGTTATAGGTGGTGGCAGAAAAGTTTTACCAGAATGCAGTAAATGAAGGGTTTAATGCTCATTTATTTCAGGGGGAGGACCACACGACCCCCAGATTGAATAAGCCCTGAAAACATGTAGATGTAAACTGTCACCTGGTAAACTTGTTGGAAGATTGTCATCAGTGAACAGTATTATTTTTTTCTGTTGTCTGGCTCCTCTTTGGAAAACTTAAAACCTGCGTTTTCTCATCAACTCTCTGTTTACTTGCCAAAAGTGTACTTAGAGACCTTCAAGCTTTAATATAGAGAGGATGAATGTTCCCAATGTTCTGGTGTGAGTGTTAATACTGTTTGATTGAAACAAGGTGGCATGTACTTGATTTAACCCCCTGAAAGGTGTGTTAGTTCAAATTCTACCTTTATTTGACTAATCAGAGTCTGGCCTGTCACAATGGCCTCCAAAGCCAGAACAGCCTGAGAAATATGTGCCTTGACTGGCCTAATGACATTTTACACATAATAAACTTACTCTTGGACACCATTTACCACTACAGGGAGCCGGTTTGAGAATTTGACACGACTTTTACAAGGCCCAGGGTAGTTGCCTTTCTCTAAACTGCATTTGCCTGGGGTGAAAATTATACTGAAGTTGGTGATTAAACCTTTGTGCATGTGAGTTGTCAACACAGCATGTACAGCTGATGGGTAGTTACTGATGAAGACCTAGGATATTGACAATACCGTATGCTGTTTTGTTTGAATTGTAGATTCACTTTGAGCACTCACATCAGAGGGAAAAATTAAAATTCATATTTGATCATTTTAGCTCTCATTGCATTGTTCATGTTAAGCATTGTATCTGATAATCTATGGAGAGATGCACAGCAAGCATCACTTCTTTTTATTATCTATGATGAAATACAAAGTTTATGTCTGAGAAAACATTGACAGAAATAAAGCTACACAAGGGACATGCCAGTGTTGCACAATGCAACAATTCTGGAAAACTAACACTGAAAATACATGCTTATAGGTTACATGACTAAGTTGAACTCACATTTTTGCTAACATGTGTTACCTGAGATTGTTTTATATCAAACTACTATATTTTGTATGTATATTGAAAAATAAAGGTTGTACTTTGCTAAATCCAAGTCACCTCTGCTGTGATGGTGGACACAAGTATTTAATGTAGGCAAATATGGCTAATGTTATTAACTACCTCTAAATCAGGCGCAAGTGGAATTTTAGCCTCATTTTGTGATTTAGTTTGGTAATACAGGTGTGTTTCCATAGAAATGTTGTCTACTGCAGCTTACTGTAACTGTAATAATGATCCTAATGACAAAGGGCATAAAAACTGAAAGAGTGAAAGTGACAGAGGGGAAGAATCGAGTGCACAGGAAAATTGACCCCCCAAAAAGCTGCCATTGTCGATGATGGATTCCTCCCTAATCGAAACAGTTTGCCCAGTCGCCCAGCTGGGCTTCATGTGCTTTTGATTACTCTCCACCATTTAGTTCCACAAAATTACATGCTGCCTAATGGTCTTTTAATGGTTATAGGTTTCTCTGCTCTTTAATGAGCCTGCACCAGTTGGTTGCTAATGCCCTATGGAAATTTGGCAAACATCCAGTGTGGTTAAGTATATTTCCCTCCAGTTTACAACTTTGTTGTGTGAAATCACAAACAAGGAGGTTGGGTGTGAGATGTGGAAATGCGGCTATTCCTTCTCCTGTTGGCTTGTTTTGTTTTACTGTGGAGGCGATCCACAAGGCTCCATAATTGTGCTATTAGGTATTTGATTGTTTGCACTCTCATGCGCCCTGTAATTTTTTTCGGAGGTGATAATGTGACAACTATTCTCTTTTTACACACATGTGCAGCACACACATTCACTGCAGGGGTAAATATTAAGACACACAGGATTACCATACATGTCTCAACTTTGTAATGAGACACATATACAGTGGGAGGCTCTCAGGTTCCGATGTGGCTCAAGTGGTCAAGGTGAGAGAGTTCACCCCCTGAACTGACCTTAATCATCAACACAGCCATTACTGATGTGTTTGTGTGATTTTATCAGTACAGCACGTCTGTTTTTGTGTCCTCTTGTGCGTGTATCTGTGTGTGTGTTTATGTCTTAATGGGGACGTTAGCAGCTGCTTTTTGATGAGTGCCTGTTTACTGGACCTAATTAAGCAGAAAACGGCCACACATCTCCCCTGCTAAAGTAGGACCACAAACAGATGGCCTGAGGACCCAAGAGGCCGTCTGACACCTTGCCTGCCCTGGATGGCCACTCAGCAGCCAGTCAAAAAAAAAAAAAAAAGAAAAGAAATCCAGGCCATTCCCCAGTCAACATCATCCCACTTGAAACAAGGTCATTGCAAAAGTTCCCATCTGATAAAAATGATTTGCCAGATTGTAGATAGATTTCTGATTTCTCCTTACATGTCAATCTGATTTGATTAACACTTGTCAGGGCTTTGGGATTCAACAGATTGTTTTGATTTCCACTGAAGCTGTAAGGCTGAATGTCTGTTTTTGGTTTATTCTCTTGGGGTGATTCCCCTTTATAAGACCTTTTTTCAGAGTTTGACAGGTCTTGGGCAAAAACAAACTGCCCGATTGCCTCGAGGACAAACTCTGGGACACATCCTCTGCTTTGTTATTCTTCATTTTGCTTTATCTGTCTGGAGTCTGACAGAGGCTTACCTGAGGGGACGTGCAGGACTTCTGCCGACACAAAATGGATCACAGAAGCAACTCGCAACATGCCTCACTGATGAAGACATCACCACAAAGTTATGCAAAGGTAGAGATGAACCCCAGACCGCAAGCACCATCATGTTTTGAAAAGTTGTTTTAACTATTACAACAGTGAAGTGCATAGACAATGACGGACTGTAACTCCTCTGGTACTCTGATAAGTACACTACCAGGAGTAATACCTCTACTACAAACGTTTTTATTACTGCGGCTACTACACCACTAGTATTACCGCTCTACCACTGCTGCTACTGTTTCTACTTATACCACCTTTACAAGGCTACTACTACTACTAGTAATATCACTCTTGACATCCAGGTGAATCATAACCATCTGTGGAAATGGTAGGTTGTTGCGTGTCCTTCACAGGATGCAAGTTATGACTTCTTTGGACTGTCCTTGTTCCACCACTCGTGTGTGTGTGTGTATGTGTGTGTGTGTAGGAGGAAGGTATAATAGTACTCTAGAGGGCAGCAAGAGACCATGTAGGATCACTTGCATCTACAGGAGCTTTTGCTGTGGGGTGGCAACCTATTTGATTTTTACCAGCTTTGATGTATCTACACAAAGACGGAAGAAAGAACAACACTGCAGGGAGGTAGATGCTAATGATGTGGGGTAGCCAATGATATTCCAGGGGTGCATCTCCCCATGATGAAGCATTTTGATTAAAAAATAGAAATACATTTTATCTGTATTAATCACAACTCAGTCATGTGAAGCTGGCTTGAGACAAAAACAAATTATGGTTGAAAAACCGTCAAATGACAGAACTGAATCTATTATCTACTACTAGTACACTTTAACTTTTACGGTTTGAAAAACAGTACTGTAGTCAGCAAAGCATACAGCAAAGCAGCACTTTACATATGTCAGATCAATACATAGATCAGATGTGATAAATAGGCTAACATTCCAAGTAAGTCCATGAAAATCACATTCATACAGTTTTACAGCATGTTGATAATAAGAGCTGAACTCTATTACAGGATTGTCCCCTGTCATCACAGTCCCAGAGTAGACTGAGGAGGGCTAGAAACCCGACCCTGCTGTTTCTAAGTCCAGGGCTGAACAAGCAGGATTAGTCTAGGAATGATAAGGCCGCCGAACATTGTGAACCCGCACAAACAGTCTTTGAGGCTATATCCCCTGCCGACAACATGTTATGGTTTAACATTATGTCCCTTAACTGTACGTACTGTATGCCATATATCACTGTATCAAAGAGGCATGGAATGGGTGATATCAGGCCTTGCCAGAAACCTACTGTAAGACGCAGAGTCAGTTAAGGGAGCATATGAATCTAATGGCAGACCATATGCTTGTTTTAGTGGAAAATGAGCTGGTAGCTCACAGTGCCACTGGACAGCTATTGTTTTCCATTTTTTAAGAAATCATATTCTAAATATTTGTAACATCTGCTAAATTACTTTTCATCCATTGCAATAAACTGATACTGGATACTGAATGTGAGCAATTAAACAAAAACATTCTTTGCCCTCTTCATTACCCCTCAGTACAGTGTATATCCATAGAGATTACTTAAAGTATACATCTGACCTTTCCTGATGTAATCGCTGCCTCTGTTGCACCAGCCCTCTCACAAGTGCAAAGACGCCAACATAACTGACTATGTTTGGGAGAAAAATAGGTCAATGACACATGTCGAGACAACAGCCGGGGTTTGGCAAACGCTGTCGCCATAAAGAGGGTGATCAGTGGGTAAATGTCACCAGTCTTGGGAGCTGTACAGGGCTTTTAATTTGTTTGGTTTTATTACCTATCAGAAAGACAAGATGCCTGTTATGTGCTGCCAAATCCACTCGACATGCCCAAACGGCCCTTGACCTTTTATACATGAGTTTACAGCATAGAAAACCAAGCCATACAGTCTATACACAAGCAGTATACAGCAGCCCATAACGTGGCATATAATACATGTATGTCCTGTCAAAGGTCAATCTGGGGTGCTGTTAAACATCTCAGTTTAAGAATCAGGGCTTTTAACAGAGCCAGAATAAAAAGGTGTTTGGTGAACACTGTCAAGCAGACAACCTTGTACTTTCAGAGATTATATGGATGCACTTCCTTGAACTTTTGTAACTGTTTGTACTGCTTAAATATATTTTGTGTTGTTTGTAGAATATTCTATGTACATGAAAAATAAGATAATGATAATAATTATAATAAAAACTTATATTTATATGGCACCTTTCACAAGACCCAAGGACGCTTTACACATAATTGCAGCAACAAAAAGTAATTCAGGGTTGAATGTGTTCAAGAACAGTGTCAAGCGGATTTCTTCTCAACACATCATGCAGCATTATTGTTCGGACACCACAAATGCCTTTGTGAAGAGGTGGGTTTTTAGGAGTTTTTTGAAGGTGTCCACAGAGGGAGCATTTCGGATCTCTGTGGGGATGGAGTTCCAGAGGGTGGGGGCTGCGACGCTGAAGGCTCTGTCCCCAAAAGTCAGCAGTCTGGTGTGGGGGACAGAGAGCAGGCCATTGTCGATGGACCGCAAGTTCCGTGAGGGGGAGTAGGGGTGGAGAAGGTCCAGTAAGTACTGGGGGGCAGTGGCATGGAGAGATTTATAGGTGAGGAGTAGGATTTTGTAGGTGATTAACATTTGACCGGGAGCCAGTGAAGCTGAATGAGGATTGGGGTGATGTGCTGCAACGACCTAGTGTGTGTGAGAACCCTGGCAGCCGAGTTCTGGACATATTGTAGCCTGTCCAGGACCTCGCTGGGCACCCCATAAAGGACAGCAGTACAGTAGTAGAAGATCAACATTTTAATTTGTTTATTACACTAATGCCTATAGCTTACAATACAGCTGTAATGTAAGAGATGTTGGTGCAATGAGGATGTTAAATGTCTTCTTTCTTTCTCTCTGTAGTACACCACCACATTTTTACACACTTTACATAGTGTATGTGGTTAAAACGAATGGAAAAGGGTTCGTTAGGGCTTTGGAATTGGACATATTCCCTGCTGAGAATCTATTACAGGTGGACACAGTCAAGAACATGCACAATCTTCATTTCATTTTACAGGGACAAATTGAGCAGAGTCAAGCAGAACAATGAAATTATGTCATATATTTATTCACACACATGCACGTTAGGCATATGAATAAAAAGCAAATAAGACAGATCTAATTTCAAGAACGTCAGTGCACAGCAGCAAATTTCTTGGATACACTTTAGATTACGTTGGGGCTGTCTTATTAAATAAAAGATCTTAGCAGCCCCAAACTCTGATTGTACATCTTTTTTTCGATTTGATTTGATAAGTTGCCTAGCTAAATTTAGATTCCTTGTAATCAAATCTCCCTAACCTTGTTACATACTTGTAGATGAGCCGAGGTACAGATTTCATCTTATGACCATCAAGGCAACTCTTAAAGCTAATATTAGTTTATTTGTGTTGATGGCTTCCTCCTGGCTGTAGAACTACAAATGAAGCTGTTTGATGGTTTGAAATCATCATTTGCCAGCTTAAAAATTACATAGTTTTGATAAAAATTATACAGATATTTATTCATCAAGATTTACCAATCCCTTAATTTGAGCATAAGCTTAAAGTCATTGTGTAATTTCTTGTTAGCAGACATGAGCTCTGCAATGTGAGTGCCAGAGCCTTAGCAAATGAGTCTTTCAGCATGTTTGCGCATGCGTCTATCTAATTCAAGACTTGCGTGTGATTCTTTTCAACAAGATATTAATAACTTGTATCAGTATGTGTTATTAAACACAATACTGACACAAATGCGTGCTATCTGAAAGTAGACACATGAAGTGTTGAAAGTGACACCTTGTGTTTTAAGACTCTATCCTTATTTAGCAAGATGCTTTCCGTGGTGGCTTTATAGGCTGAATGCTGTCTGTCTGAATCACCCCTTTTAGTTGGAAGGGCCATTAACAGCTAATGCTATCCTGTGCTAAACTGTGCGGGAGGTAATGAAACCTTGGTGCCACGACACTTATCTCCCTCTGCAGTTACACCTCCAATATGGCTGCCAGCCCTGCATCGTATAGCCTGGGAGGAAATCAAGACAGTGTGAAATATCAGCGTCTCAGTCTCTGCTCACAGATAGCAGTGGGTTTAAACAACACCATCTTGTACTTTAGTGGGATGTGGTCTAGTTGTAGCCGAGGCGGGTATGCCTGGCACTGTGTCCCATCATGCCAGGGAGTGTAGCGGGTATACTTACACCCATTTGTCTTCCAACACATGGAGGTGTGAAGGCAACATAGAGACAGACGACACAGAAGGTCTGCAGGGTCAGCGCTGTAGCTGGAAAAATGGATGGAAGGAGTGATGAGTAATGGTGTAATAATAATAATGATACTAATAATAATAATACAACTTTACAGAGCACACATCTAAAACAGGAATAGGATAACACAAATCGTAATGTAATGTAATGTAATGTAATGCTGTGATGTCACCGAAACAGGAATAGGATAGCACAAATCGTAATGTAATGTAATGTAATGTAATGCTGTGATGTCACTGAGGCATCCATGTCACAAATCTTAGATTAACCATGCCTGGTGCTCTTACAGACATCCAAACCAGACTAGACCAGCTAAAACTGGTTGCTGGTCTTTTGATGATCTGAAGTCAGGTTGTAAATTATGCTGGTAGACCACACGATTTAAGCACATGCTCAAAAATGTATCCTTAGCTAACCAGCTAATTTATGATTAATATACTGTACCCCATGACACAAACTCTGCATAGGCTGGTCAAGAAACATTTTCCTTAAATGATGATGATGGGCACTTGAGCAACTGCTAAGTTTTCTGGTTAGTAGTTTTATGTTTACTGAAAAGATTGGAGTGGTGGAATAAATACTTTGTAATTTTACTTAAAGCTGGTGTAGGAAACATTGGAGAAACTAGCAAGAGACAGCTATATTTTGAAAATATACAACCACGCGCTCCATTCATGCCTCCCTCCATAGCCACTCCCCCAGTACACATTTTCATGTGCAATAAGTGCACGGGCAGAGTGTGTGGAGGCAGGCTAGCACATAGGCCAGCTAATAACTTCATTCAGACTGAATGAAATGATTGGCTGCGCTTATTATAGTCCTGCGACAGCTATAGATATCAGATTGTTTTCATTTGTGTCAGAGCATCTGATACAGTATAAGGTTGCTGCATTGTGTAAATATATATATTATATATATATCTATAGTACTTGAGTAAATGTACTTAGTTACATTTCACCACTGAGTATATGACCATCAGAGGAAAGCATAGAAATGCTTGTAACCATCAAGATATTTTAAATGCGTGTGTGTGTATTTGTGTATACATATATCTCATCCCGCCTACACAATTTGTCAGATTTAAAACTCTAACATTAAAAACTACTTCATTTCCGCACAGACCTGCTTGCTCAGCACTTCTGACTGGTCAGAAGAGGTGTTAAAGAGGCAAGGCAGATCTGTGCTGGCGTGAGTTACATGAGCTCTGGTACTTAGTGCGGCTGAGGATTTGGATGTAAGTAGGAGCAGAATGATCCAGGGCAAGGGTGATGACTCAAGATGGATTTGTGACACAGAAAATAGTTTATGTACATCCTGCAGGTGTCAGTCCAGGATTTGAACTACTTCCAGGAACAGGACTTAAAAGCTACCAACGTTTGCCTTTTTCGGAATGAGTAATAATTTGTTTTAAACACTGCATTTTATATCACTTTGCTATTATCAGGATGTGATTCATCATAGTTCAAGTAATGTCATTGTCAACACTGAGATAAAACATTATTAGAGGTACAGCTTATTGAAATCATGCTTTATGCAGATAATTTAGACCTTTCGTTTGTATGATCTTTTCTGGAGGCATGGTGATCTACATTAATACACCAGCATGACAAAATATTTCACAAATTAGAACTTACTTAATTAGAAGAATTAAAGGCTTTGATGTTAGAACTTTAAAAATAATGTGTTATGCAATTTATTGTTCCTTAATTGAAAATATTACTGATCATATCATATTGTATTTCTTTTTAAATGTGTTAGAAAATGTCAGTGACAAAATAACAATAAAATGGTTCAGGTGATTCTGTGCTTTTGTTGGTCAAGTTTGAGTTTCTGAAGGTGGTGCTCCTTTCTCTTCCTAATCATGCAAGTTACCAAGTTCATCTTCATCTTCTGACTATTTAGTAAAGCACTGGGGGTGCTGTCAGACATCATTAAGAATTTTTCATTATCAGATACCACACAAAGCAAATGTAAAAAACCCCAACATAGCTAGTAGATTGAATCACTATTGTTGCAAATAATTTTAAATATTGAAAGCATTAGAAGAGGTTGAAAGCTTAGAGCATCAGTTCGCCACATCAGCTGTCCATTTTGTAGAAGCTCCTTTAACAGTTTCATTACTATGTGTTGTACTTTGGCATGAGGCAACAGCAAGACAGGTGGCAGGAAGTTATTTCAATAATTAGTTATAATATCATCAGCTCCCACCCCTGCTACATAGGCACACACACACACACACACACACACATTTCTTAATGGCAACACATGCTGATCACGACTCATTGGCTGTCAGTGTATCCCAGCATGCAGTTTGGATGTCTAAAATAGGCCCCTGCACAGCTGGGGTTGCAGGAATGGAGGGAGAAGCAGATTACCAGCTAGTTCCTGTTTGCAAACACTTATACCGAAGCTGGCTGGTGCGGTTGTCATGCTTCATGTGGTGTCTTCCTGGACTGATTGATGCAGAGCCGTGCTTTAAATTCCCTGGCAGTGATCAAGGACAGATGCTGGCTCACTGATCAAGGGCAGAAGTTAGCCTTCATTATGTGCTTGACAATGTTGCACCTGTCTAATGGTTATGTACGGACTCTCCCTTTCATCTACATGTGCTATTGTTAGTTACTGAAACTCCAGACTAACTCTTGCTGAGTAATTAATTTGCTTGTCGTTTAATGAACGAATTGAGATTTCCCCTTATATAAGGGCCTCACTGGGAGGCAGCGCACACTATAGTTTAACTAAATAGATATGATAATGAGTGAGTACTTATTATTTCTCACTTGACATAAATATGAAATATAGTATATTTTTAACCTTTGAAAGACATTATAGAGATTGTTGTGCCTTTAGCTGCAAACTAAAATGTGAGCCTTGGCAGACTGTAGCTTTGAAAATACAATGATGAATTATTGAAGGAAGGCACAAATAAATAAGAAAATCTGTAAATTTGCTGCCTCCTTTCATTCATGCTAAAACTAAAAGAAATTCCTGTCTTTCTTTTTGTTACCATATTTTCTAATTTCCTTTTGAGAATTCCAGCATTCCCACTCTGCGTCTGGAGCTTTTAATCACTGAGTTTAACACTGTATCACTCTATTGATTTAACCCAGAGAGTGTGGGTGGGTGGGTGGGGGTGGCAAAAAGTGTTTTTGACACTTTACATTTTCCACTTCAGATGTGGTATCATTTAGCAAGTGACTTCAACAAAGGAGACATTTTGTTTGAGTTAAAGAAATTACAATGGAACAATTAAAATAAATCTTGAGCTGAACTTCCATTAACCTCGGCTTGGTTTAGGTTTCAGCTCTCCGGGCCCAGAGGATGGAGGCCCTTCATTTGATTTATCATCCTCCTCTTTGCCTGAACTAGAAGTAGTGGAAAAATTACATAGTTTCACTAAAAATACTGCAGATTAAATCCCCTCCCCTTTTTCTGATGGAGGGAAATCTTTTCTTCCTGCTTCAAAACTTCCATTAGTTTGTGCTGTAAATCTCCCAACAACAGATTAGATCAGCAGCGGCTGGTTACTTTTGCTCTTTCAATTGACAAAAATTTTTAGCAAATCCCAAAGTCCACAGCTCCACCATAAAAGGTTTAGCACAGGACACAGCTTAGTTTGTCCACTTTGTTCAAAAGTGGAAGACTTGTTTTTAAAGCAACAATTTTTTTTATAAATATAAACTTGCAGTATAATAATGTATATTTAAGTGTATGTATATTATTGAAAAAGCTACACTTTCGTGTCTAAATCACTAAGAGGTTCTCCTTCTCCTTCACTCTTCAATACATATTGCAGGTATAAGGAATAGTCATTGCTAGAAAACTGATCTATAATCAAAACTCAAACCTGTTCACAGAAAAGAATTCCCCACAATACACTGCTGACACTAAATATAGATCTAAGATCTAAGACTTGTTCACTGCATGGACTACATGGTATTATTTAAAAGTAATAAAGTGCTTTAAACACACAACAGTTCAAGCTGTCATTTCCTGCTGTCCCATTGAGTACAAAGTTGCTTAGTTCAAATTAAAGCAAAAACTATAATAAAACAACAAAACACGATGGCTTTTCGCCTTCCGGTGATCACTAAGAGAACTTCAAAACAAATGTCACTCTGGATGACATCACCAGCTACATGTCTAAAGGGCAAATGTAAAATGTAGTTCATCCACCTTTTTATATGTCTATATCAGTGCTTAAATCAACTGTGTTTATGTTTCGAAGGCCACACTGATGTGGTCAGAGGCAAGTCTTTTGCAGAGCTGGCTCCTGTGATTGCTGCGTACTGACGTAAACTCTGCTCTGTTGGTTCATGTTTCAGCCCCGAAGGCCAAAGTGGCAGGTCTGTGTCGAAACAAATAAACACTCACATGCCGACACAGAACGCGGAAAAGAGCACATCTTCAAACACAAACAGGACATGCACAGACACACACATCCACGTTGACATAAACAGACACACACTTACCACACGGAAAGAAATAAGGTGTGGGTCATGTCATGAGAGTAAGTCACTAAATTAGGACGGCTGAGTAATACATAAATGAGTGTGTTTACTGGTCTGTCAGTGCATTCCCACGCAAGAATAGCATTACTGAACTGTGCGACTTTATTCGCTCTTACTGCATGTTGTGAATCTTGCTTGTGATAGTCTCTTCTGACTGAGTGTAGTAGAGACGCTGTCTCATCCCCACAAATTGAGATGTTAAGAAGGCATTCCGTTGAAATACTAAAACAATGAATATTAAAAAACCACAAGTCCATGCAAAGTTTTTCATCCATTCATGAAATGATGTTCCCAACGTTCAAAATGCTGTTTTACAACTCCTTTAAATATTAATTTTATAACTCCTTTTATGCAAATGAGTATTTATTTACAAAGCAGCAACTTGGGACAGTTGAGCTGTTTCTGTTTGCCTGTATTCTACCAAACTTTATCATTTCAGCATTCTCAAGCATCTCCGACTCAAAACGTGGATCAATTTCAATATAAATTCCTAAAGTTGATCTCCTGCTTCTGATAATTACGCTGATTCAAATTTTTGGTTTACTTTGGAATCTTTGCCTTCGCAAAACTGCCAGACAATTCATCAGAAATAAGTCCTCCACTTCCAAGTAACTTCAACCTGGAAAACAGCACAACTCCTATTACCTCATGTTGTCATATGTAAAACTTTGTATACACTTTTCTTGCCAAATAGTGTTTGAGCGTGTGTGTGTGTGTGTGTGTGTGTGAGTTAGTGAGACACAGGTGCAGTTGAAGAATACAGTGTGATGTAGTGATCCACAGGCAGCCGAATGGTATTTGTGTTTCAACACAGTTAGTCAAAGTTGTAAATGAAGCAATAAATCAAAATCTGTGATCAGCCACCTGCCTTTCTCTCTCACGTACAATCACAAATTCACATGCGCTTTTGCACAACTGCTACAAGCAACAACACTGTTACAAAAGCTGATCCTATTCATGCTAAGACAATCCAGTCTCTTAAGAATTACATTCATATGCAGCTAGACAACCTTAGCTATGTAGCCCAGCTTTGTGTCCCGTCACATACTATAGCTAACTTGACGTTTTATCCATTGACCATTTTTATTATTTAATCAGGGCTGCTCTTTCCCAAACCTTAACCAAGTGGTTATACTTGCATAGTAATATTAAAGAGGAACTTGAAATCAGTTTACTAACTAACTAAAAAATCTGTTTTGTGGGGTTTTAGGAAAAAATATTACAAATCCTAGGAGTACAACATTTAGCATATATAAGGATGTTTTGTCTTATAAGCAGAAGGAAAAACATAATCCTGTGACATCACAATTCATCACAATCAATTTTGTTAGAGCAAAAAATTGCATACGAACCTACTTTATGGTAGATTTGGTTGACTCCTACCGTTACTGTTATAACTACTACTATTAACTGTTGAAGACACTTGGAAACATCTCTATGTATTTGGTGACTGCTCAGTTTCATTAAAAAACTTGTCATTGTTGTTGCTACTGTACTACTACAGTTTCCACTGCTGCTACAGCTTGAGCGCCAAATGTGGTGTTTGTGTGATAGTTTAGTAGTCATGAAAGTAGTTTAATGACTTATCACCTCAGAGGGAAAACTTGTAGACATGATTTTGGTATAGTCTGCATTGGGCTACTGAAACATGTATCTTGTAGGCTACAACATACCTGTCATGAAGACAACTGTTGGGGAAACATTTATGGACTATTAAATTTTACTGAGTGGTATATGTGTCAGTGATACAACAAGAGCCCTCTAATACAGCAAGAGGAAACAAAATAATTTAAGATGATTGCAAGCTGAGGTTAGTAACGTTCTGTAGTGTCATTATTTTTAAAATAGCATAAAACCTGGATTTTTTAAATTCTTAAGCCTAAAGTGTTGGCAATGTTTGAATAGAAGAGTTGAAGCAAATGGTCCGTGTCCTGATGTATCACCCTTACTTCCTTCACATTTAAGTGTGCAGCACGCACCCTAAAATAGTCCACCAACAGATGCAACACGTCCTCATACAGAATAGGTTGTTTGCCAGTGACTCCCAAAACAACATACTGTGAACCAGCAACAGGCGTACCCAACCTACGTTGTCATGGTAAAAACAATAAAGGTGTAGTTAACGTTGGGATACTGTTGCTGTTTGATGAGGTTTAGATAACCTACCAAAAAACAAGTTACATTAGTAAGTCACGAGGCAAGTTATGTACGTTGTGGGACGTAACTTAACTTTACGTAGATAAAAAATGTAAAGGTTTCAATCATTGTTGACTTTTGGTTTCACACGGGACAAAAACAGCAGTCTCCTGGGATGAAAGTCTTGTGTTATACCCATCCATCCACCCCAGCCTGCTTTTTTGCTCTTTATACTACCTACCCTGACTTCGTGCTTTGCTACCGTCATACTTTCTGCAGCCACCAGAGGTCGTCACCCAACAATAAACATAAGAAGCCGCTAGCACTCACAAGCTATACCTCTGTTTTTTTGGGGGAAGATGGTCTGGACAGATTAAACATATTTTTTTTAGGTTAATTTAAAGCGAAATAGCATTTTTGCATGTCAGTACATTTATTTGATTTACAACCAAAGCTTTGCGTTGCCTCTGATGTTTTTGGAGGGAAAAAAGTGGTCAGAGGGCAGTGTGAAATTTAGTGGTTTTGACTTGGGTGCTTTAGCACTTATCTCTCGTTTATCACAGATAGTCCGGGTGCTGCAGTCACAGAAACTATCTCCACTCACATTTAGCAACGCAATTTACCTTTGCCACTTTGCATGCACAGTCTATTTGTCACTTTAATCTGGGTACTGTGCGTTTATCTTCCCTCAGTCAGTTTAATGCACATGGCGGTTGGCTGAGGCAGTCTGTCAGCACATGGCTGCATTAGGGCTCTAACGAGAATTAGAGGCACATTCTTCACTAAGACACATGAGAACACATGCACATTTGCATGCACATATTGGCCATTTCACACATAGTGGTGTGCACTCAGACATACAAACATACATAAACATTGACACACTCATGGGACATACAGTAATAATTCTTTTTTAATGCAACCATGCACTCACCATTACCTTCATTTTCTAGAAAAATTAATCCATATACATAATTATCTTTCCTTGCACTAATAATAATAATTACTGACCTTTTTTTAATACTTAATGAAAACTTTTGTGTACACAAGAGTATCTGGCCAAGTGAAGATACCAGTGGTGGTTACCAATATTTTTTAAAAATTAGACAGAACATACCAATTTCTTTTGCAAGTTTTAGTTAATAAATCTGTGATTCTCCTCCACCTTTTGTGTACCTTTTGTGTTGACCGTTTTCAAATGCGTGCTGTGATTGTTTTATGATATAATTTTCTTCAACCATTTCAGGCGTGTTATTCAAATAATTATGGTATGGTATGAAACCTACTTGCTTAAGTTATGTGCTTTATCAGAGTTAACATCTAGTACTTACATCTAATACAAAATCCAAAAATCAATCCAAAAACCTAAAACAGCATGGCCTGCAAAATGGGCTAAAACAGGCACATCCACTAAGTTTGTCCTTTAAGGCTTATGTGTATGCAGACTTTATCATCTATATCCCTTGAAATTATTTCACAATGATGTTCTTGTATTTCACATCTGTGTGTTTTGATCTCAAAGTCTAGACAGGGCTGTGCTGATAGGAGCTGTCTGCCATGCCAGTTCTGAGAGCTCTGAATCCAGGTCAGGCTGCTCCGCTGATTATGCTGTCTCCCTCTCTTTGATTTCCTGTCTGGGACAAGGAGTCAGTGATGATTTTCACCGGCCTCTCAGTCATATAAATCAACCCGGAAGCCCAGACACTGGGACTAGCACTAGACAACCTCTGTCCGGACAGCGCCAGGAGTGGTTACAGTACAGACTTGGGGTTAAAGGATAATGCTGTAAATTTGGGGATAGTTGGTGAAAGTCAGAAGGGAGTTAACAGCAAGGAATCAAGTTTTAATCTTGGTCACATGTGCATGCACGCTGAGAATGCTCTTTTTCACAAACTCCATAATGTCTGATCCTGAATTTTCAATGTTATTATTATCTAAAGTAGCAGTGTCCCTTTAAGAGTTGTTGGATTTGTTCATGCTAGCCATGATCGAGGGCCTTTTTGGGCAGGTGCAGCAAGTGGGCCAGAGCTGGAACAGCTGCGATGGGATAACGGGAGGGGGAGAAAGATAAAGAGAGATAGACGAGGCAAAAGAGAGAGAGAGGGGTTTCTTCAGAGCTGCTACCATGTCATGTACATCTACCATAAATCTCTGTCAGAGAGAGGGCAGCTAGCGTTTGCATTTCATTCGCTGGCCGTCTCTCCATTCTGCCCCCCCCCCCCAGTGATGTTTATTTTCAGCCCTCAACATACTTCGCAGGCCTGTGAAGTAATTATTTCATAAAGTTACACCTCTGCTGTCATAGATGACCACAGTTGGCCCTCACTTAAAAGCCTGAGCCAATGATTAACGTTTTTAGGCAGGTGGCCAGGGAGAATAGCACAGCTACCTCAATTTGTAGAAGTACCTTCAGCATGGGTGTGTTGGGCGGGACCTGAAGGCATCAGATGCAAGAACATTTTACCCTACACAACCAATGCCAACCAAGTTGTTGTTTTTTCATACAAGGAAAAGCTTTTCCTTTACTCGAATGATATTTTTATTATAGTTATAGACATGTGAGGTGGAAGTTTTTATTCGCAAGTGCATGAATCAGCCTCTACATATTGAAGTAATAGCAAACAGTAAGGATGTTTTTTTCTGTTTGGACTGGTAGACTTTTGAAATCTAAGAGGTTGCAGAAGTCAGTGCTACAGCCTTCACCATGGCCTGAAACAGAAGTAATAGTCTGCTCTTCTTTACATAAAAAAGTGCCAACTTAATAAACACAAGAATGATTCAGAAATTCATAGTCAAAGTGTTTACGGTTTTGTTCTAAATGACCAGTATAGGCCATAGGTTTCTTCTCTCCACTGTCCAGTTTTGATGCCGTCAGCAGACAGGTACTGCATCATTCTGGTTGTTCATATCATCATATCATCTTTCTCCCATTAAATGGTAATGGTAAAAGTTAATCTTTAACAACAGCGCTACCCCACATATGTTGCAACGTTAAATTACAGTTCCTTGCAGGATTAATAAAGTATGTCTTCTTCTTTTTCTTCTTCTTCTTTTAACATAAGTGATGGAGCATAACACACACTGCAGTTAAACGTAAACATAACGGAGGGTATCATTTTTATGGTGTCTTGCTTCTGTAATGGATGTATGTATGTATGTTAAGATGAGATAGCCGTGGGAGGTACTGTTAAAAAAGAATCGCCTCAAGCCATATTTATCTTACTTTAATTTCAGATTCTTCAAATTGAATAATCCCACCCGCATACAACTGAGGTGCATGAAAAATTGACAGTGCCTCGGGGTTGATCACCCATTAATGAATCACTGTTGGCTCTGTAGTTTCACACAGAAGTTGCATGTTATGTTTTAGCTTTAAAATAATATAGTAATACTACATCTGACCAGATTTTCTATAAATTTCAGGTAGTCTCTTTTTTGTCTTAAATATAAACAATAAAATATTTTAGCGCGTTCCTCAGTTTGTTATCATTTGAAAATGTAACAACTAATTATTATTAAGTCTTGCTAGTCTTGTTATGAGGCTGTGTAATGTGTTGCATGGCAAAATGTTGTAAAATCACTTTTATAATATAATAAAATTGATACATACAAAAAAGAATTTAGCACAGGACAATGCTAGAAATTCCCTCCCACTGTCTATTCAAAAATCATATGTCAATGATACTGAACAGAAATAATTTAACGGAAGCAATAAAGCATTCTCACAGACATGTCTGAGCATTTCACCGCCTTCTTCCATTTTAGACTGAATCTGAGCCCCTTTGGCAAACTGACTTTCAGGTTTTTAGAGTATCTGCTTCCTCCTGATGTAAAGTTGTGCTGACTTGCAGATAAAAACCATCACAGCCATCCATCTTCAATCATGTGCCTGCATGTATGAGAGGGTGACATAGAGAGAGCGAGTAGGGCCATGGGTGTGTGATTCACATATAAAAGCATATACATGGGAGTCCTGTGCAAATACATACATTCACACAAATATACAGTAGGTGCTATTACTTGTACACACACACACACACACACACACACACACACACACACACACACACACATACAGTATGCACACAAAGACCCCTCAGTGCTGCTCATCAGGGTATGTTCACCCAGATCATAAAAGTGCAGAGACACAAGGGCGTAGTCAGGCCCATCATGTTTTCAGAAGTTATAAATAGAGGAAAAGCTAATAAACATTTATGGAGTGACCGTAAATCGCCTGCAGTGTAAACGCTTGACAATAAGTTCTGTTATCCCCCACAATGTCATCTGAGTGCCCTTTACTGGTGAGGCCATTACTCATCCAGTCCCCTCTGTGATTTCAACCAGTGCACCCATTGGCCACTGTTCCAGGGTTCTCCAATCAGGCAACCCAATGGGGCCCGGTCTAACACCCACCAGACCCCGGCTGTCGTCTCGATGACATCATGACGCCTTGCTATTAATTTAACTCTGTGAAGTGTAAAAACAAAGGGGAAGGAAAATGTTATCGTCTCTTAAATATGCCAGTGTTATGGGTGGGATCGTTTGTGTGTTTGTAGAAAAGGGATTATTGTTGTCACCACTGGAGATTAGTTGCTTTGCTTGGTGTGATGCCAGATCTTTGCATAAGGCCTCTGAACATTCACACACTATTTTTCTACTTTAAAATGTTGTTTTAATATGATAAAAATATTTTTAGTGCAGTTACTGATTCCAAATTACTATACTAGGTCATAATAAATATTCTACTTCTGTCCAGCACTGCGGAGCTTTAAGCACATGTAGCTTGTTTAATTTGTTTAGAGACGGTTTAATTTAGCCAAAGAGTTGTAGAATTTCCTCAACGTGAAAATATAAAATCACTAATCTTTAATGTAATTCCCCTTTCCATGATTGGAAAAGTGATTTACTATGATATAATGATTAAATAAAACAAACAATTTAAAGACATATCTAGATGCATTTTTATATTTTACGGTTACTGAATAATAATCTTTGAAATACGGCTTGCAACATGTTTTTGAATCATTCCATATATGAAATGTATATATGTACATGTGGATGCATGTATATATACTGTACAAAATGTCCTTTCTAAATCACTGTCCTCTATGTTCAGACAGGAGCTAAGGATGATGGGATTGTTCTCTAGTTGCTGTACCAGTCCTAAGCAGTGATGGAGTGTGTTATGTTTTAAAAGCTAATTAGCGTCACTAGCAGTATCAGGAGCCATCAATCTCATGCTCAGTAAATAACCAAAATGGACCAAATAACCAAGTTTGGCTGATGATGGTGGATGTAGCCTTTGTTGCTAATGGTGGTCATTAACCTCTCAATGGCTAAATAATAGCATCTTAATTAATTTGCTTCAAAGGAAAAGTTTGCAGTAGAATTTAATTATA
>NC_060164.1:22969843-23026782 GCF_021292245.1 Micropterus dolomieu
CACCCGCATACAACTGAGGTGCATGAAAAATTGACAGTGCCTCGGGGTTGATCACCCATTAATGAATCACTGTTGGCTCTGTAGTTTCACACAGAAGTTGCATGTTATGTTTTAGCTTTAAAATAATATAGTAATACTACATCTGACCAGATTTTCTATAAATTTCAGGTAGTCTCTTTTTTGTCTTAAATATAAACAATAAAATATTTTAGCGCGTTCCTCAGTTTGTTATCATTTGAAAATGTAACAACTAATTATTATTAAGTCTTGCTAGTCTTGTTATGAGGCTGTGTAATGTGTTGCATGGCAAAATGTTGTAAAATCACTTTTATAATATAATAAAATTGATACATACAAAAAAGAATTTAGCACAGGACAATGCTAGAAATTCCCTCCCACTGTCTATTCAAAAATCATATGTCAATGATACTGAACAGAAATAATTTAACGGAAGCAATAAAGCATTCTCACAGACATGTCTGAGCATTTCACCGCCTTCTTCCATTTTAGACTGAATCTGAGCCCCTTTGGCAAACTGACTTTCAGGTTTTTAGAGTATCTGCTTCCTCCTGATGTAAAGTTGTGCTGACTTGCAGATAAAAACCATCACAGCCATCCATCTTCAATCATGTGCCTGCATGTATGAGAGGGTGACATAGAGAGAGCGAGTAGGGCCATGGGTGTGTGATTCACATATAAAAGCATATACATGGGAGTCCTGTGCAAATACATACATTCACACAAATATACAGTAGGTGCTATTACTTGTACACACACACACACACACACACACACACACACACACACACACACACACATACAGTATGCACACAAAGACCCCTCAGTGCTGCTCATCAGGGTATGTTCACCCAGATCATAAAAGTGCAGAGACACAAGGGCGTAGTCAGGCCCATCATGTTTTCAGAAGTTATAAATAGAGGAAAAGCTAATAAACATTTATGGAGTGACCGTAAATCGCCTGCAGTGTAAACGCTTGACAATAAGTTCTGTTATCCCCCACAATGTCATCTGAGTGCCCTTTACTGGTGAGGCCATTACTCATCCAGTCCCCTCTGTGATTTCAACCAGTGCACCCATTGGCCACTGTTCCAGGGTTCTCCAATCAGGCAACCCAATGGGGCCCGGTCTAACACCCACCAGACCCCGGCTGTCGTCTCGATGACATCATGACGCCTTGCTATTAATTTAACTCTGTGAAGTGTAAAAACAAAGGGGAAGGAAAATGTTATCGTCTCTTAAATATGCCAGTGTTATGGGTGGGATCGTTTGTGTGTTTGTAGAAAAGGGATTATTGTTGTCACCACTGGAGATTAGTTGCTTTGCTTGGTGTGATGCCAGATCTTTGCATAAGGCCTCTGAACATTCACACACTATTTTTCTACTTTAAAATGTTGTTTTAATATGATAAAAATATTTTTAGTGCAGTTACTGATTCCAAATTACTATACTAGGTCATAATAAATATTCTACTTCTGTCCAGCACTGCGGAGCTTTAAGCACATGTAGCTTGTTTAATTTGTTTAGAGACGGTTTAATTTAGCCAAAGAGTTGTAGAATTTCCTCAACGTGAAAATATAAAATCACTAATCTTTAATGTAATTCCCCTTTCCATGATTGGAAAAGTGATTTACTATGATATAATGATTAAATAAAACAAACAATTTAAAGACATATCTAGATGCATTTTTATATTTTACGGTTACTGAATAATAATCTTTGAAATACGGCTTGCAACATGTTTTTGAATCATTCCATATATGAAATGTATATATGTACATGTGGATGCATGTATATATACTGTACAAAATGTCCTTTCTAAATCACTGTCCTCTATGTTCAGACAGGAGCTAAGGATGATGGGATTGTTCTCTAGTTGCTGTACCAGTCCTAAGCAGTGATGGAGTGTGTTATGTTTTAAAAGCTAATTAGCGTCACTAGCAGTATCAGGAGCCATCAATCTCATGCTCAGTAAATAACCAAAATGGACCAAATAACCAAGTTTGGCTGATGATGGTGGATGTAGCCTTTGTTGCTAATGGTGGTCATTAACCTCTCAATGGCTAAATAATAGCATCTTAATTAATTTGCTTCAAAGGAAAAGTTTGCAGTAGAATTTAATTATATTAATGGGGGGAGGCCACAAGGTGCACAGCATGAGGATTTGCAAACGTGTGCACGTCTGTAAACTTGGATGTGATTACACTGGTCACGGTGTGTGCACGTGTGTGGCCAAAAATGTGACTCTGCCTGTGCTCGTGCATGTACATGCGCACACACACACACACACACACACACACACACACACACACACACACACACACACACACTCTTGACTAGTCAAGACTAATGTCAAGCTCTGTTCATGTTTGTCAGCATATAGCCTTTAAAGGGCCATTGAGTAAGACTTGTGTCATCCTAAAATATGAAATGCACATACAAGGATTTTTAAATGACGGCAACTGATATTTCTTAAATCAAACAACGTGAAAAGTGATTTCCATCCTCTTGAAAAAATGATGTCTGACTTCTAATGAGTCACACTGTAATAATAATAATGTCTAATAATTTTTAGATGTAACAGTATGACATACATACATAGCCGGTGTATACTGGTGTTTTCTCAAGGACATCTTGGGAGGATACATTGTTTGTGGAAGTCAATTCAAGTTTTACTCTACATAAAAATAAGTCTCATTTAAATACATGAACATATTATTGATTAAAAAATCAAACACGTGATGAAGTGTTGCTGCCTTTTCTCACTTTTTAATGTTGATCTGTTTGGATTTCATGTTGTTGAGGCACTTTGTGAATTGTGCTACATAGATAAAAATCTGATTTTAGTTAATGAAAATGGTAAGTCACTTAAGGCCATGAATCAGCATCCATTCTGGGCCTCTTTGTTGTTTTAAAATCATCACATGGCCTCTTGGGTCATTGATAAATTTAGTTAAAGGAATAAATTAGGAATAAATTGTGTTTTGTGATACCAAATCATTACAAAAAGAAGCTGAATTGTGCAGTGTAGAAGACACTACACTACACAAACTCTTACACTGTCTTAACACCAAACTCTGTACATTCCAGTTGAATCAAGCCACTTAATGCACAATCAAACATTTTTTTCCTATTAGAGGTATTTACACAATGCTTCTATCTGCAGTGATTTGCAATGAGAGTCACAGCAGATTAAAGCCTATTTCAGAGCAGAACATTTTATGACCACTGCCTGCTGTGGTTTACTATTCGCTCTGCTTCCAACCAGATAAAGATGTCCTAATTCAGTAAATTCAGCCTCAGTCCACACACTGAACCCCACCCACCCCGATTAACTTTCTATATCTGCTTTTCTTATGCTCTCCTTTTTACTCTACTTTATATCCTCGTCATTTCTTCCCCTTAATTCCACTTCTTCCCCTGCTTGTAGTCCTCCTCCTCCTCCTCCTCCTCATCCTCCTCCTCCTCTCTTCCCCGGATATAAGTACAGCCAGATCTATTACGAGGCCCTGCAGATATACTGAGACAACATGACAGACTTTGATTTTCTAATACCATTATACTATGTGTATGTGTGTGTGTGTGTGTGTGTGTTTGTGTGTGATTGCTTGTGTTTGGGTGGAGGAGTGTGGAGATCCAATGGAGGACTCAATAAGAGAAGAAGAGCTGAGATTTATTAGTGGGACACAAGTCTAAAATCAATCAGGTGATTGAATCAGGATATTATTGGTCGTAAATTAGGGCATTGTTTATGTCAGAAAGAGGAAGGAGGCGAGGAAGGAAGATGCTCAGTGCAGAATAAGGAACAGCAAGGTAAGCTAGTTGGTGAGCTTATGTGATTCTTTATGTCATGCCCAATACCTGCCCCCAGTAGTTAGCCTTGCTGGAATGCCTTTTTCAGCAACACAGACCATCTTTTATAGTTGTGCAGCATGCACTCAAATCAGCTCCAACATGCACATCTCAACTTGGAGACAGAATATCCTCGATTTTTACATACCATGGCAAAACAACACAAAGTCAGAAACAGCAAATGACTTAATAAAATAATTAATTAAAACATAATTCTGGTTTATTACTTTTTCATGTGGCCATTCTATAGATTTGAAAAGGTGTTTAAAAGTGCATAGTATTAAAATTATACCTTTACTGACCTAATAATATGCACATTAAATATCAGCATATTAAAACCACAACATCTACATACAAGTGAACAACTGCAGACGTATGATGATTAACGATAACACATGTGCAAGCACAGATGAACACTATCACATGGACACACGCACACATTAAGTTCATGCTTGCCTATAGATTGTGAGTTTTAGTCAGTCAGTATAGAAGCTATGTTCCCATGAAACAGAGAAATGTACTTTGTCCATGACTCCCAACACTGTTCACAGCTGAAACAACATCTAATAAAAAAGAAGAGCGGTGATATAAAGATAAGGTGTCATGAATATAAACGGGCCAAGGGGCTGATAAAGAGAGAGCAAGAGAGAAACAGGATTGAGGGAGAGCCTTAGAGGTGTACAGACAGTTGAACAGGCTAAAAGACAGAGGCTAACATAACATATCATAACATGAATCTTGTATCCAGATTGGTGTCTGGAATTGATGAACTGTAGGTGGATTATATTTACACCTGGCATTGTAGCATATACACTGACACATGATTTTTGTTTCCCTCTCCAAAACACAAATACTGTAGTTATGCCATCACTTCCTGAAACAATATTCAACCCACATGCATCATGATCACATAGTCACGATGCATGACACATAATCCTGTAAGCATCTGGACTTGCTGTTGAAACATGCTGATCCACCTGTACCCACATTGTATTAACCTGGAACAACGTGTCTGCCTCCACCTTCAGAGATAGTTTGGATGGTTGCTCATTTGGCTCTCAGTGATATAGAGGCTTCTGTAAATGACTACATTGCAGTGACATCATACTCACATTGTATTGGTGCTATAGTATTGTATTTCTCCACCACATGTAATGCTGCAATTACTGGACAAAGAAGACTAAACCTGTTGATCCAGATTTAGCCTGGCACATAATATATCCAAATGTATACTACGTAAAAGGTAAAACACCATGTTGAGTTTGTGACCACTAGTGGTGCTGTGGAGCAATGTGATGATGAGTGGGTCCCCATTTTTTTTATATCTTGTGCTATGCTGGCTGTAGATTCTTGCTAACTGCAGAGGGTGGTTATACAAATGTGTAGTGCATGATACGAGCCGTAAAAAATGAACAAGAATGACTGAATAGGGGAAACATGGTGGAAGAGGGCCAGGTGGAGAAGGTAAAGCCTGCATGTCTAATTGCTCATTGTAACGGTAAACTAAAGTGGCATTCACCTAAACAATTGGCCCTGTCTATCAAACTGAGCAACAGTTGTTTGTGACAACATGTCAGCCAACAGCTGCAATGCACCAGCAAAATGCAGGGGATAAGAAGACTTCTAGCTAGTGTAACTCTGATGTGTACCATGAAGGTATGGTAAGGTAAGGTAAGGTAATATTCCAAACAATGCAAATGTTGTATCAGGAAGGAAATACATTCAGCATGTTTGTTAGACCCCAAGGATACACATTGTAAAACACAGTGTTTGTAAGATTCACACTTTTACAAGTAAATGTGTAACAGGCCCAGGTTACTGCAGTTTCTAAATTATAAAACTGTGGTGATTCATTTTCCTAGAACTCTGTGGAATATCACACACTAAATTCAGAAATCCATGTATGTCTCATTATACAGCAAGCAAGCTAACTTTTGCTTTAACCTGTTCAGTCTACCAGAAACTGCTTTATGTGAAGCACCAGAAATGTTTTTTTGATGTCTAAACATTCTGGTACTTTTTCGTTGTCTTATGTGGCAAATCTCATCATCTGGTACTCACAGTGAGTTTAAACAAACCATCAATAGTGTTTGCAAATACTATTTGAACCAGGTCTGGCTCTCATTTAGAAATTCCCATGTCTGAATCGTCCAGATGTTGGGAAACGTCATCTTTCTTTCCATCAATAGAGCAGGAAGCAGATTATTATTATACCACAATTTTCCAAGAGCTTTTGAACCCTTCTCTGCTTTCCTCTTTTCTCTTCTCCCTGTATCTCACTGTCTTTCTTTAAAATAATGCACTTTTTCTGTCCTTCCCTAGATTTGCTGTTTATATTTACTTCAGTTTCTTTAAACACGCTCCCCTCCCGTTTTTTCTCTTTACATTGACATCATAATTTTTCTCCTCCTGTCTTTTTTGTCCTTGTACACATGCCTAGTCATTTGATAGCGAGATGTTTCAATAGAAATAATGTCAACAGTCAAAATTAACCATTCAGCCATTGTTCTCATTATATTTATTGTAACCATAATGCCAATATTGTTGCGTATCATCAGGAGTATTTGGACTTCTTTGCATAAACATTCTCTAATGCTATGCTTGAGACCGTCCAGTATTTTCTAATCTTTACAGAAACACAGTTTGTACTTCACTACTAGTTTAAACAGCTTCTTCAAGTTACACAACAAACAATTTAGTAATTTTCCATTCACAGTTACTAAATTCTACCTCAACATATGTTAATATTTGTTCATTTAGTAAGACCATAAACATCAGAAAAGTTGGTACTGCTAAAGTAATGCATGGCAACACAGGAAGCCAGCACTTACACTACATGGCCAAAATTGTGTGGACACCCAAACATTATTGATTGCTGAAGGTCGCATTCCAAAACCATGGCCATTAATAGGCTGCTATAGCAGATTCCACTCTTCTGGCAAGGCTTTCCCACGATTTTGGAACCTTTCTGCAGAGATTTGCTCCCATTCAGCCACAAATGCATTAGTGAGGTCGGCTACTGATGTCGAGCTATGAAGTGTGGCTAAGGGGCTGAGCCCAAATCATAAAAAACAGATCACATTTGATGTGAATTGGTGTCCACATAATTTTTGCCATATAGATAGATTAAGTTCTTTATTCATTTCAGTGTGGAATTGCCGATCTATGTGATTGTATTTTCTTGTGCACATTGTTATATGCTTGTGTGTTTGTATATTGCATTTACTGGGCATTTGCATCTCTTGGATTTATAACAAAAACAGTTATTCTTAGAGAGAGGTCTTGTTCTTCCAGTAATCCTCACACTGAATGACTAATGTCTGTCTTTATATAGATCTGTCTGTGTATACTGCCATTCCTTCCATCTTTCTCTCCCTCCTTCCTTCTCTCTATCACCTTCTTCCTCTATCACCCCATCCCACCTCTTCTCTTCCAGTCTTCTTCACTCCTACGATCCCTCCCTCCCTCCTCCGTTCATCTCTCCTTTACCCTTTCTTTTTTCTTCCTTGTCTGTTCCTGCACGCCCTGCACGCTCCTTCTCTCTCCCTTCCTTCCTTACTCATTTCCTCTCTTCTCTCCCTTTCTTTACCCCCTCCCACTTCCCTCTCTCCATCTGTAACCAGGCTTTATCAGTCACAGTAGGGTTATTTGTCTATCAGTTACAAGGGCATGTCTTTGCCAAGAGTGAGATAACAGAGGATGAAACCATGTGGTGGTCCTCTTTCTCTCATACTCTATGCCTGTCTTCCACTCTCCTTTGTCTATTCTCCCTCCTTCAGCCCTCCTTATCAGCCCCCATTTCCTCTGTCTTCATTTTCCCCTACTTTCTCTCTGTTTGCAAGGGCATGCACACACACACAAATTCATAATCTCCCCTCTTTTTCTTCTCTGTCTTCTGTTTGTGTTCATTAGCCCATTGCAGCAGGCATGGGTCTGGTTGGGGCCTGAATAAGAACATTGATCTGGCATGGAGCCTGGCGTTGGCCCTGGTCCTCTGTAACACACACACATACAGGCATGCACACAATATGCACATGACATGCATGCACACACACATCATGTGCAGAAAAACATGTAGATACGGCAGCACGTACATATGAAAGAAACAGAGGTGCTCAGAATAACAAACATGCATGTAAGTACAGACACAGACACATCGAGTATGTGCAGACATCAAACCCTGCACACGCACTTTCAGGCACACACACGTACAGGCCTCCCATCCATCCATCTTAGCTCCTTGATTAGATTAGACATTATTAATGGAGGGCCTGTGAGCCGAGCAGACAGTGGGGTCACACTGAGTTTAATTCCATTCTCAGATAACTTCATTTGGCCTGATGCGATTGTTATTGCCCCGGTGCTAGATGTTTATAGGAAACAATAGCCCCCATAACACATCCAGACATCCTATTTAAAGAGGGTCAGCCAGGGCCATTGGATACAGCAGCTCCTCTGCCTGCCGTACTGAGTTCGGTGTTGTGGCTGATTTAAGGGATTGGCCATTTCCCATGCTTGGGAAAAGAGGATTAACTGGCATATTGAAATGTATTACCTTCGCTGAGCGAGTGTGTGCACCATCAACGTGTCCTTCCATTGCATATGGATAGGCAAGCGAAAGCAAAGGAAGCGGTGCTGGGATTTTGTGATAACCCTTCGTGTGGCTTTCAGCAAGCAGTAAATCAATTTTTTTATTGGTTCATCTCAGGGAGCTCTCTTACAAAGAATAAACATTAAGCGTAGATGGCACAAATTTATTATGTGTGGTTGTCGACAAGGCGAATAAAGCTGTCGAAGAGAGAGTGACAGAGAGGAAAAGGGGAGATTGATATGCACATTGCATCAGAGAAGAGAATCTAATTAAACTGAAAGAGTGTAGATTTTTGTTCTGAGCAACGCAAAGACAGATAGACTGACAGATAGAACAGTCTTACATTTGCATTGAACCTTAAATTTTGTCTGCATTTTCGAAGTCACAAGAGATTAACACTTATTAAGTGTAATTCACAAAGTCGTGCTCATTACATGTAGGAAAAGATGACAAACCACAGTCACTTTTTTGAAATCCATCATCAGTGACCGCATTATTTGCTGACCGCATGGAAATGCAGAGAAATGGTGCCCTCAAAAACATCCAACGGCTAAACCAACTTGTCTGTGTTACTGCTCAAAATTAATTTCCACCCATTTCAAGTGAATGAGCGAGCAAGCTGGACATCATATGAGCTGCTCTCTTCGTTTCAAAACACAGACCACATTAATGGGAGCCGGGTTTCATGTTGAAACATTACAGCCCGCGGAGTGCCATTCCTTGGTTTTCATTTAGAAATTTTTACGCCATGTCACGTTAATGTTATAGCCACTGACATTTCAGTCATCACCTCATTGCAGCTGAGGTAATGCCTTTTGGTTTGGAACCAGGGGGTGCAGAAAAAGAGTGAAAACAATGAAAAAGTATTGAAACCAGTCCAAGAGCTGTTAGGAGAAAGCTTATCATGTATCGTATTGCTGCTCTGTAGTCCTGAGTGTGTTAGCATGCTGCTGATGGACCGTTCCATGCTGGTGGGTTGGTCAGTGCCGATCCAGAATGGAGGGCCCCGCAGATCCAGTTTCCCTCATGATGGATGGGTTTGGCTGGGAACTGTTGGTGGAGCTATGACCTTGTTGATTGCATGCATGTTTCATGGGGTGATGCTGTGGATTGAGGCTACAGCTTCCCTCTCACCCGAAACCTACAGTGTCCTTTCCAGGCTTCCTCGCTTTCCCTGATGCAATCAAAACTACTTTAATTGCCAAGTATAATAAATGTGCAGTAATTGTCACTGACACTTACAGTATGCACAGTACATACACATAACACAGGGTCAACAGGGCACTTTCACATTCACAGATTTACCCATGAATTCAAGACAATTCTTCTGAGTAGATTAAATACAATTTTTTGATGCTAGTTGTTTGATTAAAGGGGGGTTATGCAATTATATCCAGAACCATGACGAATACCGTGACATAGAGCGAACAACAACACAGCAATGTAACTAACGTTAGCTAAGCTGTGGGTTAGCAAATTGTTGCTACAACTACTGCAAAGCTAACATGTAGCTAACACTACATCAGCATATCTTGGCGAACTAGAAAGTAAGCTGAATGCCCAAGGGCAAATAATTTAACTTTACCTGACACACAAATCATAACTGGAATAATGTTTGTTTCCCATTTACAAAGCCAGGGCTGTGTAAACACCAGATTTTGCTTCTTTGCACACACAGAATGGACAGCTAAGGGGGCCATGACGAGATGCGCTGAACCTTCATGTGTATTGAATTGGAACTGGAAACAGAATCATGTATGTTGACATGATGTTTCCTCACCAATATTGTCTGTTTACATGTGGTATTATATGACAGCAAAAAATTTTTAGACATTCATATTTATTTTTTTGACTATTTAATATGTGCCGTTGTACAGAATTAACAACAATCTAAAAGAGAAATCAGTTTCACTTCCTTTATCATCAACACTGCATTACGAGTGACCAAGGAATGCACAGTGTCAAATGTTCCCTTCTTTCTTAAATGGCCATGTATGACAGAAGTTTTAAGCATAGTGATAAGAGACAGGGAGTGAGGCTAGAGAGGTTTATGTTCTCATAACCTACACAGGTGCAAGTAACTCAGCCCAGTTTAGCTCCTTGTGCATTTTTACCTGATACAAATAATGTGATTCTGGCTCTGAGATCCATGTACAAGAAGGGGGAAAGGGAAATCCAGTTTTTCCTCACACCTGGTGCTAGCTAGCAGCAGTGCCCAACCCTCCTGAGCGCTACAGGAGAGCAGACTCACTGCGGACCGTACAAGCTGTTGGAAAACCCTAGGTGGCCATAATGAGAACGTAGTGTAATGTATCACACTGCCGGCGCTTTTGGAACTAGAGGCATGCTGGGCTTGCAGCAGACGGGAAGAAAGTTAATCACTGACTTAAGGGCTATTCTCTAAGTTTTTGTCCTCTTTGAAAATGCAGGGAGACTTGATGGTGGTGAAACATGTTTTTGCTGGCTAGAAAGGTTTTCATGGATGAAATTATAAGTCCAGATCTTCAGCTGGCTCTGCGACAGTAGTCCTAAACATTTAGCCTGTTTGCCCAAATTCCAATATTGAATTGTCAAAGAGTGTGTTAGCATGTAATAATTTGAAACTGCAAGTAGGCTACTGTTCCCTATAACAGTGAGTGCCAAGGCCAATTTTTTTAACTGACTTAGTGAGTTTTTCAGTTTTGGAGAACACCGTTATGCTTATGTTTATACAGTAGCTCCATATTTAAAAATCAGATGGTTCCCATGTTATTTTTTGTGTTAGCACTTCGTATTTTGTTGTTTTATTAGGAAAGTGCTCCACATAGTGCATATGTTCAGTAATATCAGAGATGTTTGGTAATATGTAACTGAGAGTTTTACTTTCATACCAGCATTCATTTTGTAACAGTAGGTGTATGTCTCATTTATTAAATGCTATCTGTATTTACAAATTGAATGCTTCATTTGTATCAAAAAGGGCAAGTGAGAGTTTGTTTTCAGTACTTAGGATGATTCAGTTTATGTAGCTTAATATATGCTAAAAACACTATAGCTAGCACAGTACTATAAAACAATCCACACAATTATACACAATCTATTATGTTAAGCTGTTTGCCAGTGTGGCAGTTTGATCAGATACCGAGTGAGTTTGATACTGTCTACTTTTACGTGCAACGTGCCATAAATGATGGTTTTACTCCAATCAGGAGCCGTAAAGCTGTCATCATCAGTCTGGGCTGCCAGAGGTCACTTCCTTACCTCTCCCTCTGCAGTGCCTGCGGTTTGTGTGCAAAACAAACAATTGATAACAACTAACTCTAGATAAAGGAGTGGTATTTTAAACTGAGAGGGAAGTCGATAATGACACTTGGGGTTTGTAGAATGATAGCTTACAGTGTGTACACTGTTGGGAGCAGAGATGATTTCGGCATGGCACTGATTACAAGTCTAGAGATAAAAAGGACACTGTTTGGGTTCTGTGTGTGTGCGTGAGAGGGAGAAATGTCTCCATAGGTTTTGATTGAACAACTGAATCACTTGGCATGCATTGATGGCTTGTGTGCGTCCATGTGTTTACTGTATTTATATGGGATATTTGTATTTATGTGAAATATAAATATAAATAAAGTTTATTATGTGCATGCGGATGTCAATGATGCATGCCTGTGCACATGCACTGTATGTAATTGTGTATGTGTGTATATGTGTGTTAGAGAGAGAGGGGCCTAATGTAGCCACATAATGGAGTAGCCATGCTGAGGTGAATAATTCATATCTGGATGGAAGCTCAGATGAGGATATCCAACCTTTTTTAATATATTAATTTACTGCATGACAGATGAAGGCTGAAATATGCTAGAGTGCTTTATTAGCTGCAAATCTATGTCACTAAAAGGCCTTTGTTTCTGTAAGGTTACAGGAGAGTTTGGCAGGTTACTGGCATTTTTCTTCTTTGTCTTCCTGGGACAGTGCCAGAATCACTTTATATGATCAGGTGTGAAGGCCAGGAATATTCCTCTTTATTATCATCTCATCATGTCATCTCTTTTATTCTTCCTCTGTAAAAAGAGAGAAATATCTCTTTATATTTATATATCTGGAATTCATTTGGTTTGTACCTAGTGCCCCTTTTTCATACACAATCATGCTGTGAATGACTATGTAAAGCAAGATGAAAAAGGTTGTGTATGATCTTTATAAAAGATGTTTGATTTAATCAATCATTAATCATCAACTTTTAACTTAAACACTTTACTTTTTGATAAATGACTGATGAAATAATAAAAGCTACTATTATTGTTGTACCCCCTGCAAGCAACGTTGGACAGCTGTGTCAGGTACAGCATACAGTGACAATGACCCACATGCAGTTGGATCAGTCATTATTATGTATCATACCTGTCTGAGGTTTGAATATGACATAAAGATGCATGGCTATAGACTGCAGAAACTTATGATGGTGGAAGATTGGGTTTCTGGTTGTTTCATCATCCTCCAACATGAAGGCTCAGGTTCGGGACACAATAACAGCAGGAAACTTGTGTGTGATTGCATTGTAGTGTCAAATTGTACATTTGTGTGCCTGAATTGTTTGAGCTAAGAGTGCAGTTTTGTCTTATTTGCCAATATTATTTATGCAAATCAACTTAGTGTGCAAATGTTATCCAACGAAGGTTAAAATCAAGGGCAACTGGACTTGGTTGAAGATCCTGGAAGACGTTTCGTCCCTCATCCAAAGGACTTCTTCAGTTCTGACTGACTGGCAGGGAAACTCAGCTATTTAACCTCAGTGGGGTCGTTGGCCCGGGTCATCGATACCGCTGGTTCGTTAGTGTTCCTTGTTGGTGTGACGACAGTCGTTACAGTCGTTAAGACTACCTGTGGCCAAGCCTGAACGACCATCGTTGGTATCTTCACCTGAGGCCAATAGGCCAGTCAGTCAGAACTGAAGAAGTCCTTTGGATGAGGGACGAAACGTCTTCCAGTATCTTCAACCAAGTCCAGTTGCCCTTGATTTTAACCTTCGTTGGATAACTATGACCTGGATGACTGAGAATCTTCATAGACATCTTAGTGTGCAAATGCTACTGGTTTCAGTTTGGAATTTGTTTGATTTGCATAGGCTCACCTAGAACTACATAGTGTAAGCATACTGATGAGACTGACACATAAACTATATTTGGATGAAAGACACAAAATGTCTATTTCGCATTATTTCTGTCCACAGTTGGTCAACCCCATGGATTTCTGATTTGCTCATTATAGTAATATACAGTAGTTGCTTTGAATGCTTAACTTAAGTAAATCCATACCTGCCAGCAAGCACTAAAGATGCATTTTTAAGTTTGATTCCCATCGTGTCCATCTCTGCCCTTGAGAAAGACAACTGAACACTTAACTTGCTCTCTGTAGCTCTGACCTCCCTTGTTTAATGTGTTCATGTCTATCAGATGGGTATGTGAACAAAGAAATTCCTAATTACCCTCTGCGGAATAAGGTGATTGAGTGCTCTAAGAAAATCTACTCTACGTACACTTTAAGACTCTTTATAGAGACATGTTATGTGCAAATCCATTGCTTTGGAATGGAGGAAAACAGCATTAGCCCAGAATGAGAAGGCGTGAATATTGCATCAGAGCTTTGTTATGCTCAGGCTCTCGTCTCTCTTAATGGTGCACTTTACCAACTAGCTTTATCCATTAAATGAGTGTGGTTAATGTGGATGTGTGTTTGTGTGTGTGTGTGTGTGTGTGTGTGTGTGTATGTGTGCGTGTGTGTGAGAGGGGTGGGGGTGGGGGGGGGGGGGGGGTGAAGAGCCTTTATTTATGTGGATAAGTGATGTGTGCTTGGCTTTCCTTGTGCTTGAGTCTATGAACACATGTGTGTACTTTGCCTGTGTAAAACTGATGCAAACTGTTTAAAAACTATCAATACCAAACTGTCTTCAACAAATGTTCTTAAAAAACTTAACAGCGTCTAATGACTTTATTGACTATATATAAAATAAATAATAATAATAAAATAAACCTGAGGCAGAAATGTTCCATTTCACGTCACCTGTGTGGAACGTCACAGAGTGAGCTCAGCATCGACTGGACCTGTGAACTATCAACAAGATAACTCCCAGGCTTATCTTCTAAGATAACAACTATGGCTGTTTGTTTAACTTCTACAGTGACCCCTCCGTTGTTGCTTCTCCTTTTTTTCCCCCTTACCTCTTCCCCTGTGATCAAGGTTGGGAAACTCAACACCCCCGATGTGCTCTGTTTTCACCTGGTCGTCACGGTAACCCAAAAACACAGGGCGGTTGTGAATGAAATTCTTGTGTGTCATCAATCACTGGCCGACAAAGACGGGATTGTTGTGGTGGTCTGAGTGACATGGGGGGAATGTGCTGGCTGAGGTTGAGGCTGGGGGCCTTGTGCGGTCTGGACTGGGAGGCCCTGAGCTGAGACCTGGATGTTTACACTGCTCTACTGGCACTGGTGTTCAGAGAGAGAGAGAGAGTGAGACTGTACCTTCACTGTTAGTGTTGGCTATGCAGACAAGGAAGCAATGCAATTAAAAATGTTGGCCATTGTTTAACAAGTGATAAACTTGTGTGTGTGTTATGAACATGTGGTTCCATACTATAGGAAGATTGGAATTCAACATGGCAGCATACTTCAACATTAGGACGTGCACACTGTATAGCGGCCATATAAGAGGATATTTGCATAACATATCTCTTCTTTTTGTCATGAAATGTCAGCATTAAAAATATGACCATATGCTTAATTGTTCATGTTTCTAAATGGTTGCATTTATACATAGCACTTTTATCCAAAGCTCTTTACAATCTTTGCCTCTCAATCACACACCAAGGGCAGCAAGCTACCACACAAGCTTCTGGCTAACCATCGGGAGTGGACTAGGACACTTTGACATGTGGTCAGGAGGAGCTGGGTATCAAACTGCCAACGCTTTGATCAGTTGACGACCGGCTCTACCTCCTGAGCCAGGAGGTGTGTACATCCACAACGTTCACCCGTCATAACTGGTTTTGGAAAAGTGTGATTTTTCTCATCCAACAAAAGGCTCAAAACACCTCTGTATGTTTGAATTGACTTTGCATGTGCAGGAGTACTGACCAGGATCAACAGAATTGCAATTGGACTGATTCTACAGCACTTGATGTATTAAGCTGTGTTCCTGCCAGTTTTGGAAAGCATTAAAACAAGAAACAGACTACCAAAAATCATCTGGCTCAGTGTGCAGGGTTTCTGTCTGTAACTATTTATTTAAATAACAGATTATAAAAAGACGCATCTAAGCATTCGGACTTGCACAAAGTTCTTAAAGGAGCAGTTTGACATTTTTGTGACTTATTTGCTTTCTTGCCGAGAGTGAGAAGATTGACTCCGCAGATGAAGCTACAGTCAGCAGCAGCTCTTTATGCTGAGTTAAGCAAACCCACTCCTGGCTGTAGCTTCGTATTTAACACACATCCACTCAGTAAATTCCAAGTCACCTGGACACTATTTCTTCCTGATAGATGGTTGTTTTTGAACAAAACATTTTTAATTGGAACACCTTATTTGTTAGATAGCTACAAGCCTGTGCCATCTCTCTTAAACTACAATCTTTGCTTTGAAGTACAACAACGTTAATATCCGCTACATTAATTAATAACCACCATTTAACATGAGCTCAACAATCTTTAAACTCTAGACCAAGTGCAATAATGCCTAATGCAATGCACAATGCAGAATATACAGTTCTGGCAAAATTTAGACCATTTGTGCTCAGGCAACACTCCAAACAACTTCCAATCTCTAAATCTCCTTTATCAGCCCTCAGACTCATTACAGTGTCAGCACTCAGCATACTTATCATTGCCTAATCATCCATGCATCCTTAAACCAGTCATTAGCATGTATGCATACTAACAAGGCTATCAGGAAGGACGGCCATGTGCCATAATCCCCCTCAGCATTCCTACTCCGTAACATGGAATCTGGTTCACATTTGTGCTGCTCGCTGATCCGTCTTGGAGTGTTTAGGTTCAAACTGGGGGGGGGTTCTGAGATCAAAGGAACACTTTCCTAAAATGAAGTTTTGTGGTGTATCTTCTTATCAATGAAACAGAGAGTTTATTTCTCAAAATGCTACTCTGTGAGCCCTAGTTGCAGGCTGACATTTATTATTCTATGTCTATAATTCTATATGTCATTTTAACAATCAACCAAGGACTGGTTACCTACCATGCTAGCCAATAAATGTAGCTATCATATTCCTGCTGTACTGCCTGATGGATCTTGTCTCTAGAAAGAAATAGTTACAGCATGTAACTTCCCCATGACATTACAAATTGCTTTATATTTTTAGTTTGTTCATGTACAGATTAAACAAATATAACAGTGAGATTTAGAGGTGCTGGTAGGTGGATTTTTAAACTTTGGACAGCTTTTTCCCTCTGCTCCCTGTCATTATGGTATGTTTAGTCTTGTGCTCTTCTGTCACTCTTTGCTAATTACTGTTATTGCACAGTTATACAAAAATGTATAAACACACACACACACACACACACACACACACATGCGCATAGCCATAGAGAAGGCATTGCATCACTGCAAACATGGTATCAGTCAGCGTTCTTTGTCTTCCACTAACAGTGACCTTTCTTCTCACAGCGGGTTGTTTTTCTAAAGTTCACGGTCAATTTAAATCCTGAGCTCCATTTCCTCTATTTCCTTCATAATAACATGACAAAGAATAGGGGTTAACATTTGCACTGTTTTGCTGCTGTACCTGCTTAGCTGAACTTTGACACAAGTAGGCTTTACTGGCATGAGCGCACATGCATAACACACAACACAGACAGACATACTCATAGATAGCCAAAGCTGCTAAGACTTCTATTGTCAGCAGGAACATTGGTGAGATCCAATAGCTCCACGGAAATCCTCTCCTGTCCTCTCCTGTCCTGTCCTCTCCTCTCCTCTCCTCTCCTCTCCTCTCCTGTCCTCTCCTGTCCTCTCCTCTCCTGTCCTCTCCTGTCCTCTCCTGTCCTGTCCTGTCCTCTCCTCTCCTCTCCTGTCCTCTCCTCTCCTCTCCTCTCCTCTCCTCTCCTCTCCTCTCCGCTCCTCTCCTTCTGATTTACAGAAGCCAATATGTTCAGGCTTCCTTGTTTTCTCCAGCGGGACGTGTAGCCCTGACAGTAAATCTCTATCACCAATACTCCATATGGCTGCATGAAAATTTCATTGTGTAGAGCCTGAGGCTAAAGTGTGTGTGTGTGAGAGAGAGAAAGAGAGAGAGAGAGAGAGAGAGAGAGAGAGAGAGAGAGAGCTTCTGAGATGCAGTGATTTGGGGTTGGTTGACATTTGTAGTGGTGGGGAGTTTGTTGTCACAAGGGTGTTGTTGGTTTGTCTGCATATATGTGTGCAGGTGCCTGCAGTATCTATCTATACATGTGTATAAAAAACCACAGGCCACAAGATTTAAGATTTAGCATGATGCCATTTATTGCCTTTAAGGAAATTCAGTTTTCAAGACTAGCAATGAACACTGGCCATAATGCACAAAGCACTTTTTAGAAGATGACATAATAATGGCCCACATGCAGTTGGATCAGTCATGTAAGGTAGCATGTGTGTGTATGTGTCTGTTTGTGTGTGCAATGCCAAATAGAATTTTTGGAAGATCCAATATGATTTCATTTTTGCAAATTTGGAGGATTGGAGATCCAGACTTCCATCTCTTCTTTTTAAGTTTAAAGTAAAGTAAAGTATTTTAACTAAAATAGAATGGCTATGTTGTAGTTTTTGCAAATATTTAGGCTTCTAGAGCTAGCAGATAACATTTACTGCACAAAGGCAGCTCAGATGATGTCTGGTAAGTTTTCAATAACTAAATAGTGTGCTGTATTGTTTACCTACCAAAGATTGTCTAAACTTCCTGGTATTCATTGCCTGTGTTGAACTCCAGACATCTGGTTTTGCAAGCTGAGTAAAACAAACATTAAACGTTATTTGGAAATCCTGTTCTGACTCATGTGGGGCTGCAACAAAATCACCTGCAGCTACTGAAGAAGGCAGCAGGTTCAAACATGTTGCTCTGCCATCACTCAAATAGTGCAATGTGTTCATTAAAACGAAGCATAATGGAATAAAGAGTCAAGAATGAAATGAATTTTCTGTGACTGAGATACACGTGACTCACTTCACTGTGCTGTAGGCATGCGTTGCTTCAGTATGAGCCTTGCTTTCAGGTCTTCGGGGAAGCAGCCACACTAGAGGTCACTGTTGTAGTTCCAGAGGAAAGACAGGGAGCATGAATGGAGAATGTGAACCATAAATAGCTTTTTTCCTGCTCAGTGGTTTTATTTTATAAACTATTGATGTCACATACCATTTGATTGATCAGATACACTGTATGTATGTGATGTGGCTGTCTTTTGTGATTTTTTAATTATGATGGGGACCCACAGAGACACCTGGTTTGGACACACACAGACCATCTTACTGCTGAGTAAACCTGTTACTAGACTTTACTTTTCACGTCTTAATTCTTACAGAACTTTGTCTAATAAAATATCTTTTCTCATGTGATGCTTTTCTAGAACATGCATTACATTATTATTTTTACATTTCCAAAAAACTTGTGCTCTTGCATTGTGTCAAATCTTTGAGGAAGGTCTTTAATATTTTAAATGAATATGGAGTAAATGCAACGCATTACGTGGCCTCATAAATTTACAATACACTGCTCTAATATGCCCTTTCTGTATTACAGCGTGTGTTTATGTGTGTGTGTGTGTGCATGTGTCTGAGTTTTGTTTTAAGTCAAAATGTTGTGTTAGGTTTCATATGATGTATTTAACTATGCTATCTCATTAAGCAGAAACACAGGAGAAGTAACATACTCTACAACAACCAGCGGTAATTCTATCAAGCCGTGTTTTCTGCCTCAAAAAATATAATTTTTACAGTCTAAGTTGTAAAAAATCATAGACATAAAAATAATTCATTATTAACATATTACACACCTTGGATTTGTGACTAGTTAGCTGTGAACTACATCACCTGTGATTAATCATTCATAGGCTCCATCTGTGTCTTGGACATTTCAGTCAACAGCAGACTACAGGGCTCTATGACAACAGCGGGAAACAGGGACTGAGAGTCACACTTTTCATCTCCTTAAGTATAGGACATATAGGATAGACACAAGAAAAAATGTCTCACATACTGTGTAAAACCCTCATGAAACTCACAGTTTACTGTGACACTCACTAAAGTCACTGTTGATACATAAAACAAGAGATTTATAAGAATTCTGACAAGTAAAGTCTTGGAATTTGTGTGGATATAATTGTTGAGCCAATTTGAGTCAATGTTCCAACAATGCTTGTTATCTTATACTGTTCAGCACAAGTCAGATTATCAAGGCAAGATCCTGAATCCTGTGTCTCTCCAGTTCAGGTTTTGTGAGGACTTTTTAGACTACCAGTGCTTCCTGTAATTTTTTATCTGGGCGGATTTGTTTCGGTTTTGGCTTTAGAGGAGATTTTAGCTCAAAACCCAAGAACTACAAGTGATTAGGGGGGGTGCCCGAGGATCATTTTGGAACTGAATAAGTAAAAATGATCATTCTAAGCATCGGTCTTTCTTCTTGCTTTGTGTTTTGGTTCTGTAACAGTGGTGGCAATTTCTTTGCTGATCCAACAAAGCTGAATGAAAGCAGAATATGGGAAAAATCAGAGCATACTTCACATAAAAACACAGACGCCAGCATGCACACACAAGCATGCACAAAGCAGTTTGCACATGCAAGCTTGCACACATAATACAAACATAGTGACACATGGATGAACACACCCACAAACACACACACACACACACACACACACACACACACACACACTGAGCTGCAGTTGATTGTCTTACCATCAGTCATTCTACCAAGTGGTAATTGAAAACACATCTCCCCCAGCCCCTGGCACCCATTAGAAATAAGACACACTGGGGCTTTCTCCACACAAAACAAAGCATAATAACAAATAGAGTCAGAACGACCAACAGAGAAAGAGAAGCATGCTATAGTTTTTGGCACAACATGAAAAGAACATGCTCCCAGTGACTGGTGGAGGGCCAAATCCATATTTTCAAAAAGTGGAAAGAAGAAATATATGTTTCCCTGACAAACAGACACAGCACTTGTCCCGGGCCGATTCATAAATCGTCATTTCTGAGCACAAGTCTTTGGAAAGTCTATTAGTTACGGATGTATTCTTATCCTCTGGTTTCTCTGAAATTTTAAGAATGAAACACACAGAAGGTCAGATGGACACAGAGACAGGCAAATGGAAAGGATTGACCATAGCTAGACATTTTTAACACACTACAAAAAAACTCCAACTAGTCATGCCATTTTTTCTATTATTGAGCCATTGTAATTCAAGTGAAGAAATTTAGCATTACTGTATTTCAACCAGTTTTGAATGAAGATCTTTCTGGATTTAAAAAATCCATTAGAATTGGATAAGGATTGCTGCACTTGAATCAAGATGATTATCTCAACGCCAGATGTCTTTCTTAGTTTTACTTTAAGAGTACTTTACCAGTTTAGCATTGCATTTCTATAACATTGTTGGACTCACAACAGATAAAACAGCATTAAAATCAATGAAGTGGAACCAGAATATGCCATCTACTCTATTTCATGCATTCTTCTTCCTTGTCAAAACCTGGTGCCTACATTACCTACAATGCAACTTGCCTGGAGACAGTTCAGTTGGAGATTTCCGCGCGTTATGCTGGGAGTGTGTAATGCAACCTCGAGCCACTAGCCACAAGCAGAGTTGAGAAACAGGCTACAGATGTCTGGTAAACTCTACAACCCTAGATTTTTTCATTTTCAAACTTGTAGTCTTCAACCCAAACTGATACTTGAATCAGTTGACCCCCCGTGGCCACAGAAGGCTTTATAGAACTTTTTTCACATATGCAGTAGTGCTTCCTAAGACCTGTAAAGAGACATTGATGTGTAAGGTTGGCCCACTTCCTCTTAAATGACTCGATAATAGTGAGATTTTTGCAGTGCGCCATCACCTTTCATCAAAGAAGAAAAGGAAAATTGCCTTTGAAGGCAGGAGTCAAAGAAGTCAAAAGCTCCTAAGGCCTGTTAAGCTGGCTACCTTTAGCAGGGGTTTGCTGTTTTTTCTTGAAAACACCAAAATGTCAGTTTAAAATGTATATTTATTTATCGCATTAACGCATTAATTAATTAACGCCGACAATAATTTTATCGCACGTTATGTCAGTTTTTATTATTTTGAAAATCCTTTCTCACTGGCTCTGAATGGCCTACACACATCCAAAGTGAAACCATGGGTCCCATAGGGGTGGGATTTTGATCAGCAGCTGATAATCAGCCTGCAAATCACCCACCCAAACAAGCAGCGGAGGAGGGCTTCAACAGAGTCCTTGGCTGCAGCGTGTGGGAGAAGTAGATAAACAAAAGCAAGACAAGCGATCAAATGCCACAGCGAAGTGGATAGCTACACACTGCATGTTGATTAGTATTGGAGAAGATGTTGATCTTAGGAACATTCTTGGCCCCACGGGCTTGCTCTTTACTCTGGTGATCAGGAGACAAGCGAGTAAACAGCAGGCGCGCTATGGATAGTAACCATGGCAACGGCTTCTGTGCTCTAAACAGCTGTAGCCTATTTAACTTAAGTTAAAATTATAGGCTACATAGCTTTGACTGATAGGCCTTCATCTAGTTTTGCGGGGATGCTCTGTCTTCTATTACTGCAGCAATAGATTCTGGAAACTCAGTCTCTCTTCCAATGATTTGTGCTGCACGTCGCATACAAAAAGTGTGAAGACAATTCAACTTTGGCCTGTTATGATGATATGATCGTGGCTCTAGACTCTAACTTGTTTTAACAAGCTAGATAAAAGGTAATGCTTTGGATGTGGCAAATAGCTTTGGTTTTATATTTGATTTGATTACATTAACGTTTAAGTTGAAATTTACAAGAAATATTTTATTGCTACTGTGTAAAGGGAATAATGCTGGTAAAAAGCACCTTATTTGTTTAAACTGTTTGCAAACCACGTGTTATTGCACGTTTCTGTATATAGCAGTTAATGAAAAGTGTGCAATACATTACTTTAGAATTCATTATTAAATTTTGCACATAACTATGTGATTAATCATGATTAAAAATTTTAATCGTTGTCCAGCACTAATTTATACAGGTAACAACTTGGGGGAAATCCACAACTAAATATAGCTTAGTTTTTAGTTAAGGCTAGTTGTGGCTATTTCACAAGCTAGCCAAATGGCAGATACTGCTTTTTGGCATGGTTTTTAGGTCTGTTTTCACAGAAATTACACATTTCAATGGCATAATATGTTTGTAAAGTAAAGCAATCATCAGAAAGTCAGATACAGCCCATTTTTACCAAATATGTAGTTACTGCATTTTTCTTTAAAGGCAGAACAGGTCTCTAATGCCTATCGCATGTAACACTTATTGAAATGCATCACATTTGTCATGACCTGGAGGTATAAGACTAAACAACACAAGACTTAAATGAGAGCTGAGAACGATAACACCTGCAAACAGCCAGCGTCTTGTCCATGTGGTCAGACTGCAATTTCCACACACAGACACACACACACACAAAATACACACATGCACACACCGCCATTCAAAACAAAGGCTGATCAGTGATGCAGAAGAAAAGTGAGAAGGGGCGGAGGGAGGGTTGGGGTGGAGAAAAAAAGGCGAGGCTGACAAGCAATGATTGATGTTCGCCCATCACGCTAGGCCTGACACCCATCTCTCTACCTCCCTCCATTTGCAACAAAGTCACTAGTGTGTGTGTGTGTGTGTGTGTGTGTGTGTGTGTGTGTGTGTGTGTGTACGTGGATGGATGGATGTTTTCCAGTGTGTGCGTTCCAGACTAAAACCCATTCAATCAATAAAGTGAGCCTCTCTGAATCACAGGGCAATAGCGAGATTGCTGACAAGACAGAAGAAGAAGCGTAGGAGAGCATATTTCACATGTAGATTAAAATCCCGGCATGGTAACCTTTAGTGTGGGTTGTGTGTGGGCGGTTGGGTGGCGGTGTGAGTGTGTGTTGGGGTGGGGGTTAGTAGCATGCAAATAGGCCTTATATGTCAAGGTGGCATGTGTGACAGGGGACAGGCATGTTTTGACACTATTGATAGACAAAACCGATGTCCGGATGAGTTGGTCACATGTTGTGGGGCCATCGTATTCACACGAGCAAGGACAGGATCTCAGCATATGTAAAGAAAATGTTTTTTTATCTTACCATACCAAGATAAACTCATTGGTCACTATTGAAATAAAAAAAAATTATATTTCAGTGTCTTTTGCTAAATTTCTCTTCTTCCCTGATGCCCTAAATCCTCTCACACCATTTTTTTATTTTCTTTATACTTCTACTCCACTATAATTCAGGCAAATATCTTAGAAAGAAATAACTTTAGTTCCTAGTTACTTTTCAGATTAATAATACAAAATGGAATCAACAAGAAAGGATCACGTATTCTAGGTTAAAATAAGATCCCAGGGAATTTACAAGATACCCAGCACTATAAAGTAATAAAATAAATATTAAGTACACAGCAAAATATTATACACATTAATGCATCTAAAGCTATAATCCAATAATTTAATATACATTATTCTGAAATTAGCTGAAATTAGCCTAAGCGGCCATCAATTCAAATATTTTTTCTATTCCGTTTTCCCGTGATAACGGAATAATTATCTCATGATCTCAAGAAAACGACTGTTGTTTTCTTGTGATAATGGGATCATTTTCTTGTGATCTCAAGATAACAAATGATAGCTGAATACAGGAGTCGGCAGGTGCATTTCTTTATGATAATTTCATAGCAATTTGCTGAGCTGGTAGTTAGCTCAGTTGGTAGTGTGAGGAACTCACATCCTGAGGCTGCAGGTTTGACCCCTGCTCTCTGCAACGTCTCTTATTCTTTTTTTGTGTGTTTTTTAATCATTCTCTTCAAAAAGTTGTTATGAAGAGATTCAGGGGAATCCAATCACACATTTCCTGACCGCTATGTGTAGTTAAATGGATTCCCCTGAATGAGAAGTGCTTAATTGTGAGCATGTGACTCAGTCAACTTCAACAACTTTGTTGAAGAGGAATATAAGGATCAAACTCACAATCTTAAGACTATGAGTATTGTGCCTTACCAACTGAGCTTATCAGTAACACTGAAACCACCTTGAAATTACCATTAAGAAACGTTCTTGCCAACCCCTGTGTTAAACTACTGTTTTGTTATCTCAAGATCACGAGAAAATTATCCCATTATCCCGAGAAAACAACAGTCGTTATCTCGAGATCACGAGAAAATGATCCTGTTATCACGAGAAAACAACAGTTGTTATCTTGAGATTGCTGAGAATATTTCTTAAGGGGCTTTGTTGATGTAACAAGGAAAGGTAAGACAGGTCTAGCTTAGAGTAATTTAACTGACCCCATAAGTGTTTTCTGACATTCTAGCTTTAGGTATTTCTCACATGTGGTGCTAATTAGCAGAGTTTCCACACATCAAGCACGTCATCGCCAGCATTTCTATAAATGCCCACACGTCCTAACTCCTCCCCTTCGCTCTCGTATCCTGCATCCCTCCCTCCCACCCCTTTCTCTGTCCTGCCTCCTGATCTCCTTCTTCCTCTCCATAGGTTTATAAGTGGGTCGTCGTGCCCGGGCGCTACGGCGGCTTTCCCTATCGTAGCTTCCCCACAACGCTTTCAAATGTCTATTCAGCTACTGCAAGCTTCATACATCTTCTGTTTGTTTATCAATAAATCATTTAATCATACCTGTTGATTGTGGTCTTTGTTAGTGAAGTACTTGTACCAGTGAAGTACCAGTAGACTGATTAGTTAGTTAGTAGCTCAGGCATCAGGCTAGCCGATATCAGTGTATCAGACAGAAGAATAAAAGGGACCAAAAGATGTTCTCCTTCAGATTTGGTGTTGGCATTTGACGTGTTCACATGTTGTATGCTGGCACTGTATCTCCTCGGCCCGGGCTCAATTCATAGTTTTCATGTGACGTCACACTCCAATGAAAACGCTCACTTGGAGGGCAAAAAGACGTTAATTTCCATTGCCTGCCAACCAATATGCATTTTACATAATACACTATTACTTTGAGTTCATATCTTTCTTTTTCTGAAATTGAAAGTTGATACAAATAAAATTTGACTGCTTTTGCGGCGTCTCTACGGAGGAGTCGCGGTGTGAGCCGCTATGTTGCTCTGCCCTCCAGGTCACCTCGCATGTCACGTGACTGAAAACTATGAATAAACCATGCCATGTTAAGTCTTCATCAGTCTCCGAAACTTCTTCACACCTGAACCTGGCTCACAATAATTCTTCAACAGACATCACGAGATAATTATCCTGTTTTCATGGGAAAACAGAGTACATTACATACATTTATCTGATGCGTTTATCCAAAGCGACTTATAATTACTATATATGTCAGAGGTCACACACCTCTGGAGCAACTAGGGCTTAAGTGTCTTGCTTAGGGTGGATGGATCACAGTGGGGGATTGAACCCAGGTCTCTCACACCAAAGCCACGCGTCTTAACCACTGCACCAACACCACCTGACCATAGCAAAACAAAGATATGAATCGATGGCCGCATAGGGCGTCTGTACAATTAGGTATAATGAGTACTTTTACTTGTAGTACTTTAAACCTGCTGTGCAGAACTTTTATCTCAAATACTACATGCAGACACACAAACTTAGTCCCTCTTTTCTCTCAGTGCTCTCCAAAGAGGAAAAGCTACACCAATGGTTAACCGTGTTTGTCCTCGTCATTGGTGGCTTTCATTTTTTAACTGTAATCCTTCCTCTGAGCGCTTTTTCTGGAGCATCAGAAACCTTTCTTGGTCTCTCTTGGTCCGCCATAGGCTCTGCCATACTCCTAGTTGCTGTAATCTACTCCATCGCTATGGTTGTTTTTTCTTTTTTTTTCTTTTACAGCAATGGTGGATTGTGTTGTTTGTTTGGAGTAAGCAAAAGAAGTGGGAAGTTAGTATGTTGAACAGCCAAAAGAAAAAGCACTATCTAAACATTTTTTTGCATCAAATCTAATGACAAGATGTCCAGTGGAGAAACATTACAACTGTGATAATTATATATATATATATATATATATATATAATAAAAATTCAAATGCCTTTTGAAAGCACTCTATAAATAATCTGCACATGTCATGAGGCTCTTTTCGTGTATCCGCAATGCTGTAGGGCCACAACTGATTAATGACTTCCAGTTGGATTAGTTGCACACTTCTGTCTACCCCATTAATCCCCCACACTGTGCAGTGTGTTAAAGAAATACAAAATGAACCAGTGACACCAGTATAACCTTGCTTACATTGTTATAAAATTAAAGAACTCCAGAATACTAACACATTACTACAGTGAACGGTATTGCACCATATTCGTATGGTACCTTCCCTCCTAGTTAAGTGAAATGGTTAATAAATCATCATAAAGATGTCTTTACAAGGGAACAATACATTTCTTTAACAACGGCCAAATGTAAAGTCTGAAGCTAACTCACCCTGGACATTCTGGGGCAGAGTATACACTCACCTAAAGGATTATTATTAGGAACACCATACTAATACTGTGTTTGACCCCCTTTCACCTTCAGAACTGCCTTAATTCTACGTGGCATTGATTCAACAAGGTGCTGAAAGCATTCTTTAGAAATGTTGGCCCATATTGATAGGATAGCATCTTGCAGTTGATGGAGATTTGTGGGATGCACAACCAGGGCACGAAGCTCCCGTTCCACCACATCCCAAAGATGCTCTATATGCTCGATCTAGTGACTGTGGGGGCCATTTTAGTACAGTGAACTCATTGTCATGTTCAAGAAACCAATTTGAAATGATTCGAGCTTTGTGACATGGTGCATTATCCTGCTGGAAGTAGCCATCAGAGGATGGGTACATGGTGGCCATAAAGGGATGGACATGGTCAGAAACAATGCTCAGGTAGGCCGTCGCATTTAAACGATGCCCAATTGGCACTAAGGGGCCTAAAGTGTGCCAAGAAAACATCCCCCACACCATTACACCACCACCACCAGCCTGCACAGTGGTAACAAGGCATGATGGATCCATGTTCTCATTCTGTTTACGCCAAATTCTGACTCTACCATCTGAATGTCTCAACAGAAATCGAGACTCATCAGACCAGGCAACATTTTTCCAGTCTTCAACTGTCCAATTTTGGTGAGCTCTTGCAAATTGTAGCCTCTTTTTCCTATTTGTAGTGGAGATGAGTGGTACCCGGTGGGGTCCGCCTCAAGGTTGTGCGTGTTGTGGCTTCACAAATGCTTTGCTGCATACCTCGGTTGTAACGAGTGGTTATTTCAGTCAAAGTTGCTCTTCTATCAGCTTGAATCAGTCGGCCCATTCTCCTCTGACCTCTAGCATCAACAAGGCATTTTCGCCCACAGGACTGCCGCATACTGGATGTTTTTCCCTTTTCACACCATTCTTTGTAAACCCTAGAAATGGTTGTGCGTGAAAATCCCAGTAACTGAGCAGATTGTGAAATACTCAGACCGGCCCGTCTGGCACCAACAACCATGCCACGCTCAAAATTGCTTAAATCACCTTTCTTTCCCTTTCTGACATTCAATTTGGAGTTCAGGAGATTGTCTTGACCAGGACCACACCCCTAAATGCATTGAAGCAACTGCCATGTGATTGGTTGATTAGATAATTGCATTAATGAGAAATTGAACAGGTGTTCCTAATAATCCTTTAGGTGAGTGTATATTAGCTGCGGGGATGAACCCTCCATTTTGGGTCAGATGTCTCCCCTGTTTCCAACCTCTCTTTAGATACTGTTAACTTGGCGACTTGCTAATCCAACAAAAATGGGACTATTTCAGAAACTAAACGCATGGTGAATTCCCACGCTGCCAGGAGGGCCCTGGTTTCTTGTGAAGACTGTTAAATCTGAGTCTTCAAACAAAAACATACAAATCTGTTCTCTCCACTCTCAGCGGAGAAAACACGGGGCAAAGCCTTGATGGAAATGTTTCATTTCTTTTCCTCCCAACAGATGCTAAACGAGCAGCACGGATCTCTTGATTTGCATCTTTAGTTGCTTTGTTGATTTGATAACACATATTTGCATTTGGAAACAGCTCGAGTAATTTGACTGGGGACTCCCAATTTGCCTTTGAGGAGAATACTGTGCTGCAAACATTGCTTTGCTATGCGCTGGCATTCCTTTCCTTTGCTTTCTACTTGGCATATATTGTGTTTTTCAGTGTGAGATAGAAAAGGGATGTATGTTAGTGAACATAACAAAGAATAATCATCTTATAACTGTGTGAGAGACTGTTGATCTTCTGTCCATATGAGCCTCTTTACACCTCTATTATCTGTCATACTTTATCAGAGCCAGGCAATGAAATGACTGATAATAAACAGACAATGCTGAGCTCTGGACCTGGACCAACCTCTGGCTTTAAACAGGTTTGTGTTTGTGTGTGTTCTTGTATTTCTATACTTACATACAGAAAATTTCCTCACAGTGTAAGGTTAAGGAATATATCTCAAAGTTAAGAATTAAGTCACACAACAACACTAACTGATTGAGGAAGCAGTAGACCAGAGAGGTAAAATTAAGTTTTTTGTCAAGGGATAGTTTCGCTTTGAAAAGGTCTGTCTCTGTATGTATCCTTTCCATAATATTGTCAGACACTTAAAGAGGTGGTATTATACTCATTTTCAGGTTCAAAATCTTAATTAGGGGTTGTACCAGAACAGTTTTACATGGTTTAATTTTCAAAAAACACCATATTTTTGTCATACTGCACATTGCTGCAGCTCCTCTTTTCACCCTATGTGTTGTACGATCCGCTCCTGAGCTACAGAGTGATGCATCTTACTTGTACAAAATCTTTGTTGGGAGTTGCACACGTGCAGTTCCCCTTCCAGGGAACTTGAACTGCGTCGGTGACGACACTATGGGAACGCCTCTGGGCGTGGCAGGGCTGAATTAAGAAGGAACTACTCCTATTCTATTGGTGTTGCTAGAACGTTAGCTAGCGTGTGACCGCGTAACCGGAGGCGTATATAAGCACGCCGGCACACAGGACACATTAGCTTCTTTCTATTCAGCAGGCACTCTGAGTATGTTTGGAAGCTCCACTATCGAGAAAGTTGTTGTCTTACCTGGAAGTCCTGACAAAGCAGTAGAGACCACTTCTGGTAATCAGTTCCGACAATGTGTTTTTCCATGCCCACGCTACATCGCGGCTGGGAAGACTCATGAGATGTGTGTTTCCTGTCTGGGGATGTTGCACGCCCAGGCAGCTCTCGAGGGGGCCATAGCGAGGCCCGGTCCCTGAGGGTGCTGAGGTCTCGTGCGGCTCTCTTTTCAGAAGACGGTCGGATGCGCTCTTCCCGTGGCTCAGGCCCCGCGGTTGCAGAGGCGTTGTGGCGGTTACAGTCATGGGGATCGCAGCGTGATATCTCCGAGGGCGTCGGGACAGCTGAGGCCTTTTTCCGGTCCTCGTCTGCTGACTCAGCCTCCTCTCTTCCCCGTTCGGGAGCCCATTTCTCGGCTTCTCCCGCCCGAGGTATGAGTCTAGAGAGGCTTGCACAGTCTGATTCGGAGGAGCTAGACTTGCTTTGCATCATGGAGGATGACTTCCGGGAGCCGGGCCGACGTCATCAGTCTGCGCCCAGCTATGAGAGGCGGGGCAGGAGCCGTGGGCCGGCAGTAACCTCAATGAGCTTTTCTGCAGTCCAAGCACCTCCCCCGCGTCGATCCTTGCCATTCTTTCCTGATTTACACAATGAGTTGTGTAAATCATGGAATAGACCAAGAGAAAAAAAACCCCCAAAAAACCCCAATTGCTGCTCTGCACGGCCGACTGCATCCCCTCTGCTGGACTACAGCAGTGTGACAGAAACTAAGCAGCACAGCTTTGGAACGATGCCTCAGGTGGAGGAACCACTCGCGAGCTATTTTTCTCCCACCCTCGCTTCATTCCTTCAGACGCCAGCGCTCCCCACCAAGCCGTGTCAGACGACATCCGCTTTGGTGGGCAAGGCCTACATGGCAGCGGGTCGAGCTGGTGCAAGCCTGCACACTATGGCCATCTTGCAGGCGTACCAGGCCGATCTTCTCAAAGACTGTGACCTAGGGGCAGGTCCATCTGAGGAGGACCTGACTGAGCTCCGTAGAGCTACGGACTTAACACTCTGTGTTACCAAGGAGAAGGCCCGTTCCATGGGTCGCTCCATGGCAGCATTGGTGGCTACGGAACGCCATCTATGGCTCAACCTCTCGGGTATCCAGGGGAAGGAGAAGGCTTTTCTCCTGGATGTGCCCCTCTCTCCTACTGGCCTGTTTGGTGAGGCAGTGGATGCTGTCGTCAGCAGGTTTCAGCACGCTAAAACGCAGGGAGAGGCGTTTGAGCAATATGTCCCCAGACCCTGGACCCAGGCCCGCGGTCTGGGTCCAGGACGGCGACAGCTGAAGAGAGACGAGCTCAGCCCTCGTCTAGCTCCTACCGCCGGAGCCAGAAGCGAAGCGTCGCTTCCCGTAGTCCCCCTCAACAAACCTGGGACGTGAGTCGACGCTCTCGCCCACAGCCCCCCGAGAAGACTGCCCACTACCACCGGGGGCCCACTACCATCCCCCCACCCCCCCACCGAGAGAAACTGACCGAGAGAAACTGACCGAGGTCCCCATCCCTCGTGGCGGCTCAGGCAACAGGCTCTGTTTTTTTCCTGCCGTCTTGGTGCTCGGGACATGCTAGCCGCCAGCGAGCTCTCACCAGTCTGCCCGCCTCGAGGGGTTGCAGCTGGAAAACGATCGGGCTCACACACCGTGGGTCGCTGGCGAGTTTTCCCTGGCGGTCCTCTACTTCAGGATGCCACCGGGGACCTACGCATAACACCGGCCACCAGCCCCGGCAGAGCCAGGTGTTGGGACAAGAAGTTTGCTCTCTGCTGGAAAACGGGGCCAGAGAGCTTATTTCCCCATCAGTCAGGGAGTCCGGGTTCTACAGCCGGTACTTCATAGTTCCCAAGAAAGACGGATGGGTTGCGTCCGATTTTGGATCTGTGGTCCCTGAACCAATCTCTGAGGAGATTCAGGTTCAGGATGCTCACCATCCCCACCATCATCAGTCACATCCAATCCGAGGATTGGTTTGTCACAATAGATCTGCAAGACGCTTATTTCCACATCTCCATCCATCCCTCTCACAGGAAGTTGGCTCCAGGGCATCCGCATTTTAAACTATATCGACGACTGGCTCATCCTGGCCCAGTCTCGGGAGTTAGCGGTTCGGCATCGCGATTTTGTCCTCGCCCACCTTCAGCGTTTGGGGCTGAGGCTCAACGTGAAGAAGAGCGTGCTGATGCCCGCCCAACGGACTATGTTCCTAGGGGTGGTGTGGGACTCAACGACGATGTGGGCCCACCTGTCTCCTGCACGCATCCATTTTGTCCTCAGTGACCAGAGTGCAGTTAGGCTGCGCCATCACTGTGAAACACTTTCAGAGGGTGTTGGGTCTCCTGGCAGCAGCGTCCAGTATAATACCTTCTGGACTACTGCACATGAGAGCCCTGCAGTGGTGGCTAAAATCCAAGGGATTCTCCCCAAGGGGAAATCCGCTCAGTCTGATACGAGTTATGAGCAGGTGCCTTCGTTCCCTGTCTGTATGTAGGAAATCTTGGTTCCTGTCGCAAGGGCCCGTGTTGGGAGCGGGATGGGGCGCGGTCATTGACGGCCACTTTGCGAGAGACTCCTGGCAGGAGCATCATTTCTCCTGACACATAAATTGCCTGGAAATGTTGGCGGTATTCAGAACTCTGAAGAGTTTCCTGCCCTCCGCGGCCGCCACGTCCTTGTCAGAACCGACAATACGGCAGTGGTGGCCTATTTGAATCACCAGGGGGATCTGCGCTCACGCCCGTTATGCAAACTGGCACATCAGATCCTCCAGCAGAGACTGCTGTCCCTCAGAGCGATGTACGTCCCTGGGACCCAGAATCAGGGAGCAGACCTGCTGTCGAGACAGGGGCTGAGGCCCGGGGAATGGAGACTCCACCCCGAGGAGGAGTGGTTGTGCGAAGGTTCGGCCCAGAAGCCGTGGACCTGTTTGCGTCTTGAGAGACTATGTGCTGTCCACTCTGGTTCTCCCTCTCGCACCCAGCCTGCTAGGGCTGGATGCCATGGTGCAGACGTGGCCGAGGCTGCGTCTGTATGCTCTTTTGCCCCCGGGGGTTCTGGAGGGGGTCTGTCAGGATGGTGTCAGCCTACTGTCAGTAGCCCCGTGTTTGGCCGACCCGAGTGTGGTTCTCAGACATAATATCGCTCCTAGAGGGCCCGCCCTGGCAGGTCTCTCTGAGGAGAGACCTGCTGTCTCAGACGGAGGACCAGGCCTTTCACCTGCCCCCCGTCCTGTGGCAGCTATGGGTCTGGCCCCTGAGGGGGCGCAGTTCCTAGAGGCGGGCCTGATGACAGGAGTAGTGGAGACGCCGCTCAGCTCCAGAGCCCCGTCCACGAGAAGGATGTACGGCCTGAAGTGGAATGTGTTAAAATGCCACCTGGTGTAGAGAACGGGCGGTGGACCCAGTTACCGGCTCGGTGATTATGGTACTGGAGTTCCTCCAGGACCATTTCTCCACTGGCCTTTCCCCATCCACGCTCAAGGTGTACGCGGCTGCCATTGCAGAGCTCCACACCCCTCTGAGGAATGGGCCCTTGGGGAGGCCTCCACTGGTCGTGCGCTTCCACGGAGGAAGCACCTGACCCTTAAGATGGCCTTTCTCCTCGCTATCACCTCTCTGAGGAGGGTGGGGGATCTCCAGGCACGGCGGAGGACGGGAGACTTAATCTGCTCTGCCCTGTCAGAGTATTTACACTCTGAGATCTTCCCGGTGGAGGAAAGCAGATCAGTTGCTGGTGTGTTTCGGGTCCCCCAAGGCTGGGCTCCCCGCTTCTAAACACGCCATCAGTAACTGGATCGTTCAGACTATTTCCCTGGCCTATGAGGCATGGCGGCCTCTAGGGCCCTCCTCGCAGGGGCGTTGCTCCAGGATTTGTGTGACGTGGCTGGCTGGCCACCCCTCACACTTCATCCGGTTTACAGTCTGGACCTTCCTTCTGCACCCGGCACCCGGCACCCGTGCGCTCTCCTCTTAGTCGTGCCTGCAGGTTGCACACTGGGGGCAGGCGGGGTTTCAGCGTGGCCTAAGTGTGTATCTCGTTCCCATAGTGTCGTCACCGACGCAGTTCGAGTTCCCTCGAAGGGGAACGTCTCGGGTTACGTATGTAACCCTTGTTCCCCAAGAAGGGGAACGAGACACTGCGTCGGTCCGCTACACCTCACCCCGCCTGGAGTGCCTTGCTTCATAGAAAAGGGCTAATGTGTCCTGTGTGCCGGCATGCTTATATACGCCTCCGGTTACACCGTCACACGCTACCATTCTAGCAACACCAATAGAATTGGAGTAGTTTCATTCATAATTCAGCCCTGCCACGCCCAGAGGCGTTCCCATTGTGTCGTCACCGACGCAGTGTCTCGTGCTTATATACGCCTCCGGTTACACCGTCACACGCTACCATTCTAGCAACACCAATAGAATTGGAGTAGTTTCATTCATAATTCAGCCCTGCCACGTCCAGAGGCGTTCCCATTGTGTCGTCATCAACGCAGTGTCTCGTTCCCCTTCTCGGGGAACAAGGGTTACATACGTAACCCGAGACGTTCCCAGGTAAGGACTACTAGCCAATCAGAAGCAGAGAAGGGCGGGTCGTAAGAAACAAGGTAGTGTGATCCAAATCAAAGCCCCTTCAGACTGAGACCGTAACCTAGCGGATGGTATAAGTTACTCACATGTCCACAACCACACAACATCATTGTTCCACATCTTACCATCAGGACTAAACGTTGAACTGTTGCGTTCTGACGATCTATGCTGCCTTGCCAGAAAATGCTACCATAGCGTAAATCGATTCTCGACTCGACTCTACTCGGCCCTGCTCTGTTTTCCATTGCAGATAGTACCCACAGATAGTACGTAGCTTGTTGTCATAGCGACGCCACACACAACTGCCGCCACGTAATGTTCAATGCGACATACACACCAGTTCTTAAAATATATCTACGGTTAAAACGTTTCAACATTACTCAGAATGTAAAGACAGATAAGCGGTATGAAAACCTTCCAGCTGTGTTTTCCTCTGCCGTTGTTGCTGCAGCGGTCTGTGTGACGGCGGGAGCAGAGGGCTCTGTGAGCGGGCGGCTTGCCGGCCTCACACGCTCCTCCCGCGGGTTGGCGCAGGCTTCCCCCACAGCCACTTGCGGAGCTCCTCAACTCCGAAAATATTCAAGCACATTTTTGTTCCGCCATCACTTCTCGTAAAACTGTCAATATTCGAAATCTACACAGTTGATTTCTCATTGGTTTGAGGGCGTGCCTGACCCGCTAGCCGCTTGGCAATCTTTATGACGCGTTTTCATTGTGATGTCACAAGTAAAGGAAGTGAAGGGCTGGACTACAAACAAGCTTTCTGTGGGAGATGGGAACTCCCTTTGGGCTGAACTTTGGGCTTTTTCACTTTGCAAACCTGTTACATGCACAAAAAAGATATATAACTCAATAAAGGAGAGGGAAAAAGCCAAAAAGCATAATACCACCTCTTTAAAATAACAAACTGTGCTTGTCAGTGGCAAAAACAAGAACTTTAGACACTGAGGCGCAATTCCCCACAAGTTACGTTGCAGCCCTGTCTCACTGCTGCCGACTGCGGCGCGCTCGCTCAAAACTCATAGACACACAAAATAGGGTCCAGGTTGGAAAATACTATTAGACTTTAAAGTCTTAATGTCAGATTTTCTTTTTAGGATTTAATAATGGAATTGGCATTAGGATTAGACTGGAGGAAACGTTAAGGTTTTAGCTTTTGTGCAGAATGTTTACACAGTTAGTAGCCTTGTCATTGATGTTTGATGTAATATTAATTTTAAATTTGCTGTTTGAAACACTTTGTGCTGGGTAGCGTTTTGCTGGGTTAAATCTCTCAGCGTACAGGAAAGATTGTTTTTTGCAACAACAGAATTGAATTGTTTTGAAAAAGTTGGTAGATTGCATGAGAAGTAAACAGAAAAGGGAAGGTGGAAACTCAAGCTCCATTAATCAAAAATCCAAAGACAGTAACAAGTTGAAGATTATCATTTTACAGCAACTAATATTGCAATATTCATTACAGGCTATGTAGAATTCCATATAAGTAGTTTTGCAAACTTCACTTTAAAAAAACAAGAAACACATCCAGAATGTCAATACTGTGTAATGTGGCCTGTCTCTAATCTTGTCCCCAGTCTTAAATAAGAGGCAAATGATCCAACAGTACAAAGACCGACCATCATTAGCTACTCACCATCAACAGGCAAAGGTTAGGAGACAGCATGACCCTGAAAAGGTCACAAAAAGCAACGTGTGTGTGTGTTTGTGTACATGTCTGTGAGAGTAATGGTTGTGTGGGTTTGGAGCATTGGGGAACACTGGGACCTCAGGAGATGGTCATCTGGCAGGTGCTTGTGGATTTTTGTATGTGTGCACGGTTGATCTGCTTTGCACATTGCTAAGGGAACCCCTTGGCCTCAACAGTCTTGCTTTCCCTTGCATTTTCCATGGTGTGTTTCTACATTGCATCTGTGTGTGTCTGCATGAGTGTGTGTGAGTCCTGCAGCTGGATTTCCACTCAGCTGGCGTCTCTTTATGCAGTCCTGCTTCAAATAATGAACTGTCTCTGCACAGCGGGGGCCATTTTAACTCAAAAGCACACAACTCCCAGAAGCTAGCACCACTTAACATTTTAGCACCCGGCTAACACATTGAGTCTCTTATTGTACAACAAAGCAACAACTAATCCCACAATTATCCCTGAGTCCTTAAAGATGAGCCGACATTATGTGAGATAAAAAATTATTTGCTGGCTCTTTCCCCTCAAACGTTTATAATAACAATTGACCAATAACAAAATGTGTATTAGAAAGCTAATAGCTAGCTTCCCTGCATCTGTTGCTCTTTTTTTCCTCAGGGGAAGATTTGGCACCTCACTGTAAAGCCCAGCAACAAAATTACCTCAGCCTAAACCTGTCAACAGACCATTACAGCCCACGCTGACTATTACGGGCTGGGGGAAAAGAGGCCAAAGCCATTGTAGCGCAAAGGTGTTGGCAGATATAGGCCGGAGGAATGTGGCAACAGGGATATTTGTTGGCTGTGTGGAAGAGAGTCGTGTTTCTCAAAACACAGTTAAGTCTGCAAACCCTTATCAGCATGCTTAATAAAGCGTGGTGATGCCAGGATATCAATACGGGATCAGGTTGGATGGAGAAGATTTTAAAAAAACATAATCCAAGGTTTAACAGTGTACAAGACATGGAATTTTAGAAAGTTGAGTTGATTGCAGAGCTTTCAGTGGGCTAATAAATCCTTCACATGAGGTGTTTTTTCTGTTACTCCTTCCATTCCAAAGCAATGATTTAGATTGTAATAACAAGACTAGACAACTCCTTACTCCTTATCATTATTACGTCTAGGTGAATTTGACCTTTACATGACTTAATGTCCAAGAAAATATATTCTACACATACGCTGGTTGTAAATATATTTGATAAGATGTCAACAACATAAAATTAAGCTTTGCCTCAGGTGGATAAGAAAATCACCTTCAGACTCTCAAAATCACCAAAATTGGAGGTATGTTGTTTTCACACTAAAAGCAATAGCTCAAGGTCAAACGTTGCTATTCATCACCATAACACTCTGTACACCATGTTTAGAGCCAGAAAAAAGTTCACTACAGAGAATATGTCTATTAGAAACTGCTGAAATCTACAATTCTGAGGCTTTCACTTAAATGTTATCTAGCTTTAATGTCTTATTCACTTTTCTTTCTGAGTTTCTGAAGAAATTCTGTTTCTTGAGAGCAGAACATGTTTAACTAATAAATAAAAGCCAATAACAGTAAAATAGTTCCAGAGGAACAAGGTGAGCAAAAATGTGCAAAAAATGACTTCCCAAACACCCTGAACTCTACACTCAAGCATTGCCCCATCATGCTCATGGGCTTTCCATCACTGTCCTCCTTGGAGGGAGTGAGGGAATTTGGCAACTCTCTCCTCGACTTCCCCCCAGTGGGGAGTGCAGTCATACCTGGGGGCCCATGAATGGAGCCCTCAGGTAAAGCGCTGTTGAAACAAATCTAAAGCTGCCTAATGACACGCACCGTGAAACTCTTCACAGGTCATTTACGCTGCTGACAGGCTGCTGCCACAGCGCTGCACACCTCCTCCTCTCTATGTGTTGGTGTGTGTATGAGACAGACATGGAGAGGGACATAGGTGTACAAACAGATGAGAGAGCCAGAGTTAGAGGGTTAGAAAGTGTGGAAAAAAGAAGCTGATGTATATGTGATATGTATTAGTCATTCAATGGGAGGTAATCTGTGAGCTATGAAAAAAGTGTTTAGCCTTTCTGCAGCACGGCCTCACAGCATGGGAAAGCAATTAGAGATACTATCTCTGATGGCTGCTCTGCACTTGGGTTAAGGAGGCAATAGCTACCTCAGGTCGTATTTCTAAAGACATTTAATTTATGTTTGCTGTTCTTGGAGTCTGTTTTGCGGAACAGTGGATGCCCTCGGAAAATTTTGGCTCATATTAATCTACTGCAAATGCATCGGTAATCCAGCACACTAGTATGCCTCCAGGTGTCATTACTCACTTCCGCCACTTCAACCCCATACTGGGATGAGTGTAAAAAGAAGGTGATGAGAGGTAACAAAAGGAGAATAAATGCCAGTTTTCCAGCTCTGGTTCCTAAAACAGTATCACCTTCAATTCTACACCAGATTGCCAAAATTAAAAGATTTTAATTAGTGGGATATAACTGGATGCTTACTACTTTTAGCAGTTTGATGAAACAGGCTTTTCCTTCTGGACTAACTGCACTGCAAGGCAAGAAGATGTTATGTTAACACCGTGAAATTAAACTTGACTTGCTTGGATCACCGTAGTCATTCAACCAAATGACATTTGAAATACAGAATGCAAGCAGGATGGAACCTATGAGTTTGCCTTTTTTCTCCTGCATTTATGGGTAATAGATTATCACAAGTCAGTACTGGGGCGCTCTTGTTGTCAGAGGTTTTTATAGTTCACTTTTCATTTGTGCTTTGCTTAGTTTGGCATAGTCTTATGGCAACTTTCCACACAAATGATCAAACAGAAGAAGGATTGGGGTGAGGTTATGGTAGCAGGAATGAGGTCAAGCTTCTGATTCTGGATCTGATATTCTATCGCTGACCCTTGACCTCTTACCTTCCAGTAAAGAGGAAAAAAACGCAGAGAATGAATAAAATATCACATTATTATTATTGTAAAAGTGTAAAAGTAAAGCAAACCACACAATTCACATAAACAAGCAATTCAACAGGTATTTGTAAAATTGAGCTTAAGGAATTTATGTTCTTGGAAACAGCAGCTTGACAAAATAATTTCCAACACAAGGTCAAACTTACTTGTTGTTTCTAAAGCTTTCAATCACATCATGTGGTCTTTCATATACAGTTGCTCTGTTGTTATTGAGATTATTTGTTGCAAAATAAAATGTGAATGCATTTTGAGTGATTTAAAAGTAAATCAGAAAGTGGAAGAACTACAATTTTTTTTTACAATTTACAAAGGAAAACGACCACCAATAAAGTAATTCAAGCTTTAAATTATTTAAGTATGATTTAGACTAGTGTGACCTGACTCATATACAGTAGATTATGCAAGTCATGATAAGTCTTCAGGTAGGTTTACCCGCTGACACATCCCTAGAGGTACATGTCTTGCTGAAAGGCCCCTTCACAGAAGTTTTTGAGGGAGGGAAGACCATAACTAATTCAATTTATCTGTCCAGAGGAAATGTGGATTTATCATTTCTCTGCCCTCCATCCTTCATCTGTGCTGAACCTGTGACACAACAAGGTTTCGACAAAGATATTGTTTTGATCCATGTAGAAGAAATCCTCTTTCACTCACACACCCACACATGGGAGGTCAAAGGTCAGGCTCAGCACAGAACAACAGCCTCTAAGCTGTTGTGCCTTGAATGTGCTGCCCCTAATCATTACTGAGTGCTAAATGTGTACATGAAGAGTAACATGTATGGTCTAAGGTGTATAACAAAGCTTGAACTACCATGTTGAATTTGTCTTTCTAGCTTGTGTATCCGTACAGTACGTTATTTTTAAAGAATGCAACATCTAAATATACATTTCCAAGTTATCTTCAACATGCCTGTTTAACAATATTATCAGTGAACATTTTGGTATATTTGTTTTGGATTTTAACAAACTTTCCCTAATATATCAGATAACACAACAAAAATCTGTCCATCACATAGTACTTTCCTTTTCCCCTAAATTGTTACCACACCATCTCAGATCCGTTCCCAACTTCAATTAATGTCTCCACACATCAGTTTCAAGCTGCAAATCCCCCTCTTCCAAAAATGAAAACATTCACATAAGAATAGACAGTTTAAACAGGTGCCATGGTAACATAATCGTCACTGCGGCAATTACTGCCTTATGCCTGACTAACAGCCATAAATCATTCTTTCTCTACAAAGAGGACGTTGTGGCGCTCCACTCCCATCCAATAATCAGAAATTGCTCCATGTAAGGCGTGACGAGTGGGCGCTGAAACAGCCCATTCTTCTATTTGGCGGACGATATTTCGCTCTCTATGGCGACATTACAGGGATCCCTCAGCGAGCACGATATTGTACCTGCTCGACACCTGTTAGCTTTAGCCAAGGGTTTCATCAGATAGTTGAAATAAATACTAGTCATCATCATAACCATAATCATAGTCATAAAAAACCAGGGGCCTTTATGCTGTTGCCAAATTGCCCTGCCATCTGATTTACAGTCGGACTGGGTGGGGAGGGGAAACAGATAGGGCAGGGAGGAGGATGGGGCCTATTACGTGCTCGGAATGGGATAAATACTCAAATATACACACCTGCAGACCACCTGTCACACACACAGACCTGAGAGCTCACAGGCATGTAATGGCTGGGGATGGGCTTGAGGGAAGAACACAGAGGAATTCTCTTGAGATTACAAAGAGGAACATTGTACTACCTTCACACGCAGTACAACAGGTGAGGAGAGTGATAAGGGGCCAGAGGACAAATTAGCCCTCATATTAAAATAATCCCTCATGTCTAATAACAATAATATGCTCCACACTGAGGCTATTACACATTCACAATGGTCTTCCTTTTCAGGCTGCAACTTGTTGAAAACAGATTTGAGTGTTTGCGAAATGGGCTCATCATATCTGCTGGACCTGTCAACAGTCCTGAAATACACAGAGGTTACAGTAATGGATGCCAATAACTGCAGTGAGGAGGCAGTCTGTGTACACTCAAAATCCCGACCAGCTGTTTGATACAAAAGTAGAGCCACTGATACAAGCAGCAAAAAGACATGTCTTTCAAATGGGAGCTCCACCAATTTTACACGAGGTCCCGTTAGGAATACTTCTTTGCCGGTGAAAACAGCTGTCCAATGTCTTCTGTGGCTCTAAAGAGGGTATTTCAAAGTTTGAAGGATGTCAACAGTGTTACCTCGGCTTGGCCTTGAGACCTAAAGTGTAAACAGAACGCGTGTGTTATGCGTGGGTTTTGAAAGAAGGAGGCATTCGGGAGGCAAGAGGGGTCCTCTGGAAAGAAGCTATCCAGTTCCATTATGGGAAATGTAGGATCCAGTGGGGGGTTTTTTATGGCTTGATTCACATTAGGTGCTAAAAATCAGGATATCTCAGCCTCTACTGCTTCTATCTTTTTTAAAGCTATGAACGTGCAATACTTGATCACTAAAGGGCAGCTTTAAAGCATGGCAGGCACTGCATTGATTAAACCTGATTTTAGTCCAGAATTAGCGGGCCGATTTTCTGGCAGATCAGTTGTCATTTGATATTCAGTTTGTGGGGGGTCACAACATGACACATGATTGCCTGAAAAATCAACAATCTGGCACTCTTAAGAACTTTACCTCTTCAAGTATGATTGGAGCAGTTTATTCATTATTTACTTATTTATTATATTTCAGACAACTGAAAATACAGTTAAATGAAAGAGCTACAAACCATTATGTGTATTTTAGCAGCCAACTGTGTTCAGATATTTTTTTGTGTTCATACCAGGCACAAACATCATGAAAAATAAATTAGGAAAATGTGTAGAGCCAAGTCCGTCATGTTGCTGTGAAGTAACAGGTGATGGAGTCAAAATCCTTATGACATCCTAAGGCACTAAGATAGAAACAAAGAGGTCACCAACAGCTGTCGCACCTGTCTATCACAGGTCCACACTCATAACACAGCTGATCAAAACTAGGAATTGTAGAGAGGCCATCCTCCTCATTTCAGTCTTATCCCGTGGTAATAAAAAATGCATTTCCATCGTTGTTTGTTTTCATTGTTGATGGATTTAGTTTACGGTCAGTAAAAAGGTGCATAGCATTGCTACAATGAATTGTCCTTACAGAGGAAGACTGTAGAACAGTACAAAACTTGATTCTGACTTGTGCAAAATGGAAAGGATAAAAATAAGTGACGTGCACAAACAAGATCCAGAGGAAAACAAAACTAAATCAGCTGAATTATGGCATGCTTATTTTCATCTATAAAATAACCATGTTATCAATTTTGTAAATTAGTATTTTGGCTTCAAAGAAAAAAAATGTGTTAAAATACTGTCTTAATTTTCAACTAAAGCAATGTTCTTTTGATTGCAAAGTTAGGAAAATGATAAAATATACATCAATAGAAATTGCAGGCACAATATGTCTTATCAAACACATACAGCAGAGAATACAGGACAACATCAACAATACAGTGTTTTAATGTCTGTCAGCCCACATGACATTGTCATTTGAGAAGTAATACTGAGATGGAACTATTTACCTTAACAAAAGCAAAAATCAAAAAAAAAAAATAATCTGTTTAAAATGCCTGCAGGGAGCTGAAATGAAAAATGTGTTAGCATTTGGAATTATTTAAAACTCAGTGGATGTAAACTATTTTCAAAGTCAAAATGTGAAACAGCTCAAGAAAATCTCTTTTACTTTTATCCCAGCAGCAAAGACTTGCATCAAACCATGCATGAAACTTGCTTCTCAAAAACATGCTCTTACAAGAGGCATTCACTTGTTTATAATAGACACTAGGTCCTTTCTGTGCAGAGTCAAGTAAATCACCCAAAACTTGGTGATCTGATACCGAACTACGTGATATCATCCTGATAAGGAGGTGGCTGAATGATGAGGTTTGCAAAGGTTTATTAGTAAAATAATATCCCTTCAGTCAAGATGGAGCTCCCCTATGGTTTCGGGGCGTTTTGCATTCGCAGTCGCCTCCTAGCCAAGGCTTCCTGTTTCTTCCTCTCAATCTCAGCTGCAGAGCACTTCCCTGTCATCTGGCTTGTGACAAAAACTGGAAAGGAGGAAGGAAAGTGAGAAACATTAATGGAAACACTGAATAAAGTTTGCTTGGAAATGCTGAAAATGTAGAAAAAACACAAATCGTGTCGTTGCTAACAACTAAGTTTTAATTTGTTAACATAAAAATGTTGCTACCATAACTAGGACCAGTGGGTACCCATGGTGAAGCTCATTTGGAAGTTAAAAAAACCCCATCCCTACATGTCCAGAAGAAAATCAGTTTGCAATTCATTGGCAACGAAGCTTCCTGAGGTTTGGACTCTTGACAGCATCACAAATTAAAGCCATGGCACTGTGTTTACTTGCTTTGGGGGAGAATAGTTCGTGTGTACACGCAGTGAACTGTCAATGATTAGAAGAACAACATGCAACATCTGTTTTACTTGTGAGTTTTCATTTCAATATCCAGTCTTATAAGTAGTGAGGACAGTAGATGGATCAGAAAAACTGCAAAGATACATTGAGTCAACCAAAATAACCATTTACCAAGAAGAAAATAAGCACTGAACATTGTCCTCATGAAAGTACATTTAGGTGTTACATATATTACAAAATACAGTTAATCAAATGCATTTTCTCCCATTTCAGACAAGTATCTGTCCTGTGTTAATGGCTTAATGCAATCCCATTCAAACTAAAGATCTTTTAATTTATCTTCTAATCTCTATCATGCTTTAATACAGCCAGGTGCAAATATCAAAATTCAGACAACTCACCTTTGTTGCTTATAACCGCTGAGTCGGATACATTTCTCTTGAAGGCTGTGTGATGGGACTTGGAGTTCTGTGGTGCCCTGGCTGTCACTGCATGTGGCTTCATGTCCACATTAGCATTCCCAGCCTGGAAAGTTCCAGAGGAATCCCTACACTGGCTAAATTCCCCTAGACTCATGCGGCTTCCTGGGAGGCTCTGAGACATCCGTGATTTGTTGTTGGCACCTTTCATGGGAATGTTCCATCCTTGGTAGTTCACAGATTCACAGCTAGTCCCCGGTAATGAGTTAGAACGAACAAAAGCACATGGGGACTGTCTGTTAGCACTGGCACCGGTATTCACGGACCAGGCTGCGTTGATTGGCAGAGGCGCTGTGGTTTTACACTGTCTGTCTACAGTAACATCTTGTTTTTCTTGGCAGTTGCTCAGGCTCACTTGCTGTGGCTGACTGTTAGAGATCCTCTCCACGCTGTCACATACCTGGTAGAGCAGCGCGTCATCATCCCCATTGTCCCATAAACTGTCTGAAATGTCTTTAACAGAGTCTGCAGCTACATTAGTTTCCCTCTGCTGATCATTACTGATCTTGTCAGGTCGAGGAGTCGACAGCGTCTTTGTGGGAGCAGATTTCTGGACAGACGTGTCGGATTTAGGTTGTATAACAGTGAAGCTGGACTTGGAAACTTCCTTGGCAGTCGTCTTAGGCTGAAAGTGAGGATTGGGAGCTAACTTGAAAGTGCTTCGGTTGGTAGTCTTTGGTTTTGGACACAGTTCCTGGAGTGCACTGCAGCTTGGCTTGGAGTGCAAGTTTGAAGGCTGATGTGCAGAGCTTGTATTTGCAGTAGGCTTGCAAACAGAGGTGGACTGAGTAATGTTCGTCTTAGTGTTAGAGGAGTGGTGGACTGGCAAGATGGTTTTAGGATTGGTGTCATGTTGCTGGTCAGGATTCTGGGTCATCGCCAGCAAAAAAGAATCATTAAGTAGGTCATCATTCTCCCAGTCATCATCAAAGTCATCACACATGTTAACACTAAAACCACAAGATCCTTTTTCTTCAGCAGGACGTGTAGCTTGGCCAGACTTATCAGTGGACTTCAACTCCGATTGTCGGATTTCAGCTAAAGTTGAAGTCACACGTTGGTCTTTTATTTCCTGTGAACAGGCTGATGCTGAGGAGCCCTGGCTTAGTTGACCACTTACTTTCTGAGTGGAGCAGTCAAACAGAGCGTGCAGCTCTGCCTCCACCTGATCCGATGAGGATGGACACTTTAGATCCTTCACATTACAAGGGAATGATGTCTCTGTCAGTTTTGTTTTGGAAGTCCCCAAACATTTATTGGGGTTATTGTTGAATGTGTTAAGCTGTTCTGAAGTCTCCCTGTCTTGTTGCATGTTCTCATCAAACTGCCTGGCCAGTTTCTTGAGGTCCTCCACACTGCTCTGCCTGTAGAGTGGAAACAACACACAAGGGAAATAATCCACAATACAAAAAAGTAAAAACTACTGCTATAAATTCAAAATAAGTAACTGAGTTACAGGTAAAATGAGCAATAATGCATATAATGTTTGTTAATGTAGGAAATAAAACAGCAGGTCCCCAGTCAGTGAGTATCTGGTTCAACAAACTGATTACGCACCGAGAGGACTTCTTCCTGACTCTTGGCTTTGGCATGTCTGGTGTGCAAGGGACTGCACTGTCACCTATCCACTGCAGCAGAGGAGATTCAGTCGCTTTCTGTTTCACATCCTGTGTAAGACACGAGCAAAAAATATTTAACCAAACAAGCCTAAAATCTTAGTATAGCACACAGAACTAAGTGATTAAACGGCTTGTAGTTAAGTGTTACAATAAAAGGGACAATTTTCACCATGACATTTGGACATGTTGATTCAGTCTAATGTTTCTGAAGAAACAACTGACCTTTGGAGCAATTCGGTTGACAATGTCTGATATTTCCACAACTCTGGTGTTCTTGAGGCCTGACCCAGAAAATAGATAAAAACAAATATTTGTTATACTACTAACAACACTAAAAACAATGTGAAACACACATGATAAAATCACCCAAGATTTTATCATTGTTGATTCATTCTAATTTTTAGTCATATACATGTATCAATTAGTTGTATCTATGTAATAGTTTCCATCCCAACGATCATATGTTCATTAAGTAAAAGAAGAAGCATGTTCAGCGGGTGTGCATGTTTTCATTCATGTAGAACCTCTCATTCAGATGTTATTTCTGTGTTGCACATCATTGTTGTTTACCAGTAATAGCTGGAGTGGGAGATGTTGAATCCCAGAAAATGTCTTGTGTTGGTTCCACGTCACCTGGAGAATCCCCATTATTCAGGCCGGGGTATCTGCTAAAGCCTCTGCGCTTAGGACTCTGCAAATCTGTGCACAAACAGATAAAGTGTTATATCATATCAGCTGAATGAAAACATCCTCAGTTCATTTGCTATGGTTACAGTTATTCTAGTGCATTTAACATAACATAATACAAAAGGGTGCAACTAATAATTTTTTTCATTATTGATTAATCTGTTAATGATTTGCAAGATTAATTGATTGTTTGGTCCATTAAATGTCAGAAAATGGTGAAAAATGTTGATCAGTGTTTCCCAAAGCCGAAGATGACGTCCTCCAATGTCTTGTTATGTCCACAACCCAAATATATTGAGTTTACTGTCATAGAGGAGCAAAAAAACATAAAATATTAATTTAAGAAGCTGTAATCAGAGAATTTGTTCTTAAAAAATGACTCAAAACAATTAATTGATTATAAAAACAGTTGAGTTTAATTTAATAGTTGACAACTAATTGATTAATTGACCTATCATTGCAGCTTTAATAATACATGATTAGACTGGTATATATGTGTCCCAGTGTGCCAATGCAATACAAAAGCACTAAATTAGAATCCAAATAAAATATCTCACTCAACATTTAAAATTATTATTTTCGTCTTTCTCACAAAGTATTGTGGAACAACACTGTCAGTAGCGTAAGGATGTGTGTGGTTTCTGGTTAGTGGTGTGTACTGTGAAAGAAATAAGCAATAAAGTCAGCTAGCGTGTTGTCACACTATCACATATTCGGTTTGATCGCCTAATGGCCCTCGCCGCACCTCCTCCACGTAACGCAGATATGGTTAAACGTTTTCAAGCCATCACAGCTATTAACGTTGCACGTGCGGAGCAACAGATCTTCGTCTACTTTAATCGTTCCGCAGCCTCACCTTTACACATGGGGGATGTTGTTGTACCAGGCATCTGCTTTTCTGTTTTCTTGTCTATTGTTTTGCTGTGACAAAGTTTGGAAACACTCCTCCACAGGTCGGTGAACTCAGGAGAGGCAGCAGCAGCAGGATCTGACATACTTCACGAAAACAGGCAATAACGACGCAGCTTCTGCTGAACATTGTTGTATTAACTGCTTCGTGGATGCTCCGTGGCTTACAGCAGCTATACTTTCTTTTCAAAGTCTGTTCTTGTTTTCGCAAACACGTTTGTTGTCATTTTCCTTCAGCTCACTCATTCGAAGCAAGCCGCCATGTTTGGCCGCGACGTCATCAAACTACGGATGCTGGGAAGGTTTTGTCGCGGTTCGTTCTGACGGCGCCACAACCGTTTTCAAGAAAGACAGGGATAAGTTGGACTGCGCTGGTGTTAGGGTAAGGTATGAAGGAAAATAAGCACGTCAGTACTTCATTTTCATATATAATAAGAAATATTATAAAGTAAACTGCAACCTATTCATGAAGGCCATATAGAATTTGTTCAGAAAAATAAGAAAATATTAGCGGTGGTGGAAAGTTACTGGTTTAGTAGATTACATAGCTTCTGTAGGCTACTTACAATTCTAAGATAGGCCTACTTGTACTTCACTTTAATTTAATGCTACTTAATACCTCTACTTCACCAGCACGTCAGAGGGAAATACTGTATCGAAATACTGTACTGCTTTTTTTGACAGCTGTAAAAAGCAATGCATTGTTACAGAATTACATCACTGTCTTTCATGGTAATGCATCAGTAATAATATCTCAATATTAAATAATTTAACACAGAACCATTTGCCTCCTCAGTGAATACTTTAAGTAGGCTACATTTTGCTGTTATAAAATAAATAAAAGTGATATTGCTGCGACCCCCTGAAACCTCTTAAAGGACCCCTGACAGTCCCTGGACTTCACCTGTGTACTGGTACTTCAGGCTACAGAGACCCAGAAAGCATTAACATGTCTCTAAACATGTCAGTTTCTGGCAACATGGCCATTGTTGCTGAAGAAACAATTATCACAAAAATTTTAACATTTCAAAGTTAGTTTCAACAAAATGGGGGCAGCATATCTACATTTATGCTGCCAAACTCTGTGCTTCATGAAAAACATCCTAACACTACAAGTAAGTCTACCCATATGTTTGTCCAGTAATAGAGGATTATTGGGCCTGAAGCTTGTCTGTTTGTAAAAGCCTTGTTGGAAAGACTGTTGTTTGTGTGGATCGCATGCCTGTTGTCAAATAAATAATCAATCACACATTTCACAAATGTTTATTATGTGAATCTAACAAATGTGTAGGCACAATTTATATTACATGGTGTTTGGCAAAAGTATCATTTAAGTCTGTTGAGGTTAACACGGTACTAAGACTGTAACTGTGTCTGCAACTGGTTTCCCTTTATGAATATCAGACCGGTGAGGATCAGCCTTCACTGTACTTTTGTCAGCAGTCAGCAGTATTGTCCTTTCAATAACAATTAGACATCTGCAGGTCAGATCATGCAACTTTTAATAGAGTCAATGTAAGGATATGAGTTTATTACTATATAGTTCTTTAGTTCTTCTTTTATTGTAATCTCACGCGTTGGAATGTCTGTTCCTGCCTTGATAAAGGTTGGTGGACTGTAAACACCAGCAACAATGATGGAAGTAAAACCAAAACATCATCATTCTAACCCTGATAAAGCCTGATGTGTTATGTTTTTGTAAATATATTTGTGTTGTCAACAAACCAAGACGAAAAAACAAAATGATAATGGAAGTTGGAATGGAAAATCTGGATGAAACTGTCCTCATCTGCTTCACAGTTTCTAGCATAAGAATTTCATTTGCATTAGTTTTAATTCAATTTAGTTTCCCATATTTTTCTGAGTCAGTCAAATATGCAGAATACTGGCACATAATATCAGCTATTGGCATTCTTCAATCCAAAACAATCCGCCTTCAGAAAGTATTTTTCATTTAAATACCCCCTTGAGACATGACTGAAGACATCGAAAAATACTTTGCATGGATAAATTTGTGTCTAATGCAGTTTTTCAATTACCTTATTAAAAATCTTTAAAATTACATCTACTCCCTCTCATGAATATGCAAATATTTTTCATTTAGGGAAGATGTCTCCTTCTTCACTGAAAAACCTATTCTCATTGTACGTGTGGTGGAGGCTTTAAGTTTCCATATCACACATATGACCTCAAAATTTTGTAATGTTATAAAATCCTTCTCATACGTACTTGACTTAATCTCAGATCTAAGGTCAGCACAGAGACACTTTCCTTCAGCAGATGAATGTGAAATCAGCCTTCTTGTGTCTGCGCACGCATAATTCTGCATAGCAAAGGTCAAACATCCAAGTGAAGTAACTGTAAGCAAAAGACATTTTTGAGTGCAGGAGGACTTTAAACCTCAATCACCAGATACACTCAGTGGTAACTATCAAATGTTGACTGCAAATGTTTGACTGCAACTCACTGAGGGACATTGAGGCGAGAATATTTTCATGACCAATCTAAAGTGATAACTCCTTTAGAGCCAAAGATCAAAGGTCAAAGAAACTATTAATACAGTGCACTGGCTAAGTATGTCAGCGAGGCTTTTTCGAGCCAAGGTGACTGATGGGTCAGCGGCTGATCTTTTGTTTTAGTGTGTTTAGGGAGTGAACTTCAGTGTCAAAATCTTAGTCTCATATAAATTTACGCTTCTAATTAAAACACATATATTAAACGTGACATCCAGTTCTGAGTAGTTTGAGCACAGTCTCTGTCTCCAGACTATTTTTATGACTTTTTAAACTCTCAGAATTAATTTTTTAATTCACCTTGAATTTGTCTAGAATTTGGCTGCTGTTGGGAGTCATCTTGAATTTTCTAGCCTATAGAAAATCTTAGATATACATTTTTTTCTTCACTCAATCCACCTTTTTTTGTTTTCTCCCCAGTACTACAGAAAGTGTTAGGTATTACCTTTGTATTTGTTTTTTAAATCTCTGTGTTTCGAATAGTTGAATATTAAAGACTTTTTTGAGAGCTGGTGCAGATAGATATACATTCATTGAAACTTTTTATAGGTTAGTTTTGCTTCATAAAAAATCTCCAAACACTTTTTATTGCCTATTTTGGTCTTAAGTCAGAATCAAAAGGCTCAGGTCTTGGAACCTGTTTGGCACTTAGCTAGCTATAACTAGTAATATTATTCCTTTAACTATATTTGGCCTTTTGCTGCGTGGACGTTCAAAAATGCAGTTTCTTGCATGCATACCTCTTAATCAAGTGAATAATTGCTTCATTGGTAACAGGTTAGTGACATGTGAGTTGATGACTCCAGATAAGTCCTTTTGTTGTTGAAACTAGTCCATGTTTCCACCATCATCATCCTCTTATCTGAAAGCTGAGGAAATATGATGAAAGTTGCAGTTATTTATTTAACTATGTCATACACACACACACACACACACACACACACACACACACACACACACACACACACACACACACACACACACACACACACACACGCAGGCATACACATAAACAGTATTCAGTTTCCACTGAACACACTATGACTCCTTTAATCAAGAAAGAAATATTTGGTTTAAAAAATTGAAACTTTACCCTCTTACTTCTGAAAAGAAATCAAACTTCTGACAAGAGATTGATGGAGGTTTAAGGATGTTTGAGTCACTTGTAAAATGTGCTGTTAGGCATTTCAGGCTAAATGTGTGTTGTTCAAAATGCTTACATGCATGTATTTCATCAGAGAGGTCAGAGGCAGTCAGGAGGAGCAAGCAAGGATGCAAAATTGAATTGGTGTGTATTGTAATGTGTAGTTTGGCATGAATGCAAAATGATATGCTGAATGTGATGAGTTTAGTCCTGATTTTATCTATTTCTCATTATGTAATGCAACATTAATTCACCATCTTTTGCATTACAAATTTTGTGATGTTAAAATCAAATCAATTTCAAACAAATATTCTAAATATGACCTGAATTGATTCTTCAACACATTTCTGACATTCTGCAGAGCAATTTCCACAATAAAGCACTAGATGGTGCTTGTATACCTCCTTCGTATTGTGTGTGTGTGTGTGTGTGTGTTTGTTTGTGTGTGTTTGTGTGTGCGTGTTGGGGGTGAGAGAGAGAAAGAAACAGTAAGAAAAGTCAGTGTTGACTGGATGCAGAGAGATTTGTGTAGAACATCTTTTACTGAGGTGCTGTGCTGCTGCAATAATATTTTGTAATAGACAACATACACTTATGCACACACACACTCCCAAGCTGCAGTGAATTACTATGCTTGATTATACTTGATTCTGCTTTGATTGTTTTCATTTGGAAGCAGTTTATCAATGTAGAGATTTGGGGAAGCCAATCAACTGTGTTTCTTTGATTGAATGCCAGAAACTGTTATGAACTGACGACCTGTAGCCGGAGCCTGCACTTCCTGGTTAAAGCATAATACTTGTTTCATCAAAACATCAGCAGATATTTAGCCACCGCTAACGATAAATGCATGGTGTTGAGGGTAACATGCGTCATCTTTTGGACAAACGCACTCATTTTTCTGAATCAAAAGCATGTTGTTGCAGGCTAGAAATGTGCTGAAGAACATTCAGCCCCAGATCCTCCAGGTTGATATAAATGTGCAAATAATTTTGAGGTGATCATTAAAGAAGGAAACCATATATCAGACATTCAACATATAGCCAAACAACTAGCAGACAAAAACACAAAACTAGGAATTATTTCAGAAATTGTGTTGTAATGGTGATTTTTAGTTTTAGTTTTAGTGTGCCATATTACTTTAAATGCTATTTTATCATTTATTTTCCACCTTGACCAGAGTATATAGATATACTTTTTTAAATTAATCAATGAATTGTTCAATCTATAAAACATAAAAAATATATAATTATAAATCGCTTAAGTCCTGAAAATCCAAAGTAACACATTCTATTTCAAAGGTTTTGACATTACAGGGATATACAACTGAGAAAAGCAGCAATTCCTCACATTTTAGAAGCCAAAACCCTCAAATACTTCTATTTTTGTTTGATGAATGAATTAAACAACTATCATTTTTATTATTAATGTTCTGTCAATTAAAACATTCCTTTGACAAACATATCTTGTTGTGATGACACACACAACAAACAGCACATTTAGGCTTTTGTCATTTTTGTGGCATAGATTTTGTCATGTTAAACAGGTTAACTGGAACTGCCAGTATGGATATAACAACGATTTAATCAACAGTTAGCTCCGTTTCATGCCTCCCTGTAATGCATTCGGCTAATCTTGGGGGTATCCTCATTGCTCTGTCAAGCGAGCTGTGTCATATCACGCTGCCACGCAAATCCACGCCCGAGGGGCGCCGTCTCCTGCCCGTCTAAAAGTCACCGTAACTCCCTCTGTCACACTGAATGTTAGCATTTCTTAGAAGTGATAGTTAGACCACAGAATAAAGGGCATGCACGTGTCAGGTTCAATTTGAATATGAGGCATCACCCCTCTGCTGCCTTGTGTTTTTACCCGCACTGTCTTTCCTCCTCTAGAAACCTTTCCAAGCCGTGTCAAGGCAGAAAAAAATTGCCAAAGGCTGCACAGGGAGGAGAGAGGAAGAACAGTTTAGCCCAAATTCTCCGAGCTAGCTTGATTCTTTCCCAGATGCCTGTCTCTTCACCTAACTACCTACCGCCTTCTTCCATTTATTGGTTACGCCTGGGTTGTTTAGGAGCAATTAAGTAGCTAATTGTGGAGATTTCTGAGGACCGGGTATTATAGTAAAAAGTAAAGAGCTAATGGCTAATTGCCCAAGCAGCTGCTAGTGTTTATGAAGGAGGAGCGAACATGCCAGGGGATCTACCAGGCGAAGACGGCAATGAAGACAAGGAGGTTTGTGTGTGTGTGTGTGTGGGGGGGGATCATCATCATTGCTGTGGATCCCAGGGATGATTCACACTGGGCAGATGCCAGGTGAGTGAGACAAGCTGGAGAACATGAAGCTCAACTCAGAATAGTGTCTGCATAAATAATAATCACCTCTGATGGCCTCTGGTGCTGTATCTCCAAGGAGTCCATGTTGTCTTCCATATTTGTATGTGAAGGGTATATCCCAATGTTTATACCACCCCCCGTCTACTCCACCAGTCTCCCTTACCCCCACACCCATTCTGCCAGACCCCCCTTTGGGCTAACAGTGCCTCATGGATGACAGTTAGCATGTGGCAGAGCTCTCTGAAGTGGAAGGGATCCAGGATTTTGGGTTTCTGTGCCAGCTTCACCAAGCTGGGATTTCACCCATTTCACAGTGTGTGCCAATGGCTGGGACTGTGAATTAAAGCATTTGAAACAATGCCTGGTTCTGCAGTGTCAGATCAGTGAGCTTCGGCAGTGGTTAGATGCAGCCTAAGGTGGTTTGGCATCCATCTGAAAGAATCCCTGCAGCCCTTTTGGTCACATGGGGCAAACAGGAAGTGCTAAAGGGCGTTCAACTGCAGTCTCAACAGACAGTGGATGGTTAAGATGAAGAGGAGGAAGATGAGAAGAGAACATCAAAGCAGGACAGTTGTGGTGTCATTTTGATTTGGCTTTGTGTTCCATTATTTTGCTGGCCAACACAACTGGTATGATTTCAGGATTCTGAACAAGTCAAATATTTACTGAACACATTTTTGCAGTTCCCAGTTTTGAATGTACCACCAGGAACAGGGAACACAGTAAGGATTTTTAAGATCTTAGGTTGACAAAATTAATAATAGCTTGATTTGTCATAGATTAATATTAACCTCAGATATTCCTTTTATATTTGTTGCTCTACCCACCAGGTATGCTTTTTAAAGGAAAACTCCTGTGGAATACTCAAACTTCATAAACCGAAATCCAATGAGAAACCATCCAAGCTATTTGATTGACGGATGATCTCTAGAGAGTGGCATGCAAGACAATGATTAGCTTAGCAGCAAGGGTGGGGAAAATCTTCTCAAAGTTAAACAATACCTTTTATTTTAAACATTTCATCCTTTTTATTAGGCTAACCTCCAAAACTTAATGTCTGTAATGAAATAACATAATTTTAGTATATCCAATTAACCTCTGTCTCGACCCCCTTAGGGCTTCACTTAACATAGATTCAACTAAGGTTGTCTTGACTGAAGCTCTGCTTTAGGTGATACAGATTAGGTGCAAGACCTTTCTGTCATCATCTCCATAGTCATCATTTGTAAGCAAACCTGCAATTTAACGCAATATGGTAAACCCTTATCCATATATGCTGGGAGACATCATGTAACAAGTAAAGGAGACGCCAAAGAGGAAGCCATTTTGCAGAATTAAGATGCAGCAGCAGTCGTGGAGGAAGGCTAAAGCAAGGGAGCGCAGAGGGGCGTACAGCACACTGTAGCAGCAGCCTACTTTGACTGCTCATTTATTCTGTTTATAATAGCAAAGACGATGATAAATGTCCCGCAGAGTGCACATGTGCTAAAATATTCATCAATTGGAGGCCCCCTAATTTGCGAAGGAGGAAAACCAATAAATTCAGATGTGAGCGGCAGTCATGTTATATTTATATGAATATGCAAGACCATGGGTGGGACATTAAGATTAATCTGGCATGTATGCGCTTTTAACCAATTCTAATGTTCTTGTGCAAGAAGGAGATGTGTGAGAGGAAGGTGAGAAGGTGTGAAACAAAGTGGGCTATGCTTACATGCAAGACTTCAATGGAAATTTAACCACAATTTCTCTAATGATGTCCCTGAAGTTTAATGGTTAATGTCAAGCTATAATAAAATCCTATCTTAATATGCATGATCCTCTCTTATTGCTCTTTCTCTGCATTTTGATTTTCAAACACATGTAACAACATGAAAACTGCCCCTCAGCATGTAATTTGATTTGTCATGATCATGGCATGAGACCTATTTTGTTTTTCTCAGCACTTATCTTTTTTTGCACTGCTTTTTTTTAGCAGGCAGATTATTCAGCTTTTCTCCCCTTTGTCCCGCTGTGTTTTCTGTCCTAATCTCTTTCTTTCCCACTGTATTTTTTGTCTTGCTGTCCCACTCTTTTCATCTCTCTTTGTTTTTGTCCATGTGTATTTTTCTCACCCTCACTGCTCAGGTGTGCGGAGGCAGGGAGGAGGAGGAGGAGGAGGAGGAGGAGGAAGAGGGGGGTTGGGGGTTCTCCAGTGGTATACCCTGCAGAGCTACTCGCTCCTGGGGTAAGGATGACAGGAAGTCAGCCAGATGGCACAGAGCAGGTCTGCAGCATGTGACCTCCTCTCTGGAGAGGCAGGAAGCAAGGAGGAGAGGTGGGAGGAGCAAAGACGAGGAGGAGGAGGGGGAGGGGGAGATTAAGGAAAGGAGGTGAAGAGATGGAAGAAAGATGTGAGGAGTGAAGCCGACTGAACCTCTCATATATCAGTGTTAGAGTTTGTTCGTCAGTATGACCAGGAGCTTTAAGATTGTGATTTATGGTAAAAGCACAAGTCAATAACATTTTATATAAATAATTTGTACTGCTCTGCTTTATATCTCTGACTGATATAACACAGTGATTCAGCATCTAGCCAACAAAGGGTTTACATTGGCTGTTTTCTAAACATCCAGTGTTTGGTAGGTCTTCCTGAGGAAAAATAAGTTAAAGATGTAGGTTATAAAATTAGGCTACTGATTTACTTATTGTCAACAAATCCCACGAACAGACTGAAACCAACCACAACTAGCCAAGCCATAACAAAACAATATATTTGTGAACTGTTTTTAAAGATTTACATTACTTCATTAGGAACCAATGGAGTAGGGAAGTCAGAAAAGAAATCAGGGATGGGCTTGCACATTGTTCCTTTAGGGCTTTTCATTGGTTTTGTTGACAGTAAGAAAAACATAGAACAGCAGCCTTATCCTCCAAAAAGACACATTTTAGAGCCTGTCTATAGTTGTTTTGACATGCGGTCTCTTGGAAGTGCACTACAGAAATGCAGAAACAATGACGGTTAGATTTAAAGACAAATTCTTTATACATTAAATCACACAATTTGTCAATCAATGCAATTGCAAAATGCAAAATGACTGCATCTGTAGTAGATGTTAGAGGAAAAATATATACATTTTAAACAATAAAGGATCTTGAGTGTGATAATTTATCCAAGAGAAAGGATAAAATGCTTTTTAAATAATTATTTACACTATATCAAGCAACACAGATGGGTAGATTTCTTTCTGCATAGTGCAAAAGAGAAATTTAGTAAACAAATATACTGTAACTCAAAACATCAAAAGCTAATTTGCATCTCCTGCTACACATCCTGTTCTCTAAATTCAATCCTGTCTGTACAGTAAAAGTGTCAGTTTGGTGACCTGGAAAAGACACAACTTCATTTCACTCAGCTGGAAGTCACATCACAAGTTAACAGCTCCAATTTGGTATTGACATCCTCAGTGTATAGGGGAAAAATAAATTGACAAATTTCCCCACTTATTTGTATTAACATTCCCATGCACACACAGATTTGCTCATCACATTGCACAAACTTACATTTCATGCACAACTCCCTGTCTGCCCCAAACCAACCCTGTTCCCCCTCCCTCTGTTCCCCTCCTGCCCGGGGTTTCCTTTGATCTAAATTTGGCCTCAGTAGAAGTCTTGTACACAGTCATTTTCATATGGATGCTTTGAACACACTGATGGGGGGCCGTTGCTGCCGCGCTCACTTTTATCCTCTGAGCCCTTTTCCCTCGGAATCAGGCGAGCATATGGCGAACACCCCTCACCAGAGTTTTCTGCAACAGGAGGGACCGCCCACTCTTAACATCTCCTATTCCCCGAGTCCTTCC
>NC_060164.1:23026882-23061288 GCF_021292245.1 Micropterus dolomieu
GAGGAGGAGGAGGGGGAGGGGGAGATTAAGGAAAGGAGGTGAAGAGATGGAAGAAAGATGTGAGGAGTGAAGCCGACTGAACCTCTCATATATCAGTGTTAGAGTTTGTTCGTCAGTATGACCAGGAGCTTTAAGATTGTGATTTATGGTAAAAGCACAAGTCAATAACATTTTATATAAATAATTTGTACTGCTCTGCTTTATATCTCTGACTGATATAACACAGTGATTCAGCATCTAGCCAACAAAGGGTTTACATTGGCTGTTTTCTAAACATCCAGTGTTTGGTAGGTCTTCCTGAGGAAAAATAAGTTAAAGATGTAGGTTATAAAATTAGGCTACTGATTTACTTATTGTCAACAAATCCCACGAACAGACTGAAACCAACCACAACTAGCCAAGCCATAACAAAACAATATATTTGTGAACTGTTTTTAAAGATTTACATTACTTCATTAGGAACCAATGGAGTAGGGAAGTCAGAAAAGAAATCAGGGATGGGCTTGCACATTGTTCCTTTAGGGCTTTTCATTGGTTTTGTTGACAGTAAGAAAAACATAGAACAGCAGCCTTATCCTCCAAAAAGACACATTTTAGAGCCTGTCTATAGTTGTTTTGACATGCGGTCTCTTGGAAGTGCACTACAGAAATGCAGAAACAATGACGGTTAGATTTAAAGACAAATTCTTTATACATTAAATCACACAATTTGTCAATCAATGCAATTGCAAAATGCAAAATGACTGCATCTGTAGTAGATGTTAGAGGAAAAATATATACATTTTAAACAATAAAGGATCTTGAGTGTGATAATTTATCCAAGAGAAAGGATAAAATGCTTTTTAAATAATTATTTACACTATATCAAGCAACACAGATGGGTAGATTTCTTTCTGCATAGTGCAAAAGAGAAATTTAGTAAACAAATATACTGTAACTCAAAACATCAAAAGCTAATTTGCATCTCCTGCTACACATCCTGTTCTCTAAATTCAATCCTGTCTGTACAGTAAAAGTGTCAGTTTGGTGACCTGGAAAAGACACAACTTCATTTCACTCAGCTGGAAGTCACATCACAAGTTAACAGCTCCAATTTGGTATTGACATCCTCAGTGTATAGGGGAAAAATAAATTGACAAATTTCCCCACTTATTTGTATTAACATTCCCATGCACACACAGATTTGCTCATCACATTGCACAAACTTACATTTCATGCACAACTCCCTGTCTGCCCCAAACCAACCCTGTTCCCCCTCCCTCTGTTCCCCTCCTGCCCGGGGTTTCCTTTGATCTAAATTTGGCCTCAGTAGAAGTCTTGTACACAGTCATTTTCATATGGATGCTTTGAACACACTGATGGGGGGCCGTTGCTGCCGCGCTCACTTTTATCCTCTGAGCCCTTTTCCCTCGGAATCAGGCGAGCATATGGCGAACACCCCTCACCAGAGTTTTCTGCAACAGGAGGGACCGCCCACTCTTAACATCTCCTATTCCCCGAGTCCTTCCATCACTCTGGGTTTAGAGATGTTGGAAATTAGTTACACTGGTGTAGACAGCGATGCTTACGAGGCAAGGTTTTATTTTTAATAGACTCGAGAGGCGTTTAAATAACCAGGTGTAAGCAGACCTGAAAAATGAGCAACATAAAGATAAATGTGGTAAATTGATATCTTGATGTCACCCACCTGCTCTCCTTTCTTCTAAATCAATTTCTATGTGTTTCTATGTGTCATACAAGTGAACCACCAGATGACACATACGTTTAAATGTTAGATATTTCAATATTAAATATCTTTAATATTAAGGTGGAAAACTGGATTTGCCCATCAGATTTTTCATTTCTGCGAGTGCGTTCTGGGACATGAAGATCACCTTTCTCGCTCTGGTCTTTCACTTTGCTGAAACAGAAACCTGCCCATTGTTTGCTAACAGAGACCTACAGTCTTTCAGTCTCCTCATCTCAAACTGAGGAGCCGTCATCTGCTGCCAAAATGTCCATCAAGAGACAACGATGAAAATAGATCCACTGTATCACAGGCTTCTTGTCAAAGAGCTCTAACTGAATGAATACCTTTGAAAAACCTACGTTCTCCTGTTCAGTGTGAGAGTTGTGTTTCCCCTGTGAAGGTGTGTGTAAACGGGGCAAAGATTTGACAGTCACCACTTGCCACAAATAAGTTATTGAAATTTCAGAGTTTTGTTTGTGAGAAATACCTTTCATTCACGGGAAAAGTCATATTCATTCGGAGATACTTAAATTTTTACAAACAGTTTCTTTGTAAAAATGTATAAATGATGCAGACACGAAAAAGTATTTTGTGGCTAAAAAAACCAAATATGAATAATTTTACATTCCCCTTTAGTAAAAAGAATGAGCTAGTGAAAGAACAATAAACTTTTTAAAATTACAATCTAAACCTAATCTAATAACTGTCTAGACAGTAATTTTATTTACTATGTTTCTGGGGATAAAGATTTTAATCTTTCCATTGTTAAATGTGTTTGTGAGGACTGTTACTCTGTACATCTATGAACAAAAATACATGTGTACTCCGGAAGGGATACAGCATTTATCTCATTATCATTTCTTAAATGTTTACAGCCATTGTCTTCCTTAACAGTGCAAACACCACGCTGTACATGTAAAAGCGCTGCCGGGGTTGTTTTCATGCTTTTATCTTAAATACATTCTTTCCAGATTGTTCAGCCCTAGAAACTGGTAATTACCATATATTATCACCTCCACAAGCTCCACCACTAGGGTTGCCATGTTTGAGGTAATTATATCACTCCCAAGTTGTCTGTATAATCACTTAACAGAAGAAGCAGCCCTGTAATCGTAGGAGCTTTGACACAAACAGAGAAATGTTTCAAATCTTTCCTTTAGCCTGGGGGATACGCACATGACAGTATATTATTATACTGACTCACATGAATATTTGATCTGTTGTCTGGACATCTCACATTGATCTCTCAGCCTGGTATGAGGAAATAAACAAAATAGATAAATAAATACACTTGACCACAAACAAAGAACTGCATGGAAGACGTGTAGAAAAACAGGCAGTAGTTTAGTACCCAGTAGTAGTATTAAGGGTGTTTAAACAGTTTAAATTTAAAACTTGCATTTAAAAGTTTCCCTGTAAGTGAAATTTTCATTTTCAGCTAACATAACCAAGACCAAAAACCTTCACATGGCAAACATGAGAAAATACGGCATCCAAGCCACCCAATCTAATCTAACTGGTGATTTCTTTTTAAATTGTTTCATCTATTTAATCATATCTACTGTGGCTAACTACCATTGTGATTGGTTATCTCAAAACTTTTTATTGTAAAATAAGAGCATTTTTATATCATGGGAAGACTGATATATGCACACCAGAGATTTGATGTTCAGGAGTTTTGGAAGTAAACTCTAGTATAACATGTATTCTTAAATTTAACTTCACCCTTTCCCCTGGCCCATATGAAGGTTTTTAGATTGTAAACAGCACAACCATGTTGAAATGTATCAGTTTCTTTCTGTGTACCACAGACACCATTATCATTCCAGTGCTTATTTCAGCTGACTGTGATATTGTGCTGTGTTTCCGTGTTTGGTGTTGTCTGGTTCCATCGCGCCAGCTGTTGGGTTATTTATAACTGTGGTTGCTGATCTAAATGAGCTAGTAATTAGGCAGCAATGCTTTTGAGGAGACATCCGCTCCTTCTCATCCCTCCCTCCCTCCCTTCCTTCTTCTCACCATCCCTCTCTTTGCCCTTGCACTCACTCTCTCCGTGCTGTCCCCAAACACACCAGGAGACAAGCGGGAGATAAAGGGCCGACTTGACTTCACTGAATAATTGAAGGGGTTTTTACAAGTGAAACAGCTCGCTATCTGACCCTATAAAGGCAACACACGGGGGCCTTTCAGAGCTAAACAGAGATACACACATGCATGTGCACACAAATGCACAATAGGTGTCGTTATGTCAAAGGAAGAGCTTAAAAAAGCCAGCCAGTTTTTAATTGGCTACAGCCAGCAGCATCACCTACTGTCAGCACACACGCAAAAACTTCACCCTGAACCTTTCTGAAGAGAACAACAAAACTGAGCTACTGTTATGGCTTCAACAAACTCCGGAGGAGTTGTGTTTGTATGTTTTCCCTTAGCTTGAACAGCTACCACCCCCACCCACACCCCCCGCCACCTGCCCGTCATTACAAAAGAAGGCAGGAACATGCCTGTAAGCCGAGTCCCCCCTCTCCCCGGTGAGCACCCCTTTACCTCATGCTAATTTCCAACTTTCAAAGCTTGTAAACTTTATCTAATTATACACAAGTCGATAGACTCCCTCGCCCAGCTTTTTGGCAGGTTGCGGTGTTAATTTATGAAAAACAAATCTGAAATATGCAGATGTCTTTTGTTTGAAGCAGCTGTTTGGTCCTGTTGCCAGGTTTCAATCAGGCAGTCTCTGGGGATGACCGTGTGTGCGATCTGTGGCCAAGGCCCCCCGTTTGATGTCTGACAGGGACGGAGGGACAGGGCTTAAGCTCGGGTGCTCACCCACAGCCAATCTACAGTTACTGTACAGGATGTGTGTGTGTGTGTGTGTGTGTGTGTGTGTGTGTGTATGTGTATGTGCTTTTACTGCGGGTGTTGTTGTTTTTCACAATGACATAATATTGCAGGATATTTTCAGTTATTTATAAAACTAATGAGGAATAATGAGCTGAAATACTCATTATAACACAAATAACAGATTCTTAACTCAAAATATGAACTATTTTTTGAAAAAAGCTTTCAGGGAAATACTAAATGATGCCTGTAAGCAGGCATGGAAATGCTAGGCTGAAATTGAGTCTTATAACCCTAACCATATTGTAAATCACAATCATAGATGACAAAGTATCTTTCTCTTTTTGATACAAACTGCTTTTCCTTGTCGGCTCTCACAGTTTGTCCTTACATCCTCAGAGGATCCAGCACATTCATTTCTGTACATTGAACTCTGTGATAAATTCTTATATGTACTTTGATCATTTGAATTAAAGGATGCATCTCAAGGCTGAAGAAACATGGAGAAGAAGTTTTAACCATCAGGATGCCATGGCACATTTGCATCGACCGTGTTCTGACAAACGCTGTCAGACGTATTCATTGCTAATTTATGGCGCTCATTAAGTGACGGGGAACACACAAAAAATTGGAGCAATTATCATTTATCTTGATTTATTATTTACTAGGGATCATTTTCCTCCTTGGCTGGGGACTGGGGTGAGAGAGATGAAGGGGAGGAGGAATGAGAGGATGGGGGGGCGAGGAAGGGAGGACCACAGGGGTTTGGAGACAGCTGGCACGAGAGAGGCAGAAGGAGATAGAAAGAGACAAGGAGAAGGAGAGATGGAAGACAAGAAACAGATAATGTGATGAACGTGTTTGAAATTAGAAGTATTTTTTCAAGGCTGCACCAGGCATGATTTTGTAAAAAAATATCTGTCTTTAATTTCTTAGTTATTGGTCGGACACCAAAACAAAACTGCCTCCTAAACAGGAGAACGTGAGCACTCCAGGGACAACTGCCCATTTTTTCATCTGCAGTTTCCACGCATTTAATTAGGACAAAGTGATTTCAATGTCTTATTGGCTAATCACATAATTTTCTGCTGACGTATTATACACTATACTAAGACTTTATCATACAGGTATAATAAGTGATGGAATATGTGTGATAATAGAACCAGTCTTATTGTTTAGAGCTCGATCCAATATGTTAACTGCTTATTGACGTAACCTAGCCAACATCTAATCAATATATGGAGCATATGACATCTGGAATATGTATGATAAGAGATTTAGTGAAAGGAATGTGACTGGCCTGTTGAACATGCTATAAGTGATCATAATTAACTCTTTTAAGGTGCACAGCTTATACATAATGTCATGCTAGCAGTATAAATACAGCTGATATTAACAATGCTGTGTTTAAAATTTAAAAAATCTATATATTACCACATTCATTTTGACATCAGTTTAATTACCAGGTACAGCCAAGACTCTCTAAAGAGACTGGCCTTTACGCTGCGATTAACATTGTGAGCCACTGGGTTTGATCTGGTAGCAAATCTGCTGGGTTAAATTACAGCAAAATCAAGTAGAGGGCACTTCTGAAATAAACAGAGCTACAGGTTTCAGAGTCTCTTTCAATGTCTTCTGTTAAAGAAAAACAAACAAATTCAACAACAATGAGTGGAGACATCCTTCTTTCAACTAGGAAATTTGAAAAACAAACAATACCACTGGTGTGGAATATCTTGTTTTGATTAATGGACGTATCTGTTTGTTCTATATCATGATCTCATCATCAACTACTATATGTAATAGCTTTAAGTTGTGATGGCTATCACTGGCAGAACCTATACTTTACTGCACAGTCTTCTATGTTGTAAGCATCTATTTCTGTATTTCAACATTTTATTGAAAGTCTTTTGAGACTGATTAAAGAAGAACTTTTCTGAAATTGTTGATGGCAAAAGTTTTTTATGATAACAAGCACAGCAGCAGATAATCTCCCCGATATGTCTCTGATGTCCTGATTTGTTTTTTTTCTGCTCCTCATTACACCAGAGTTAGCTGTTAGTCATAACAATGTCACTGTGATGGCACTGTAATTAACATTATGAATATTTTTGCATCCCTGCCATCTACACCCTTTTTTCTACACATTTTTCACTCTATCTTTCTCTTTATGTTCACCATCTCTACCTAATCTCCCCCAGACTTTCTCTCAGTCAGTGTTGTCTCTCTTTTTTTCTATCCATCCCATTTCTCTGTGTTTATGTATTGCCTGCATCTCTTTTTCTACTTCCTTTCCATTTTTCTTTCTCAGCTTTTCTCCGCCTCTCCTGTTCTCTGTCTTCATTTCTGTTCCACCCTTTCCCTCTCTCTCTGCTTCTCCAAGTTCCCCCCCCCCCCCCTTTGTGGCTTGGTGACAGATGCCTAATTGAATGATGAATGTCCCTTTATTATGCTCTAATTGAACTGCCGGCTCTGTGATTGGCTGGCGCTTGTGCGTCTGGGTTTGTCTGATTGGTTGGATCGTGTCGAGGGTTCAGGGGTGAGGTGCTGGTTGGCTGAGTGCGAGTGTCGGCTGGCAGGAGTGGCAGCCCTACTGTCCATCTGTCTCCTCACACACACAAACACACACTCTTACTGGCGATGAGCAACCTACCCCCCGTCACCGCAGCCTTTCTTCTCACCTCTCACACAAGGGAATTATGTGGGTGTTACAGAGTGTGCTCTTGTGAATATTAATAAATTATGCATATACAGTCCCTTCCAAAAGTAATGAGCAAATGACTAGTCTAAGTTTTCATCCTTGCTTCAAACCTATAAAGACTGCATTTCCTGTTGAAGAGGATAAACCAACATGAAGACCAGAGAGCTGTCTGTGGGAGAAAAGCAAGCCATTGTCAAGCTGAGAAAAGACGGAAAATCGACCAGAGCCATTGGACAAACATTGGGCAGAGCAAGCACAACAAATTGGAATGTCTTGAAAAAGAAAGAAACTACTGGTGTACTGAGCAACAGACGTCGAACAGGTCGGCCAAGGAAAACAACAGTAGCTGATGACAAAAATATCGTGAGAGCTGTGAAGAAACCCCCAAAACATCATTAAGTGACATCACCAACGACCTCCACAGTGCAGGGGTGAAGGTATCACAATCCACTGTTGGAAGAAGACTCAGAGAGCAGAAATATAGAGGCCACACCACAAGATGCAAACCACTCATCAGCAGGAAGAATCGGAAGGCCAGATTCAAATTTACAAAGAAGTACAGAGATGAACCGCAAAAGTTCTGTAACACAATCTTATGGACTGATGAGACCAAGATTAATCTCTACCAAAGTGATGGAAAGGCCAAAGCGTGGAGAAAGAAAGGAACTGCTTATGATCCTAAGCATACAAGCTCATCTGTGAAGCATGGTGGAGGTAATGTCATGGCTTGGGAGTGCATGGCTGCTTCTGGATCAGGCTCATTAATATTTATTGATGATGTAACTGATGATAGTAGCAGCAGAATGAATTCAGAAGTGTACAGAAACATTTTGTCTGCCAATTTACGGAGAAATGCATTGAAACTAATCGGGAGGAAGTTTATCATGCAGCAGGACAATGACCCAAAGCACACTGCCAACAAAACAAAGGACTTCATCAGTGAGGAAAAGTCGAAGGTTTTAGACTGGCCAAGTCAATCAGCTGACCTTAACTCAATAGAGCATGCATGCCACAAATATTAAATGTTATTTACTTTAAGATTATTTGTTCCATTACTTTTTCTCACCTAAGAATGCTGTGGTCTAATACAAATGGTGGTATGTCCTAAGTTGTTTACCAGGAAATAAAAGCTGAAATTCTGAACTCTTGTCTTATACTCATCTTTTGATCTTAAACCCATATGTTTTTAGTGAACAACAAAAACAAAGGAATTTGCCTTACCGTTCCAATACTTTTGGAGGGGACTGTACCTACTGTTGATGGGCCAGATATTAATTATAAGCCGTTTTGGTATTTTAGTGTTTTCTGAGAGCTGACACTTTGCCCTTGTGGTTGTGCCGTTGTACTTGTGTCCAGCCTGATGTTACTTGACTCAACTCCCTTACTTCAAACACCTCCCCCTTCTGCTTTGCCTCCTCCACCCAAGCAATCACACACACACACACCCACACACACACACACACACACACATGCATTTAATCTCACATGAGCAAGGACACATACATGCACTTACACCCAGTGAAACACATGCAACCAACGTCCGAACACCATAGACAGGCATTAAACGCACCAACATACGGACACACACTGGTGGGTGTCTTGGACCGGCCCTGACCTGACAAGCGGGCGATGAAGATTAATGCATCCTCTCTGAGTGACAGGCTGGGGAATTGAAGGGCAGAGGGCCTCGTTAATCAAGAGCCTGACAGGTGCCATTCAGGCCCCCTGAACAACCGCAGCTTCAACCACCCACACACACAGACACTTAAGAGCACACACACACATGCCCATTAGGACACAAACATAAAGCCTAACTAAAGCAAACCTACACACATTCCTCACTATCACAGCTCTCACTCTATTTCCTCCTTTTCCTACCGCATGCACTTTTCCAGTTGAGCAGGCCGGCTTAAAGCACAAGCAGACTTAATCATGCACTGCCAGAATTAAAACTCATTCCTCAGAGCCAGGCTGCCGGCGTGAAAATAAGAAAATCAATCGGCAGGGCTGCCCATACTCACCGACTGTGGGTCTTTTCCGTTCTCATTTGTAGAGGCCTTGGAGCTGTTGGGCCCGAGCGGGGCCAGGCTTTATGATCATTTATAAAATTTACCAATAACCCTAAGTCCCAGGATCATTACTAGCCAACCATTAATGATTAATTCCCACGTTCTCCCTGAAGTACTTCTTGGATTCAGGTCCAGTGGAGAAGGAGTGGTGTATGTATCTGTATTATCTTTGGTTAAATGAGCTGATTTAAAGATAAAGATATTATTTCAGCAGAGCATGAGCTTTTTCAGTGTGGTTACATGAAGCTAATAGTTACATGCTCTAGTTTCAAATAGATTCCATTTATTAAATCATATTTATTAGGTAAGGATACGGCTAAAGAATAAATTTGAAGCTGTGAAATAATTGACACACGTGCAAATGTGGGTGCCTTTCAATATATTCAAGCTACTCATGTTATTTTGGATGATGCGTTCAGTTTCTCATTGTAAGTGAACTGGCAGTGAGCAGCACAGGGAGGAGAAAAGGATAGAGTTAAATGAATATAAAATATTAAATAAATAAAAAAACCCAGTAAGTATTCTTACGAGAAAACATTATTAACACCTTAAACATATATTTGACAAATTTATGTTTTTGTCATAACCATGGAAAAGAGCAGTTCTGCCTCAGACTTGATAAGTGTTAGGTTGTAATAATCAAGAGGCCCATTTCATCATTTCTGCTCCCAGCAATAAAACCAAGACCTTATACTGTATCTCTTTACCTGCCCCAGAATGCTCCAGTGAGCCTACGTTAGTTTTTGCAGTGCACTTTTATTAGCTAATGGAACTTAATATTTCATGAGCTAAACCCAGCTTGTAATTAGTACTGTGTCAGAGAAATACGGGCATGTATCTTCATTAGGCATCACAGCAAGTCTTTTCATCTTCATTACAACCGCTCTGCATCATTTTTCACTCTCTTATTACGCCTTTGTTTTTGTTACCCACTTGTCACCGCATGCTCGTTATGCAGTAGGATGGTGGTCGACGGCGACAGAGGCAGGAGGGAAAACATGGCCACATTTTACACAAGTTGAGTAACGATCCTCGAAGGACGCTCTTGAATCACCCCCCTAATCTTCACAAGGAGGTTCACTTTCTGTGATTAAGGTGCAGCCCATTCGACTTTTTTCAAATTAAATGGGAATAAATATTGATAATGACGCCATTGAAACTACTCAGCTTCTTACTCTGCATCACACGGATTGACTAAACCTATTGTGTATTTCCAGGCTCAAAAAAGCCTGAGAGCAGCATTAAGCAAATTGTGTTCACATCATTCAGCAAATAAGCTCTCCATCTCAACGATGCAGCTACATAGTTAATGACAAGACAAGACCATTGACCTTTGGACACTCTACTCACTGTAATAGTATCTGAAATGTCAAGAACCCATGTAATAAACTATGTATTTGCCTGGAGATGATGTTTTGACAGGACAAATTACTCCAGGGAATGTAAAATTCACATTTTCTCTGAAGCTTTTTGACTTGCTTGACATGTAGGTGTGTAAGTCCTATAATAACTAGTATGGCATTATCACTAATTTTGCATTAAATACAGTAAAATGCTGTTTTAAATATTCACCTTTAAGCCCTGCATATGCAATCTAATTTAATTGCTTAAACCATTTTCCATATTTTCAAAATATCTTTTTTATTCTTCCAGCAGTCAGGTGTGATTGTTAGGAGTTTATTGCTGCTCACATGCGGAGGAACACAGGCGACAGTTTCCAGCCAAAGGCTTCAAGGGCATGCATCATTGTAAGGCAGCCATTGCTCTTTACCATGGCGATTCATGGGGCCGCTATTTCCAGTTGTATTATCTTAATTGTCTTGGCAAGTATGTTCAGCGGTTATATTATCAATTTATGGCCCCTCTTGCCACACCATTAATCCAGCCGTTAAAGCACTGTAACCAGTGGCTCAAACTCTCTGCGAGAGGAGCATAAACCTGTTCCAGGATCGCCTGTGGCTCCGGAGACAAGATAGTGCTCTGACCGAGGAAGGAGGGGAGCTATTTATCTTAAACATTTCTCTGCAGGTATCTTGTCATTACAGAGACATCAGTTGGAGTTAAACTATTGTAGCTGAAATAGAGGTGATATAGAAAAGGATTCTACATTTCTACTGTTGGCATGACACTGGGGAAGTTCTCATCATTCCTCATTGCTAATCTGTGAGGACGGCAACAAGGTTACGCATGCACATTGCATATTGAGTGTGGGATAATGTAGAGCAGGTTCCTTTATCACAAAATATTTCAAAACACAATGAACTGAGTCCCACTGTGGAGTAGACCTGTACCGCAATCCCGGCAGTGTAAACAAATCCATTATGATAGTTGCTCAGACTCTAACAGCAAAACTCTCTCTCTCTATTTGTGCTTGACTTTGGGAACAATTTAACTCAAGGTCCGCATCCAGACATTCAACCACATCTAACGGAGGTCATGGTTGCCAATGACCATCCTTAAACAGAGACAGAGGTTACGATCTTCCTAGACCACCTGTTATTATGTGACCGAAGTGAACAACTGAATGTCAACTGAGCAAACTCCATCTGCTGATGAAGACTGTGAGATTCAGTTATATGCTCTGGAATAAAGCTAGTAAGTGGATTGAGTTAAGATTATTTTTCTTGTTTCATCAATAAACAGAAACAACAAAAATGACCACCTGAAAGCAGAGTTATTTTAAACAGTTGTCTTTTAAGGAACTATCAGACCTTAGAATACCTTCTCTGTGTAATCTGGTTTCAATTGAACTATATTGGTTGTAAACAGAGGACGGTTTCTATTGGTGTAGTGCTGTATATTTTGAGACCTTGTTGTTTAAAGCTATGGCTGTTTATGGTTAGAACTGTGAGAGACACACATACACAGCCTCTAGATGATGTCATATGCCACAGGTCAGGTCAAAGGTCCAATACCTAATCCAATTACAAGCTTGTCATAGACTGCACATGACTGGAAAGTCACCTGCTCTTCCTTTGAGACTCTTCCACAAATCACTCAAGTAACAGCAGCTGTAATAGAAGCAAAACTAAAACTAAAAAAAGAGAATTTAAAACAAAAAAGGTTACCAAACAAAGTTATTGATAATATATGCATAAAATTTTTAAGATAAACTTAAATATGTTGAAATCCAAAAACAATGCTGTTCAATGCGAGTTGACATTTTTGGAAAATGTTCATGCAAGCAGCCTTGATGTGTGTTTGTTTGTCTGTGTGTGCTATCTACGCCTCCTTCCCTCTCCAACCTCTTCGCGTCTCCAGGCTGAAAACTGCACCAGCAGTAATTGCCTGACCTTTTACAGCAGCAAGATAGTCTCATTAAGCCTGATGGATAATGATGGCGCCTCTCCATGCTATGTGAACCTCTGTGATAATGAAACAACAGAACAGCCCTACTGCTCCACTGGGGGGTCACAGGAGAAGGCTGATAACCCAAAGAGAGCAGCTTGTTCCTGGCTAACGACAAGACCCAGAGCCCCCTGTAGTGTCACCCTTCTCCTGTACACCCACATGGAGGATGGCAATGTCATGGTAATGTGTTGGTCCCGTCTCAATTTTCACATTCCTTCCTTTGATTTGAGACCTTGATATTCCTTTGATTTGTAAATCTTCCCATTGAAGAAGATGAGTCAGTGGACAGTTAGGAAGTTAGAGTGTTAATATGAAAATTAAGGGAGAACACCTATCCTTTTGAGATTTTGTCTGAATCTAGAAACAATTTTCCCCAGGTGATTTGCAATGCATGACATAAGCAATTAAATTTTTAACATTAACATGTTGCTCAATTTTATAAATTCAGACTTGTCAATGTCAAATGTTGAAGCTAAAACTATTTCTCAAAAAGCTTTAAGTTTTTGATGATTTTTCTTCTTGGTGGAGACTTCTAATTCTTCCTTTGGGTGTCACATGATTAAGGACCCAGGAACCACATCATGTACACAGTGGTATGAAACTCAACTGTGAAACAGAAAACTTAATAAAAGAAGTCAAATAAAGCAGCCCCTTATGTTAAGTTTAGGCAGAGCTATGCTTCAAATTAGCTGAGGTTATCAAAAACTATGTACTTAAAAGGATCATAAAGGTGTTACTTGTATTGTTCTAATGTGTAAACAAAAATAACACATGCGAGTCAAGCAGATGTCAATCACAGTCTGTACGGTATATTCAAAGACAGTTCTGAGAATAGGTTTAAACACCTGTGTTTGTGTACAGAGCTTTTAATGATTCCCCCTCACTGTGACAGATCATCTGCCTCTCTCTGTTTAAAGTGTGTGGAAGGTGTTTTTCATTCTGTACATGGCTGCGCTGCTGTGACTGCACAGGGCTGGTTTCACAAAGATAGACTGTGATTTCCTCAGATAGTCAAGACTAGACACTTGTGTGCTAGGTATTCTGGGCAAATTAAGTCTTGGTTTAAAAAAAAATATTGCCCTAAGAGCTGCAACTTCAAGCCGCTGAGCTCCATTCACAGAAACGGAAGAGCTGCAGTGTCTTGTGGAAGAACAGTTTAGTTAGATGTTTTTTTTAGTTACAGCTTTTCACATCACATAATTTTCCAAGTGGTTACCGCTCTCTCTAAATAACTGTGTGCCTTCTCATTGCCCTCCACGGCATTGCTAGTAGACCACAAAGTATGTTACCTCTTTCTTCTCAGTTGTCAGCAGGTGTTATTTATTGTCACAATGGAAACACTTTTCTGTAGTTCACCTGCAGCGATGGTAGGTAATTCTTTAGTTGTCCTTGTTTTTGTGGAAATGTCTAAATGCATTAGTAAAATCTAAGTGAAAAACAACCAGTCTCTAAACCAGAGCTCAGTTTAATTTCTGGCAGTAGATAAATGCGGACATTATTTTTTTGTTTATGAAACTCATATCCCAATTTTTAGAAACTGTAAAATGAAAGCTAGAACATGACAATCATAGTGGGATACTGATGTCTATACACCCAATATCTCATATTCTATTGGTTTTTATTATCTGGGTTGTAGTAACTATATTTATTTAGTTAATGATTACACTTGTGTTATTCAACACTTGTAATATAGAGACAAGGGCAACATCAGTGCGCATCTGGTCATCAAACAGAGACACCGGCACTATGTAGATTAAAATGAATGAGCAAAAGGTTAAATTTTGTAAAGAGAAGCCACTCGTTCATCTCTTCATGTTATGTCATCCCGTAATTCATACTTGTGTGTGTAAAAAAAAATAGTCAATGAGCAGTTTGTTTATGAATGAAAATGGTGAAAACATGTATATCCAGTATGTATTTTTTGTTTTTCCAATCAGGTTTTGAGGAAGTTACACGAATGAATGTTTTCATGACCTGCAGTAAGCAGTAAACCACAGGAAAATTATCCAACTGGACTTGCAGCAGAGATATTAGTAGGTATTTGCATTATTGTTTTGATTTGAGTTTAATTTTCTGATAATTCAATTGCACTGAACACTGCCTAAACAGATTCTAATAACAGAGAAGATATGAACCTAATCAGTCTATTCTGAGCTTCTACTTGACCACAACGTTACTTTGTCCTGAGGAGATCTGAGTAGCATTAAGTTGCTTCAGTAGTATGTAGTAGTATGGGTAGTAGAGAGTTGGATGAATGGGTTGGGGGGTCGACATGAGGGCAGATGTCCCAGTCATGCAGCCAAAGCCAGCAGGGGGTGCTGACACCCTGATAACCATGTGCTAACTCCCCTCCTCCTCCTCTTCCTCTTCCTCCTCCTCCTCCTCCTCCTCCTCCTCCTCCTCTCTGAATGTGGCTTGTGGTCCACAACTTCTCTTCTGGCTCTGTGAATCTGTGGATATTCAAGCTTGTTGGCTAGTGAGAGTGTAAACTGACTGCAGTGTGTTTAGTGTTGACACAGAGCATAGCTAAATGGTGCAAAATTCAGCAAACTGTAGCGAAAGATTTTTTTTTTTTACTGTTTAATGTCTAATAAATTGTTTTCCTCATGTACTATTTCAAATTGGAATTAGGAATTAGAGGATCACTCATCTCTCATTTCATTAAGTTGCCATGTGATTTCTGTGTGATTTTCTTTTTTAAATTTGGCAGAAAACATGTGCGTTCACATCTATCTGTATAATTTGTTAAATGTCATGTCTCGCACTATCCTTTATTCATGATAAAAGCTGGTTACTGTTTTATCAGAGATTATAATCTAATAATGAAGGATCTTTCCTGTATTGTACATACCACATGTGGTAATAAGTTGAAATAGCAGGTCGCAAATTCACTACTGAAATGTTTCATTAATTATGAAATAATAATTATTAATCTGAAATGCCATAATTATTACAATAGTATTGCTGTTCCACCAATAATTTTCTAATTAATATTTTAATTATTATACAGGCTTCAGATAATAAAACGTCTGCAGTCTGAATTAGTCTTCATCGGATTTAATAAGATATAACACAAGATTTATGAGCTGATTGCTGAAACCGTTGTGCTGTATCTGAACTATAGCAATGGATGAATAATATTTCAAGAAAAATTATTATGGGCATACAGTTTATGATAAAAATCACTTATACTGTTTTGATTATAACAGACAAAATTAAAGACATGTAAATTTACAGCAACATTATTTAAAGTATATCTAATGCCTTAATCCAAATGCCATTTATATATAATAATCGATGTGTAATAAGAATATAGTTTTTTAAATCTTTGTTTTGATATTTCACTATCTGTGAATTAGTGATAAGTATGAATCTTCTTTTTGACTTTTTGAAGTAAATCTAAACTTTCTGTATTACATAGTGGAGATACACTGTATTGATTATTTCATTGTTGACAGGTTATGGTGATATGTATGTTACACTTAAACAACCACAGTCATAATTCCTGTCCACTTTTACACATATGCCTCTCTTAATATATTAATAAGCTTTCATCAGGCGTCTTTTTAGTATTTTAAAGGACTAACCCTGCAAATTAGTATGAATGGAAATGTGATCATTTTACATTTGTCACGTCGTACTATGGAGCTGTAGAACTCTTGTGTATTTGTATTAAGTGATGTATTATCGCAATATTACACTTAATTTGGGCATATTTAAAGATGTAAACACCACAGTGCTGTGCTAGGAGACAGACGACCTGCATTTACTGTGATGAGTGAAATTTCCTCAGTCACACTTTCAGCTGTATTATGGCCATATGTGAAGCCTATTGAAGCACCTCTGCAATGAGAGCTGTGTTAGATGTCAAATATATTCAGTGTATGAGGGGGAAAAATGTACTAATTATTGCAAATCAGCAGCAGGTGAACAGAATGAAGAAGACATGTTATCTGTGTTATCTGTAGCCTTACTGCTGCTTACAATTAATGCAGATTAATCTGGGAGTTTGGTTCTGTACTTAAACTGGTTGTGCTCAACAGACTCTGATGTTTTTAACAGTACAAAAGAAAGCAAGAACAAACTGAAAAGATCATTTACAGCACCATTTAATGCCCTATTATTACATTTTATTATGCTGTGGTAAGGTTTGTTTGTTTATTTTTGTCTTTTTTAAGATGATCAGTAAAAATAAACAATTTAGTGACCTATTTTGATGCCACACAACTTATGAGTTAATTAAAAGAAAAACACTTTCATGTAGTTTCCTATTTCCAGGATCATATCAAATCCTCAGAGTAAAAATTTGCTCAGTGGTGTTTTAATGCTGCATCATAGCATGAGCTCTGCTGTAAGGCATTGGGCTGTACAGCGAGTGCTGTGTGTTACGTGCCAGCTGTGGGAGTGGGTGGGCGGACTGAGCTCGAGCCAAACCAAGCCCGGCAGGCTGGAGTGGATCAGCTCTGTGATACTGCAACCCCTGGGGCCTCACGCCCCAGGGAGGGGTCAGAAGTTCAACTCCCTCATCTGCTGGTCACACAGGAACCCTGGGCCTCCCCTGTGTGTGTGTGTGTGTGTGTGTGTGTGTTAAAGATGTGTGTAACTAAGTAGCAATAAAGCAAAAAAATAGTCTGAGATAGTTAATCCCAACAACCAGGCATTTTACACATTATTTGTTTTTTAAATTTTATTTCAAATCACTTGCCTCAGGTCTCAGAATCCCTGTTTGCTTTTCACATCATCTCAAATCTATTTCAACATAGCTGGGGTGTGTACATCATCGCTCTGTTGAAATAGCTGGGTTACAAATACCCCCTGGTTCCCCTCGGAGGACAGCATGTAAAACATATCAGGACCTCTGTATATGTATTCAGTCTCTCCTGAGGTGAACGCAGCGGTGGAATTGTCATGAGGCAGGCCCTTTTCAAACCGTTTCAACGGACTGCCTGATGAACACTTATGGGTTCAAGGTTGTCATCTGTCGCCATCTCTGCCACTGCCGCTGTTTGACTTTCACATGGAGGTGCTAAAAGGAGATTTAGAGAGGGCAATCCCTCTTTGGAAAGCATCCATTTGGGTAATTGTGATATTGTAACTTGAGAGAAACACAAAGGAGCTTGCGTTTCAGGGAACATTCTGACGCTAAAACACAGATTGAGGTTTTGAGTTTCTCCCAGTTGCCTCTTGATTAACTGATAATGATTGATTCCAACTTGTAGCCTTATCTTACAATAATGTGAAATGCATGACTGGACAAAGTAATTTCAACTTTTCTCCTTAATACAATAAACTTCTCTGGTCCACTGGTTCTTCTGTGAGCTGAAGATAATGTGTTCAACTAGTTTAAGTTTGTGGTTTCTGCCTCCATGCGTTGGAAAAACTTTCAGCACATTTGTCTTCTTTCCATTATTTCCAACAAACCCTTTTTATTCATAAAGACATCTTGTAATTCAATAATAGCATATTATATTATAATACGAATACCATAATTATAATTTAATTTGAACAGTGTCATTTGATTAATAACTGATTTTGTCAATCCCACCCACCTGGTACCAGGTTACAACTAACTCTGAGAAGTGTTTTCAAATACTTTTTGACCCAGGGTTCTCTTCATACAGAAAACTTTAGCATACTTGTAGTAGTTGTTTTTTGAGCCTTGTATCAATATGGCTTGCTGCAGGGACCAGACAGCTCCAGCTATCTATTGCGCACAACTGCTCCTCCTCTTAAAGGAAGGAACATGCTTACCAGAGGCACCTCTGCAATGATAGATATCCACAATATTTCACCGGCCAGACTTCTGCAAATAGAATACCCTGCTGTGCTAAAGAAAACAATGTGTTTCTGAGGAGCAAAATACAATCCATCACCAAGTCCGTTAGGACTGAGAAATGGGAGCGAAGGAAGAAAGACAGGAGCCTGGAGAGTCGGGTGGGGGGTTATGGGGATACCTGGTTTCCACATCAGAAATGTTTCGAGGGTGGGTTCAGGGTGTGTGTGTGTGTGTGTGTGTGTGTGTGTGTGTGTGGGGGGGGGGGTTCTCAATGGCCCACCAGCCACGAGTCCAGCACGGAAAGGACCAAGCCAGTCTCCTTTTGGTGAAACTCTAGCCAGGTTTAGCCACTGCCACATCAGAGCCAGCTTTAATCAATCATCGGCTGTGGTTGAGGTGAGAGGAGGCATTCTGGGAGATTAATTGTGGTCTTAAATTCAAGGCCTGATGTAAACAATATATGACTCTAGCTCAGTGTGATTAGTATGTGGCACAAGGGGTTGTGGGTGTTTTTGTAGTTTGAGGGTTAGAGAGCAGATCAGCTAATAGCTGGAAACGTCTAATATAATACAAATAGGGCCACATCAGAGTGAATGTAATCCAGAATGTGAGAAAATAAAATCCAGGCAACATCTTTCGGAAGACACTGTCAACCTGCCACTGTTATTATTTCTCATTTATTACATAAAGAAATCCCAAACAGACAGATTTAGGCGTTTGAAATTTAGGAAATAATGTCACCCACTGCTGAGGTTGCTGCGTAGTCAAGGTGTGTGTAAGGAAGATTTCATTAGAAATCCATTTGGGAAAATAAAATCTATTCTGTAGGTAGTTGCTCAAATTATTTTGAAAAGGGTATGATTGCATCTTCTGAAATGTACTTTAGTCTTATGGTGGCCATTTTGAAGTATAAGCTCTGAATGGGAAAGTTGGGATGTTCGGATATTTTATATATATTTATCAACATATGCACACACATGCAAGTAGTAATGCCTAGAATGTACAGAAGCTTAATTTTTGGGGTGGAGTAAATATTTTTAAATATGAGCCTGTGTCTTGGCATCTGTACATATCCCAACTTGTTTTTCATTTTGCTACAGTACAACCAGGCACAAGGCCAACGTTTGGGTAGAGCCTCCCATCTCAAATGTGGCATAAAATGGCCACTTTTTAGTAAGTAAAGGACTCAAGAAAGCTTAGAATAATTGACAACTGGACTTACTTTCAGGCCAGCTACCATTCTGTCAGAGCAGGTGTCATGTTAGATTATATTGTGAGTAGCACAAGGACAAAACTTTCAGTCTCTGACTTTTTTGGATGAAACCTTCTTTAGCCTACTGTACACAGGAATGGTCTTTCTCATACATTATCTCCCTCACCTAAAGATGTCAGTATGGGCGACAGTACCCACTCTTGTCTCCCTATGCTTGCCCTGAACGACCTCCCCTCTCATTTCCTGAGGGAGCCCCCACCACCAAAAACATTATGCTGAGTTTTCTGTACGCTGACCTGTGGGGACAGGCAAAGACACCTCAGTCATTACCCATGATAACTAATCTATTAATGTTGAATGATGGCCTCATTAAAAGGTTCAAATATAAGTCTAAGCTTATGTGTTAATGACATGTTAATGCTTCTGTCAATTATAAGCTGGGGTAATGACACCTGCAATGAGATGATGTCGCTGGTTGAAGTCAAACTTGTAATTCCATCCCCTGAGAGGTTAAGTGGAGTGTTGATCCTTGGGTGGTGAATTGAAGATGAATGTTTCACTATGGTTTAGTGTATTACACTCATATAATAGTTAGGAAAGTTAGAAGAAAATGAAATTGAAGTTTCAAGTAATGGCGGGAAATGTGTCAACAGGGTGAAGGGTAAAGGATAGAGGTCCAAGGAATTTTGGGGATATATATGTGTAAATTTTAAACCATGGTACAAGTAATTGCTTGAAGGGATATGCCACCAATTGTACACACAAAGATCAGTTGTATAATTTCTTCAGTGCCTTGAGGAGCTTTGTTATATCACAGGAAATCAACCTTGTGATGTCATCGGGGTTATCTTGGCGTGGGCTTGAGATACATTTTTAACCGAAAGCAAGCATAATCAACAGCAATATTTACACACAAACAATTAAAAGATGTGGGCATTTACAGAGAGGATCCAGCGAAAGATGCTATTATGGGAAATGTAGGATCCAGCATTTTGGGGGCTTAATGTCAGGATCAAGAAGAACCCTCTGGGTATGAAAAGTGAAGACAACATGGAAGTGCCTTAAGCCTGCATTCTTTCTAATGGCCAGCAGGGGGCGAGTCCACTTATTGCAAAAAGATTGAAAAAAAAAAATTGAATTAGACTTAATAGCAAAATGGCCCTACTTTCTACTTGATTTATAACCTCAGTCCAACACTTTCCTAATGGATTTATGATCTCAATCATTAGTTTCAAGCCTTCTTCAATACAGCATGATGTTCATTTTGTAAATTAAGGTCCCATTTAGTGGAAAATAAATGATAAAGCAGGGTTTGGTTTAGGGCTGGGCTAAAAAGCTTATTATGAGTTGGCTGTTAATTTTTCTGTACATTTAAAGTAAAGTTTTTCGCTAGCCAAAGTTAGCATCCCAGTTGACATCACAGTTAGTGTGTATTACAGATGCACCGAGCTAACCAAGCTAGCTAGCGCAACCATTTTGTCCAAATATCGTCACTCCGGGTGTCTTGTTCCAAAAAAACAAGACGGGAACAGTCAAAATGCCAAATTTAAGGCTTCAGAACGGAAGTCCACAAACCAATGGGTGACATCACGGTGACTACATACAATTGGACTACAGTCTATGGTCAGGTCATATCTTGGCTTGATTCTTATTTTAAATCGGTCTCTCAACACTTCAACTTTATGGAAGTGCAATGCCATCACTTATCAACAGACTGACTCACTAATCACTTAAGTTTACCTCCATTGACATTATTAGTGAAAATTGTGTATCTCCATATTTTTATAACTTTAAAATTAAATTCTCCTTTATGGGTTGTCCTACAGAGGCAAATAAAAGCCTTTTTAATTATTTAAGGAATTTTAACTTGATATTTTGGAAATAGGCCTACATGGTTTCAACTGAACCGCAGCAAGATGTTAAATTGGACATATATGATACCAGAGGTCAGCAAATGTCTGGCCTGCATGTTTCTTTATGAGTTCCAGTGAAAAATTATAACATTTATATGATGCACTTTACAGGTACATATAGGCTACTGTAAGGTCTGCAAATAGCTTGAGTTTAATTATTTAACATTTTAACAATACTTTATCAAATCTGTATTCATCTTATTAGAAAAACTCTATTAACTCAGTTTGTCCTCTGTTTTGCTGGCTTTACCTTCAACATTTGTACACACTGTTATATTGTAAATTTGATCTAGGTTTAAAGTCTGCTGCCACTGTTTTGTTTAAAACAAAAGGGACCACTAATCCTGACAACTGTGACAGAGCTACATTTCTAAGACAATCTCAGCCAAAGGTGAGTAAGTAAAGAAAAAGAAAAACTTTAGTCCAAAGGGGATTTACTTTCAGGGCAATATGCAGATGTTAATTAAATGATTATTGGATTTGGATTCAGATTTATGTTAAATCTTATCTGTAAAGGTATGGCACCATCCTGAGCCTCCCTGTTGCAGGCCTGTCTCCATGTCATATGGCGTTCGTATCATCAGCCTGTGCCAGCTGTGCGATCAGTGGGATTGATCTGTTGGCAGCAGGACCATATTCATCAGTCCCCTCTCTCTCCCTCTCTCTTTTCTTTGAAAACCTCTCTCTCTCCTCTTCTCTCTCTATCTTTTAAGCTCCTCTTCTCTCCGTCTCGCTCCCTCTATCTTTCTCCCTCTCTTCCTCTTTCTGTCTCTCGTCACTTTTTTTTGGCCGGGCAGACCGTCTCAATGTGAAATCATGGTTAATGCGCCATGACAATCTGACACAACGCACAGTCCAGGCCCTGCTCCATCTGGTTTCAATTTAATTTGGTCAGAGAAGTGAAGGGGGCGAGGGGCGGGGTGGTGAAGGGATGGGGCGGGGGGGTGCTAGTTGGAGGGGGGTGGGAGACAAGATGAAAGCTTGGCATGTTATTCTCCGCCGAATCGTCTCACCATCCTTCATTCTTCCCAAATTGCCCTCTCCCCTCCTCACATATAGCATTAACTCCCCCCAAAAGTTTAAAATGATAGCTGTTCGATCAAAGGTCTCCAAAAATATGTTAAATATCTGTAAGGGAACAGGCCATGGGTTGGCTCATTAAGACCATTAGAAAGATGTGTGTGTGTGTGTGTGTGTGTATGTAGTAGCGGTGTAGAGTGGTGGTGATGGATCAGACTATGTTGAATGGACACAGGAGGGGTTTAGCCTCGGTGCAAAGAGTTAATGGGGACATCTTCTTGCAGTTTGCTTTCGTCAGAGCAAGATGGAAGAAATGAGACCATTACTAAACTGTGGACCTGTTAAGAGCAATTTTCCTAATTATGGGGATGGAGTGGTGTGTCAGTTGCCACAGCAGACGTGTCAGCCCATCGGATTGTGGAGACAGAAAGTGTTAACTGTTTAATGTGACTAACTAACAGGCCTCGCTTAGGCCGAGGCTTAATGACTTAATGGAAGTAATGATCTAAGGAAGGCCATATGTGTTAATGCTGAAGGGGCCACAGCAGTGGCAGCGGTGCAGCAGAATACTGTACGATGGGTTCACTGTCCTTATACAGCATGGTGGCTAGTAGCAGTGCTAAATGTACTTATTCCACCTTAGTCTGTATTGTCCAAAAACTGCAGCATTGGTAGTTTAAACAACTTAAAGCACTCATGAAATTATATCATTCCTTATTTAATGTGATGTAATTCCTGTTGAAACAAGCTGTTGTGCCTGTGGCATGACATCAAACAGTGAGGGATGAATATTTTAAGTGTACATCAATGGTTTTATTTTGAAACAAAGCAAGAAAGGCAGGATTGAATATTACTGCAGTTAAAATGCAATTGAAGTCATCACTGAAGATGCACTGCTTTTCCAACCCGATTGCCAGACAAGAACATCGAACAGATGCCGCCTTTTTTTGTTGTTGTTGTAATTTTGGCTTTCTACAATATCCATGCATGGAAATTATGGTTAAGTTTAGCGGTAATTAAAGAAGGTTGCTATGGTTAAGGTTATGTAACAAAACACTTATGGTGAATAAAAAGGCTAATGTTGATTGCAGGTCTGGAACTGGGTGCAAACTCTAGTCTCCTGCATGAAAACTGGGTTAGGATTGGGGACCTCCATACATGAGGCGTAGAATTGTCCAGTATGGATGTAACTCCTAGGAACACTGGGCTGGTTTTCCAGGAAGAAAATGTTCTGAAGCCTAGCGACCTGTGTTTAACTTTATTTCCCAAGCTAAGGTAGTTTTAGGTCCTGATAATGCAGAGAAAAGTCAGGTTGTGTAGGTCGACCTATTTTATCATCTAGTTATTTTGACTTTTCCCTATTCACTCTCTTTTGCAATTGCTAAATAATTACATACAATGAATATACAATAACCGGCCACTTTATTAGGTACACCTGTTCAGTTGCTTGTAGTTATCAGCCAATCACATGGCAGCAAGTCAATGCATTAAGGTATGTAGACGTGGTCAAGACAACTTGAAAGACAATTTAGTTCAAACCAAGCTCAGTTCAAACCAAGCATCAGAATGGGGAAGAAAGGAGATTTAAGTGACTTTGAACGTGGCATGTTTGTTGGTGCCAGACGGGCTGGTCTGAGCATTTCAGAAACTGACAATCTACTGGGATTTTCATGCACATCCATCTCTAGGGTTTACAGAGAATGGTCCGAAAAAGAGAAAAGATCCAGTGAGTGGCAGTTGTGTGGACGAAAATGTATTGTTGATGTCAAAGGTCAGAAGAGAATGGGCTGACTGGTTTGAGATGACAGAAAGGCAACAGTAACTCAAATAACCACTCGTTAAAACCAAGGTATACAGAAAACCAACTCTGAACGCACAACACGTCGAACCTTGAAGCAGATGGGCTACAGCAGCAGAAGACCACACCATATGCCACTCCTGTCAGCTAAGAACAGGAAAGTGAGTCTACAGGCTATGATAGAAGCGACATTGAGATGGTAGGGTCCGAATTTAGTGTAAGGTTTACACCAAATTCTGTAAAAAACAAACATTGTAAACAACACGAAAGAATGGATCCATCTTGCCTTGGATCAATGGTTCAGGCGGTGGTGTAATGGTGCCGGGGATATTTTCTTGGCACACTTTGTACCCTTTAGTACCAACTGAGCATTGTTTAAAAGAAACAGCCTAACTGAGTACTGTTGCTGACCATGTCCATCCCTTTATTACCACAGTGTACCATCTTCTGATGGTTACTTCGAGTAGGATAATGCACCATGTCACAAAGCTCAAATCATCTCAAACTGGTTTCTTGAACATGACAATGAGTTCACTGTACTCCACAGCCTCCACAGTCACAAGATCTCTATCCAGTAGAGCACCTTTGGGACATGATGGAACGGGAGATTCACTTCATGGCTGTGCAGCTGACAAATCTGCAGCAACTGCGTGATGCTGTCATGTCAATATGGACCAAAGTCTATGAGGAATGTTTCCAACACCTTGTTGAATGTATGCCACAAAGAATTAAGGCAGTTTTGAAGGCAAAAGGGGGTCCAACCCGGTACTACCAAGGTGTACCTAATAAAGTGGCTAGTGAGTGACCTATAGATAGTAATTTAAAACGAATTAATTCTGTGTCAAACATTTGATTTATTGATTGCTGTCGGGACGTAATGATTTAATGTAAATTATGATTTAACTATGTCTAAGGTGATGTCTTTTCAATAAGTTAGTCAATAGTGCCTCTGTCTTGTTAGATAATTGTATCCTAACCCTATTCGTGCATCAATTCATCTCTGTTTCTCTCCAATTACTAATTTGTTTTCCTTGGAGATGGTGAAACCTTCCCTAACCTCCACCTTTTCACCTCTGCGATTCACCAAATGAAACGGTTGCTCAATGATCTGTTGGTCAAGACAGAAACTCCAAACTCTGCAAACCTGCTGCAGAGCCATGCCTGCTCCCAAAGGGTGAGGGCCTGCTCAGCATGCAGCTGTAGCAACAGCTCCTTGTTTCCTTATGGAAGTCAGGAATGCAGGCATGTCGCTCCTTATCCCAGTGGAAGGAGATGGAATAGGCCACAGAGATCAGGAGTAAGTGAAAGAGAAAGGGCAGGATTCCTACCTCATCCATCACTCTTCATGCAAGGTCTGTCTCCTCACCCCAGCCCAGATTTACACACCAGCTATCCTATATGACTGTCTTTATGGACTGCTCTTCACCATCAGCCAACGATAGTGAAGGGAACAGAGAACGCACCTGAAGAAATTAGTTCACGTCAGTTCTCGTTTATGATTCGTTTAACTAGTAGGCACTACCGAAAGGAGACGGATTTGTGCAGCTCTACATTTCTGCCCTGCCCATTTCTCCCACTCCTAGTCAAATACGCACAGCCATTTTCATCTAAGGTTATAGGGTCAATAAAACCTGGCGACCTCAGCCAATCATAAAACAGTCAATGCCCTGGAGCATAGATTGATTAAGTTCATAACTCGATTTGAGCTGCGTGGACCCCGGACAATAAAAATCGGAATGAGTATAAATCTAATGTGAGGACATAATCCAAAGAAAATCAAAATGTAAAGTAGATGTTTTTAATGCCATATTTTTTCATCATGAGAATATGGCCTTTTGACTGGATGACTATTGATGACTTTAATACATAACCAAGCTTTTTTCATCAGTTGCACTGGATGGTTAATGTGAAGAGTTTAAATTGGTGGTATAGTTTTACATCCTGTTAGGGTAGGTCACCTGACCTCATCTTATCACATACTCACTAATCAGATCCTTTCCATATTCATCTACATTGTAGATAAATCCAGCAGTTATTTGCTAGGATAGGTTGTTTATTATTTCAGGGGGGTAAAATCAACGAAATCCACTTTATCCAAGCCATATGTTGGCAGTGTGGCCCCATTCTCGAAATTAGGCTCATCTAACCATGGGCGCCGACTACTTCAACTTAGTCAATTAAAGAGGTCAAGAGTAGATGGCGAAGCCTTCTTTGGCGGTTTCAGATAAAAATGCTTAATTCTGGCCTTTTAACAAAACCAGAGTAATCACATAAGCAGATAGGGTTGGGAGCATAAATAAAGGAGTTCTGGTGATGAGGTTGGTTGACATCTTGAGAAAATAAAACAGTTAATGGTATATATGGTATAAGCATTGTGAAAGCCTTCTGTTCTGTATTTAAAAACATGCTTTGCTCAGTCATTTTATTGATAAGTGACACTGGACTCACAGCAGTAATCACATGGAGCACTTATCTGTATTTCAGTCAAAGGCATACAGACAAATCTGTCTCATTACATATTGACCTCTCTACTTTCATTTGTCCTTCCCTGTACACTTAATTAAACCAGAAATGCCTCACTAAAATAAACCATTTTCAAACTCTAAGGCTACATTCAGACTGGAGGCCTTAATGCTCAATTCTGATTCTTTTTTCCATATCCAATTTTTTAGTTTGACAGTTCACATTGTTGTTTAAATCTGGCTTATATCAGACTCCAGTGTAAACTGTCCACGGCCTGAAAGTGAACCGCATGTGCAGAAGAATAACACGTCACACGGAGTACGCTGTCGGCTACAGAAGTAAACAAGAGTTCACTGTTGTTTCGTTCACTGCGGCTCCATCTACAACAGCTGCTCTAGATTGACGTCAAAGTTGCATCTATTCCAACCTGAGTATGCAGACTGAGGCCGCATTAAAAAACATCCGATCTGTATTGGATTTGGACCACATATGAAAAGCTACGTTCAGACTGCAGGCCAATGTGACCCAAATCCGATTTTTTTGCTCATATGTGACTCAGATCTGATCTTTTTATAACAGTGTGAACAGGCCAAGTCACATGGAATCTGATCTTTTCTAGTTCGGATTTGGGCCACTTTCATATGTGGTCCAAATCTGATACAGATCGGATCTTTTTAAAAGCAACCTCAGTCTGGAGGTCTCAGTCTCTGACTCAAGTCGGAATTGATGTGACTTTGAGTCACTCTAGAGCAGCTGTTCTGACTTAGACGGAGTCACTGTGACCGAAAAAGCTCCACAAAAGCCATTGTTATACATGTCTGGTTCAAGCTCCCCGACTTCAGCAAAAGTGGATTTCATTGTTATCAATTATTAACAACATGGGCAATTGAAATAACACAAAAGATTCAGGTTAGCTAAATAGCCTTGCTTGCATCAGAGCCCCTTTTTGTTGTTTATGCCACCACTTGAATCCCATTCATGCAACTTTGGGTCTGCTCAACATCCATGACCCCCCTGCAGTGGCATTATTTCCCTCCAGGGGGGCCATCCCCCCAGTTTGAGAACCACTGCATTATTATAACATAATTGAGGGGGCATTTTCAGGCGTATAGGTCTTAGTAGAGTGCACCATGGTGGCCTTGTACCCATATAACCACACTGATGGTGCCCATCATCCAACCTGGCAGATGGCTGGTGGCTTGAACAGCTTTCTGGTGTTTAATTATGATCATAATCAAGGGAAATAAAGATCAATTAAAGCACAAGTGAAACTAATGAAATGCGAGCACCATGAGCAGCCGGACAGTTGTCCAAAATGGTTCTCATAATAAATGCAAACAGAGTCCTAAGATAACATTAGTATGAAGTGCTGGCTCGAACATAAAACACTGGTGTTGATGGCCTTTGAAAAGGAATATTTGTTTGATGTCCAAACCAATTTATGCCAGATTCACATAACATATATATTCTGCAACATTCCCACATAAATAAATGTCAATTTTGCTCCTCTCAACTACTACTTTTTAACCAAAAATAAATAGAAAACTGAGTGGGTAGCATGAGCAGTAATAGAAATGGCAATGACACACACAAAAAAGTGCATTTTGGCCTTGTTCCCTTCTGTTAAAGATTTCAGAGAAGTTTTAAGATTACCAGCTGCCCCGATTTTGATAGGAAGTTAATGCATATTCTGCTATTTCTGTTCATTTACTCTACATAGATGCAAATAGCTGGAGCAGCATGTATCTGCTGGCAACAGTTCAACTGCCTTTCACCAAACTGCGTGTCACACTGCACAGCCCATCTGACCAGGATGAAGATGGTGGAACAGAGAAGAGAGGAGTGGGGGATGAGAGAAGGTGAGGAAGATGAGACAGGCGGCGGTGGGGTAAGGGGTGGAGGAAAGGGGGAGGCCCAAGAAGACAGATGCCACCACTGTGGCCATGGCATTGTTGGATATTAATAGTCCAGAGCCACATTGTGCCAACCTTATTGGACATGTGAGCGCTGTCATGCTGTGCCTCCATCACATGCTAGCATCAAAATGAAATGAGTAGGGGTGTGAAAAAAAAATCAGGGGAGATTTCCATAGCCACTGAGGGGACGTAAAATGTTGCAATACTGGTTTTACAGCCATGTAAAGTGATTTAAAGTATTTATGAATGAGTTCAGTGGGGTGCACTGTTAGGTTGTAATAGTTTGCAACAGTCATTACAAAATCCCATACACCCATGTCATAATGTCTTATCTGTTATCTGGAATTTTACTGTACCTTATTTTAAAGGAATGAGCAACTGAACAGCTGCCAAAAACATTACTACGTTAAATGTAAACGTAGGTTAAAACACTCAGTACATGCAGTAATATATGGTGGATTAGATTTCCTATAAAAGCATTTTGTCAGAGTAGCTGTTGAATTTTGCAGATGGTGCACATCTCATTGTACAATAAAACCTCAGTTTAAGGAGACCAAAATATCTTGGATATATAGTGCCATAAGGCAAAAGAAAAACACAAAAACATGACTATTCATAATTCTTCAGCCACAGTGTACTTTTTACAATGATGAATGACTTAACAATATTATCCTAAACAAAAAGTGGGTAATTAGTGATATTTCCTTTAAAGTCCAATGTAGCTTTACTGTTTTCTATGCGCACAGTGCTCCAGTTCAGAGCGGTAATGGCATAATTTATCTTTTCAGAGACAGCAGACAAGCTGCAGCTGATTGAATCATGCTGGAGTGAAACCAAGTCTTCTGTGATGCAAGATCAGAGGAGGTATGTATAATTGTTATAGCCATTAAGCTCTGAGGCTGTATACACCGAGCATACAAAATACACTCACATATGGCATACACTGTAGGTTTTGTCACACTGTCAGCATGACCATATGCTGCCACCCCAACTCACACACCTCAAAGCACCGTGTGTCTGCAGGCTATTCATGTTCCATTACCAAGGTTGTGGGACAAGCCAAAAACAACATTTTGACCTTTAAGCGTTTGTTTTTGCATATGAACATAAGGTGTAGGCGTCAGGGCTGCCTTAGGAGCATGAATGCGGTTCAAAGCAAACCTGAGTCTTACGGTATGTGATATCATGTGTGCAAAGGTGACAGTTTGGCTTGTGGATGGAATAAGCTAAGCTTGTGTATTGTTTAAAATGGAGAGGGTTTGTCCTCTTGGGAGCATGAATTTCAAATCAATCTCATTTTGATAGTTTCTCTTTGTGCGCCCATGGGAATCCTGGTCTAATGCTGGTGCTAGGACTGGTGATGTCCAAAAACATCAAGAATTACATTCTTGGATCACACTGAATAATTATGCCAAATGTGTGGCCAGTTGGGCCAGTAATTCTTTGATTGTGCAAATGTAACAATAATGATATAAGCCTTTAAACATTTATTATCTCTTTAATCTTTAATTATCTTGAAGCTCAGTTAGACAAAATGTTTCAATCTATTGCTTTGTAAAATTATACACAAGGCAAAGATTGGGTTTTTACTGAAAACCGGACTGAACAGATTAAGAGACCTAAGGTGCTTTCTCTAGCTGCTGTTTTACTAAATAAAGCTTTCATATGGAGTTCTTTATTGTTCCTTTTCCATCTCTCAGTATGTTATAAAAGCCGGTTTACATTCTGACATGGCAGTCATCTGATGTCCCTCGCAGGACCCCTTACAGCAGTACAGTATAAAATATCAGCCCTGTGCCGTTATCCCCAGTATCCCTGAATAATTCAACCATGCACCACTGACCCTCGCACACTGTTTGGAAAATGCAGTAATGAGAAAAGCTATAAAATGCCTCAATGGTCTTTGCTACTGAAAAAAAAAGGAAAAACCTGGTCCCAGTCTTAAAGAAAAGACACCAAAGAAGATAGCTCACTGGGTGTTTTTTCCCACAGATTTACTGTAAATGGGAGGGAGCGCACAAACCTCAAAGAAAAAAAACTTCAAAAGGATGACCTGCATATTTTTACCCAATTAGATATTTCTAATGTTACTTTCGAGGTGTGATGCTCAGCCGAGCGTCCTCTGGCAGAACAAAGGAAGGGAATGCGTCGGAGTCTCTTTCCTCTTGATCATCCAGCGATTTTCAAGGTGTAAACATGAAACTGCTCAGGGAGGAATTATCGAGACGGGGGAAACGCTGGCAGGAGTTCAGAGAAGGCTTTGTAAAGTAAACCAGATTTGTTCAGGGGTCTGTGATCAGTTTATTTTCCCAGTGCCCCAGTCTTTGTGCTAGGCCTTCTTGTAATTGTCCTCATGTTTCAGCTAATTTCACATTTCCAGAGAGAATAAGGGAAGGATAAAGGGAGGGAGGAAAGGAATTTGGCAGTTTGAGGGAGTAACACCCTCAGATTTTCATATTTTTGTTGATGTCATTTTGAATGGATTTGGGAGCATTCTAAGGTGGTTCCACCAAAAAACCTATGGGTTTTCAAGTACTTTTCTACAACTTTTTAAAATCTCTTTAGCGTTGTTGTAGGATTTGAATGGATGATTCCTCAACTAAACCAATCCAAACCAAAACTAATTTTACAATAATTAATATTGTCATCCTTAATTTAGCCTTGTTTTTTTCCTTCACCATATAATTTTTTAGTCTGCTTCACATTTAGTCAAAGTGCCTTTCCAGTTTATTTTTACATGTTATTAACAAAGATAAAATATCCAAAACTTTCAAAGGAATGAAAAGAAATCACACAAATCCTTACTCCAGCATGGGAAATTTTCCAGATAATCCAGTTCCTTTCTGCAGCACAAAGGTGAACCAAGAAAATCAGCACCTCTGTGTATATGCCTGCGCTTTGAAGCTAGTCCAAGAGGAGCAGCGCGCTACAATGTCGCAAAACGTTTCAAGGTCTTCCATCTTATGTTTCCTTTGATAGTCTCTGGCCGGATTAGGATACATAACGTGAAACCCAATGAGGTGTGCTTGCAGGTCCTTTCACAAGCCAACTTAAAACAGTGTCTCAATCCACAGACATGATGTAACAGCCGTCTGAGCTGAACTTTTCCTGAGTGTAGATGATGTACAGTATTTCATGTGTGAGGAACTTGGCTTGCAATGAAAGGGCAACTGCAATTAACAGGTTTTTGGACACCTCTATTTTGGTGATGTCATGTACAGTAAATTCATCCCTACATTAGGAAGATTTTGTGTTGCCAATGATCCCAATGTGGGTATTATAATTCAGTATAATTGCTAGATAATTAAAGTTTGCTCTCCTAATGCAGTTAACAAGCTGGTAAATGTTTTTATTTTATTTGAATAGAGTTTAGTTTATCCTGATTAATTTTTATAGACTTAACCACTTTAGTCATCATGAAAAAAAAACAAAAGCTATATTTTGCCTCACAAGAAATACAAGACAATATCGACAAGAGAGTCGATATTGAAGGAATTTGCGAAGGTTTTTAAAAATCTTGCTTTCTGCAATATCTGTGCATGGCAACTGTGGTTGGGTATCGTTAAGGTTAGAGAAAGGTTATAAATAAACTTATATGGTTAAGGCATGTTTAGGGTTAGGCTTCTAAAACACTCGTGGTTCTCTTTAAGGCTAACCTTTACACATAATGGTTTGAGAAATAATCAGGTTAATAAACATCAACTGCTGGTTTGTGATGGGATGCTAACTAATTTTTGGGATGAAACTGTGAGATCCAGAATCATCAAATATGGATGGAATTCCGAGGACACAGGGCTGTTTCCAGAGGGTTGATGCTGGGAAATAGGAGAGTGGTGTATCTCGACACAGTGACCCACATCTTAATATTGGCAATGTGGCTTCTACAGAAAACAATGGTGATCAAAGTGCCTTTGGTGCAGTTTACAACAATCGCATACACATTGCCATAGTGTCAGCTGTGACAAGACATACAATGCAGATTGTATGTCTGCTGATGGTACCACACCTTTTTAAAAGAGCAGTTTTCGAAAGGATCTTTGGTACCTAGTTTTTGCTGTGGACTCTTGTGTCATTTTTTTCTTAGCTTGAGAAATAGATGTATTTCAACATTGCTTCCAAAATAGTCTAATGTGAAAGTACACTCACTTTTAACATAATTATTTAGCTAGGGCAGTTAATCTACACTGTGTAGCTTTACCAGCATGAGAGTCATATTTGCTACCTACAAAGCTACCTGCTACATTAACTGCTTTGTTTAACCTGGTGCATTTATTTGTTACAATACAAATCAAAACAGCTCCAGTAGGACTTTGGATAGAAATGAATGAATGTCTTATAAATACCATCACTCTTCACAATCAGTTAAATCCTTCAGGCAAACACACTTACCCTCAGTGATCTCGACTCAGACTCCAGTGGTGGAGGGGGAGGAGGCAGGAAGGAGGATGCCTTTAGAGGAGCTTCTCTGAACCATTACCCATCAGCCCCGCCACTCTCAGAGGGCTTATCCCAGGGGGAGAGTGGGCCTCCGCCGAGGATACGTTGTCTCGTATGCGTTAATGGGGGATTACACATGTTAACATCTATCTCACAGTGAGCTTGGCCAAAGGGGCTCTGCTATAGGGGTTTAGCATATGAATAAGGAATAAGGGGATGATTGAATAGAGGCTATGGTGAGAGTGAGAGCTGCCACTCGAGGTGGAGCAATGGGAGTAGAGTGATTAAGATGAGACACAAAGACTGAAATCTCTTAAATGGAAGGAAAGATCACACTGAGCCAAATGAATTTCTCTGACTTGGTTCCAGGATTTCCGTTTGGAAGGTGGATTTTATTCCTTCAAGTAGTTACTTTGACATTTGTTTTTAAATTAGAATTAATACACTGTAAATATGTTTACATTTATTCATTTAGCTGACACTTTTATCCAAAGCGACTTACAATTGCTATACATGTCAGAGGTTGCATGCCTCTGGAGCAACTGGGGGTTAAGTGTCTTGCTCAGGGACACAATGGTAGATATCTCTCAGTGGGAATTAAACCCAGGTCTCCCACACCAAAGGCAAGCATCTTATCTATGTTTTATCACCACTCCATGTTGCTTATCGTTTAAAGTTTTAGACTGAGTGATAAACAATAAAATAAGAAAATATACATAAAACTAAAGAATTCAGACTGGGAGATTCCCAGTAGTTCATTTCGCATTTCCTACCAGCATTCAACATTGATTTCTTTTAATCATGATCACGATCATTCCAGAACAAAACCTTAACTATAAGCAGTGTTACTGTGCATTCAGACCAAACATGAATTTAATCCTCGCGGGGGTTTTATAGCTGGACTAATGCCATGTTTTCACACACAACGTGATAATATGAATAAATACAACCCACGATTACTACAGCTGTATGAACCCAAAGTAAATATTTTGCTGGGATTTTATTGCAATAAACGGATCAAACTGATGCTGAAAACTACAATATGATGCTGATTTTTATGAACCCTGTCAGCAATACAGCAGGAAAACAACTTTTAAAATGTTTGTTTTCTGAAAGGAGTTCAGGGCTGTGCTATGTTAACTTAAAGTATTAGTAGTAAGTAGTAACAATAGCTGGAATAAAGTA
>NC_060164.1:23061388-23075277 GCF_021292245.1 Micropterus dolomieu
TTTAAAGTTTTAGACTGAGTGATAAACAATAAAATAAGAAAATATACATAAAACTAAAGAATTCAGACTGGGAGATTCCCAGTAGTTCATTTCGCATTTCCTACCAGCATTCAACATTGATTTCTTTTAATCATGATCACGATCATTCCAGAACAAAACCTTAACTATAAGCAGTGTTACTGTGCATTCAGACCAAACATGAATTTAATCCTCGCGGGGGTTTTATAGCTGGACTAATGCCATGTTTTCACACACAACGTGATAATATGAATAAATACAACCCACGATTACTACAGCTGTATGAACCCAAAGTAAATATTTTGCTGGGATTTTATTGCAATAAACGGATCAAACTGATGCTGAAAACTACAATATGATGCTGATTTTTATGAACCCTGTCAGCAATACAGCAGGAAAACAACTTTTAAAATGTTTGTTTTCTGAAAGGAGTTCAGGGCTGTGCTATGTTAACTTAAAGTATTAGTAGTAAGTAGTAACAATAGCTGGAATAAAGTATGATCCAGTTTCACCCAAATCAGTGAATAAAGCTATAAAGGTTTGTTTTTTCACCCAAAGACACACCGACGTACCATACTGCTAGCTAGCTAACTAATGAATCTTAGCTCTGTGCCACAAAAAGTTGAAGATTGATTGATGTCATGATATTATAAGTTAAAATTGGTTCATATTTTGTTTTACAGAAAACGTCACTGGATTTTGAATACAAACAAAAACATTTTTTATGTTTTCTTTGGCATGAATTGTTTAATAGGTGCACAATATGACCGGGGGATGATCTAAAAGGGGTTTAAAGGCATTTGTCATTTCATCTCAACTTTAGTGGTGATTTGTAATGGTTTTGGAAGGGACTGACCAATTATGTCATCCTGCCAATAAGAATGTCAGCGTATTTTGTCATTTAAATTGAGAACATGTTGGTTTGTGGTCAGAGGGAAACCTTCATAAGAGTCAGGATGACAGCATTGACCAGCTGTTCTTAAACAACTTGACTTAAACCTGGTACAAAACAAGTTACAAGAAACATGCAGTAACTTACCAAAACTATGAAATTAATGTAATTTTTCATGGACTAGTTTGGTTAAAAGAATTAATTTTACAAAAACTCTGTGTATTCATTTTAGTTCTGCCCTGAGACCTGATGATGGAATTGGCATGCAGTGCAGACATCAGCAGAGCTCTTTGGGAGAGCGAGGTGTTTATTTCCTGAAGGTCAGGCCTTTTGTGTGGAGAAACTTCTTGCCAGATGAGATAGGGAGTAAATTGCAGATCTATCATCCCCTCCCTCATCCCCCCCTCCTTCTCTCTCTTCCCTCATATTCCCTCCTTCCCACACCGTCCTCATTCCTAGCATTCTCTTCTCCTCTTCCTCTCTAAAGTGTTCTCTTTTTGCTTTCTCCTCACAGTTTCATCCTCATCTTTGGCCATCTATCGCTTTTATCTGAAACCACCTTCTCCATACTCTTTGTGCTTGATTCCTCTCCTCTCTCTGCCTCACTCACACTCTGTCTCTCCTTCAGTGTGTGAAATCAGTGGAGTAACCGTTGGCATTGTCTATGATTTATGGCTCACTCTGAGCGGACCCTTATCAGGTGCAGGCAAGGCTCTGTGCTGCTGCCTGCGTCTGAATGACAATGGAGAACCAGTCGCATTATGCTCTGCAGCCTCGCCCCTTGCATTCTGGACACTGCAGATTACATCTAGCTCCTTGATTTATGGAGGCCATTTTGGCTCCTGAGAGGGACCTGAAGGGGAGTTTGGAGGTGAGGGGGTGGAGGCTGTGGTTTCTAAGGCCAGCATCTGCACATGGCCAACGTAATTTTTGAAGGGAACCTGGTGGAAATGTGTTTTATATGCATATGTATGTGGGTGTGAAAGGTGATGTGTGTTTGTGTGTACAGTATTTATGTGCGTGGAGATGTGTGTCTGTTTATGAATAGGTGCCATTTATCATTTTGTCAGGTGTTTTTTCTGCACAGATATTGACAGTGTCTGATGTTTGAAGAGGTGTGCAGGCATATCGACATTAAAAGCTGAGGATTAGACTGAATAAAATAGTATCTTCAGCCTCTAGTGACCAGAGACAATGATGTTCAATGAGAAAAAAGAAATAAATAGAAAACTGGGGTCTAGAGATTTCATATATAAAAGGTGAAGCAAGAGTTTGCCAACTGCATTATCTAAAGCTGTTTTTTTCTTATTCATCTCTACTCAGTAATTGAATCATTTCCATGTGTATCTCTGGAGATAAGATATGTTATTTGGTAGAACTATTAAATGTGGAAAAAACGTGTTAGCTAATGTAATTAACAGGGAAGTATCACAGCTGCAGTTCTTTGTAGGAAAGAACTAATTATGTAATCTAACACATTAAATGAGGGAAATGAGCATCTTGGACTTAAACACAGCAGGCGTTTTGCATTCATTTCGCACAATAGTCACACAATCACTTGTATATTGAGATAAGACTATGAAATGTCACTTCATTCTTTTGAGGTTCCCACTGAATGTTTGCATCTTTCACAAAGATGTCATTTAATATGAGGAGAGAAGCAGCAACATTTTGAAAAACTGACACCAATATAAAATAATAGGCGGTATTAAAGTAAAACTGGGACTATAACTCTGTGTGTGTGTGTGCCTTCGTACATAGGGTATTTATATTTGATACTTGGATAAAGATTGTGTTTAAAAAAGCAAACTGTCAGAGCGTTTTGCCCATCTCAAAAACTAATGATAGAACCTGAAGCTAGAACCTGCCTGAGATGATGCTAACTCTAAAGCGAAGCTAATAAAGCCTTGATGCTTGCATCAGGCCGTGCCCTTTATTGTCTTCCCGCTCAGTGACTTGGGGTTTCTTCCAATTGACAACAACTGCGAATAAATGTAAATATACATGTAAATGTCATTCTCTTACCGAGAAGTTCCCTTTTCCTTTTCTCCCTGACCAGACCTGTAAAATGGCCGCCAATGCGGTCTCCAGTGGCAGGCAACTTGCTGATAAATGTCTCCTTGAATACATTTCTACAGCGATGAAAACTGAATACTTTTAGAGGAGGAGGTATTGGAAAGGGCGCAGCACGGCACCACCAGAAAGGCTGGAAAGCCCTGAGTGTGTTGCCTCATGTTCCAAAGGCAATAAGAGCTGTGGCTTAAAGTGGGTTTTTATAAAGACTGGTTGTTATGGTTCTTGCAGTTGCCAAGTGGCGAAGGGCTAAGTGGAGATAATGTGTCCTTGTAGCTCATCAGAATGTGGAAAAGCAATGTGGGCGGCATGCTTAGTGGACAGATGGCCAAAAATCACATGTAACACAGGACAGACCCACCCTCCCTGTGTTTACATGTAGGAGAATTCCAAACAGTAGCACAACATATTTGTAAGGTCATATTTTGGTGACACCATTTAGCCTATTTATGTCTCTTTATATTTTGTTCCCATGTAACTTCTTAAAGATAATGTACTGGATAATACTGTGGAAACTGAAGTTAACTGGAAAAAAGGTAAGTAAAATACAATTTTGCATGCCTTCACTAAAATCTCATTGGGTCTATGGCATTAATTTTATCTCCCTCATATATAAATCAAATGCATGAGTGTTTTGAAAAATATCAATGTGAATTTAGAGTATCATTGGTACCTGACAAATTGGGACAATGCAGATGATTTTAAATATTGCTTTGTATATAATGTACTCTAATGTGTTTTTTTTTTTTTTGTGTGTGTGTGTGTGTGTGTGTGTGTGTGTGTGTGTGTGTGTGTGTGTGTGTGTGCGTGAGAGAGACTGGTGGCAACGTGGGTGGCTTCCCATCCAAATCAGGCTGTGTGAATACTTTTTGTAAGAGTTGATTTCCCACATAGACACACAGTTGTGAGAACCCTTGCTGATATATTGCCTTTAACCCTAACCTAAACCTAAACCTAATTCCAACCTTAACCCTAAAACCAAGTCATTATCCTCACATAGCCCTTTGAAGAGGTTCCAAAAATGTCCTCGTTCTGAAGGTCTCACACAAGGTCCTCAGAAAGATAGAAGTTCAAAAACACACACATACTCACATACAGAAAAATAACGACATTTACTACTGATGGTAAAACTTGTCCCTGACATATACTTTCTGTACAAACACACACGCAATCATTCACACACAGATACTAAATAATACACAAACACTTTTATGCAAACAAATAAATCAACATGTAATAGACACCACATCATATCTCTGTAATGTATTATAACACAGGCAAACAGGCTCACACACACAGACACAAACACACACATACACACAAAGGGGCACCAGGCAGGACTTGGAAGGGGTCCTGGACACTGTCATGGGTCCACACGTCAAATGAGCCGAGGAGCCAAACAACAACAATAACAACAGGAGTTAGAGCATATGGGGCTCTGTACCAGCTGAGAAGGGCCACCGAGGTTCCCAGTATGTGTGTGTGTGAGGGGATAATAATTGAAGACTGGTGCCTAGAGAGATGAGAAAAAGGAAAAAGTGTGGTTGAGGGAGAATAAAAGTCCAACACTGCAGGCCTCACTTTTCTAAGGTGCTCGTCACATCTGATAGTTTTGGATCACTGTTCAGATGTAGTTCAGCATGGAAGCAACATCCAATAGTAATATAAACCGACACCAATGTTGAAAAGACATGTGTATGCAGATTAAATAAAGACATCACATCTGTTTTTGTTCCTAGAGCTCTTTGCTTATTTTGAACACATTTTAGTAAAGGTTTGTTCCTTCCAGTTTTGACTGAATTCAGGCATCACATCTTTTCATTCCTGTGACTCGTCCTTATTCATGCTAATGGTGACTAATAACTAAATGCCAAAATGATAAGTCAAATAATCGATTAGTGGATCAACATAAAAAATCTGACATAGATTTAACAATTGATTAATCTTAGCATTGACAAAAATTTGCTGGCTCCAGCTTCTCAAATTTTAGCATTTCAGACTAAGTAATTTAATTTATTCATCAGGAAAACTAATCACCAGATCAAACTCTAATAATAACAATCTCCCCTTCTAAAGAGAAACTGGCTAGTAGCTTGGCAACATTTGCTCTTAAACTGCAGATCTATCTCCATACTATAGACCTTAAAGACACACTGAAGGCTTTTCTGACTGCTTTTTGATCTAAATTTGATATGTTGGTCTCTAGAAATTATCTGTACACCCTAGGCTTTATCACTAAATTTTTCTGAGCACAGAAAGTTTGTCCCAGCTAGAAATGCTGACCAAAGGACAGCAATGGTAACATTCTGATTTTAATGGTCAAACCTAACTTTCATATACAAGAGGTCATAATTCACTGACAACAACCTGTCTACAAACTGAAAGTATAAATCTATACTTATTATAAACCATCAGATCTCTGTCACAAGGTAGAGGACAAATCAGAATTGGACTAAACGGCTGAAAAATTGTGAGCAGCTAAGTGGAGGTGGAGTGTGGCTGAACTCTGGGCAAACACTCCGTGGCAGCAGATTAAGGAGGTGCAGAGCAGGGATTACCCACCATGAATAAAATGGTACCCGCTGGGCTGGTGTTTGTCTGCCTGTCTGTTCTGTACACACACTCCACAGCAGAGTACTCACAGTTAAATACACACACACACACACACACACACACACACATGGTTCAGGCCCACTTAAGATATACATCTGCTGTATAACTGGATACCTTCAGTGATGATGTTTGTAAAAATAGTTTTGGGTTTAATTTGCATTTGTGACTACAAGGCTAGCAGTGGGGATGATCATGTATGAATGCTCCCAAATTGGAATAATGATTTTCTTGTTCTTCTTGCTCTGTCAACATGGCTCTAATGCAACATTATGATAACAAAAGGGAATTGCAATATTATTAATTGAACAACTAAAATTCTTAATCTGAACACATATGACAGTTTGTTGGCAGGTGGCTATGGTTTAATAATAATTAAAACTCAAGTTGTACGTATCACAATTGTAATGGAGGCAGAGATCAGGTACTGTAAATGTACATCTCATTGAGCATTAAACCTTAAGTAACACACTTGGTTGAGGCAGCCACATGATAGAAATACAAATTATATTTGTTATTTGTTTTTTATATATAGTGTGCAGCCACAACATCCAAAGACCCTAGATGTTCACACAATACAAAAACATAGAGACATAAATTCTTGTTTTCAGACACATGCACATTCATATATTTACATACAGAAACATGGTACTCACACACACACACGCTGATGCACACACACACAGACACACATAGCTACATGCTGTTAACCAAACATGTGCCAAAACACTAGACTACAGTACACCCTCTTATTTCTTCTGAAAGGCCCACTTGTAATGCTATCACTCTCAAAGTAAATTTTTGCACTTTTGCTCCTATAATCCCAATTACAGAGCTCATTCAAAATGATGGATAATGCCTCTCGTAGTGCCTAGTGAAAACAATTTGGCCACTGTACTTGGGGAAACCTAAGAGGAGAGCAGCGCCACACACATCATTTTTCAACTTGTATTTACAGGGCTCATAAGAGCACGGGTTGTAAAGTGACTTCTGGGTGAGTTGATTTTGGCCAAAATGGGCTCTTGCTTTCCTTGAGAATATGGTCAAACCTACACATACACACACTCACACTCACAGAGAGGGAGAACAGAAAAGATGGAGCGGATAGCGCAGTGGAGAAGAGAAATAAAATGATATGAAGTGAAGAGAAATTAACAAGAGAGAAAATAAGGCCAGGATCAGGAACAAATCTTGAGCATACATATCAAAAGAAAGGAAGAAAAACAAACCAAAGAGAAAAAGTAGGGATGATGAACCACAATTGCAGACTCCAGGCATCATAACTTAGATTGAACCTTTCAGCATGAGGCCGGTGTGGTGTGGGCTACAAACAGTACCAGTTACACCAGGTTCCTGATGACATGACTACTGGGAGTGTGTGGAGTAATTCCCGCTGCCACGGTTAGCTACCAGGGGTTTGGGGTTTTGGCACATGTGGATGTTTCCACAGCACAAGGATGTTTTCATGTGATATACTTATGTTCACTGTGTGGGTTTTTTCACATATATGTTTTTGTCTAACTGCCGTAATTTTCCATCTGATTGTCAAGTGAATAATAGCATTTAAATTTTGCAGTTTATAAATTTGGGTTGGGTTGAACAAAATAAATATGTTAATGAATGGAATATGATGCTATGTGAGTAAAAACTGCAACCAGAGGAAAGACATTTTTATAAATTGCAAATTAATTCAAGTATGAATAACTCCAACTATCAGTAAGGAAAGGAAAGAGGGACCTTTCCTCCTTTTACATGGGGCACATGATCTACCAAGCTAACCACTCCCAACATTTTACACAGAAAAAAGTTGAAATATTTAATTTCATTCAAGATGTCTGCCTTGAGTGACATTCATAAATGACATTTCGGTTAGGTAGCGATTTTTGATTAGATTTTTAATCAACATTTACAAAATGGTATCTGTATGTAATTTAAGAGTTTGATGACTGTCTGACAGACCTGAATATGGCTTTTAGCTCCCATATCTTTTTGGATGGTGACTTATGGTTGTGTTACACTCAAACAGAACTGGTACGATATGTTGTCCATTAAAACCAGCATGTGTAGAATTGTAGAAAATGTACAACTTTGGCATCCCTCACTGCTTGTGTCAAAAAATACCCCTCAGTAATTTTGCACCAGTTCCCTGCTCATGCTCAGTTGATGCTTACCAAGATACCATCTAAAAGCCCACTAAATGATACTGAAGTATCCTGGAGTTTTAGTCTTTTTACATATTACCACAAAGAAAGTGAGAAAAACAATATTAGATTGTGCAGGAGAGGTAAGAAACCCAACTGGGCTTATAATTAAAACCTCTTCTCTAGGATTTACAATTTATCCTAATACTATGAATATTTCTCACCTTAACATAATGAGATAAACGTTCACCACCAAGATGGGAGGTACTGTGCCTTTTTATGTACTGAGGCAGAAATTCAGGATGTGGAATTTGGGGTGGTGGATGGGCATGGAGGCCAAGTGACTTTCATGCCAGAGATGCAGAGTTCGCACAAACTCGCAATTAACATGTGCTTGTGTCTTAGTTGCCTAATCCTAACCATACCTTAACCATAGTTTACCAGTATTTGCCATAACCATGATCTTTACCTCACCTTAACAATACTGTCCCATATGCAGTACTGTAGAAAACGAGAATTTTAACGTGGCACTGGACATAAAAAAAGTGACACCTGGTGATAGGGTTGGAAAGATACAGTAGAGAATGCAAAGAGCTGATCTATTATTATTGACAATACACTGAGTATACTGTGGTTATTGTGCACAGCAGCAGTTAATGCTCTTTTGATTGTACCATCTCACACGGCTGATCCTTAGTTAACAGGGACGAGTAGAATTACAAGGGTTAGAGAGTTTTCCGCTGTTGACTTGTTGACAGGGCCCACTGTCAGCCGATTTTGTAACGTGGACAATCTGGATTTACAGTGACGACTCTATCTAAGGAAGGGTTAGAGTCCCCTTAGAGTTAGAGTCCCTAAGTGTTAAAAAAAAAAGGATAGAGGGGGACATCAAAAGAGTAAATAAGCAAAGGTGAGAGACCTGCCTATTTTTATTTTATTTTCTTGCTGTTGAAATGTGCTTTTCAAATAAACTTGCCTGCCTTGCCTTGCCTTACACCTTGCCTGCCACTGCCGATTATGAAGCGTCTGGATATCTAATTTATTACATCAAATTTGGTATAACAGGAAATACAGCGGATGCGTTTTCTTCTGGGCTTTCTTCTTCTTTGGCTCATCTCCTCTTTCTATTGGATTTCCACTCTTGAATTCTCTCCTGATATCCCGCCTTCATCATGTTTTGCTTGCTCTCTCCTCAACTTCAATCTTCTCTTTTTCCCTTGCATCTCTCTGCAGTCCTATTTGATCTTTTCTGACCTCACTTTCTCTTTCAACTGCCTGTTTCGCTACATTCTTCTGATATTTCCCTTTTTCGTCCATCTCCTCTTGTCTGTCTCCAGATCACAACCTTCTCTCACTTTCCCTCCTCTGATTTCTTTGCCCTCTCCAAATTTACCCCCTGCTCCCCATTTCTGTCCACTCTGCTTTAACGTCTTCCTTCTTCTACTTACATCTTTCCTCCTCTCTCTACCTGCATTCTCCCTCCTCTGCTCCCTTTGTCTATCCCTCTCTTTTGTTTAACTGTCCGCTATAGGCTGTCATTACCCCATTTTAACTCCTTTTCCACCATCTTAACCAATCTCTATTCCCCCTTCTGCTGTATCTGCATCTCTTTTTTCAGTCCTTTATCTCTCTCCGCTCACTCTCGCTGTTCTCCATCATCTCTGCTTGGTTTCTCACCTTCCTATCTTTCCCACATCCCTACTTCTCCTCTCTTTTCTCTCTCTCTCCTTCCATATCCCCCAGATTTTACCCGGGCTGTTTCTCCTCTCTCTCCCCCATTATTACCCCCCACCCCCCATCCCTGTGGCCGTTCCCCAGGCGGTTGGGTGCGGAGGGCGCTGGCTGGCGGGGTGATGGATGACCATTAAGGGAGCTTATTGGAAACAGTCTGATTTATGGGCAAGCGCTGCCTCGGCCTAATGGCTTCATTTCTTTCTGCCGCCACATGATGTCACAGCCAAGGTCACCGCGGCAACGGCCCCCCTTTGTTGTGGTTTCGCTCGCTGATGACCTGAGAGAGATGGAGGGATGGAGAAAGAGAGAGAGAGAGATGAAGGAGGGGACAGAAAGGGGGCTGTGAGGTTTGTTTGTGAAAGCACAGAGTTGATGAATGAGTGTGTGTAGGTGAAATAGGTTGCGTTTGCAGAAATGTTTTAGTACAAATTTTGTTAGGTATAGAAAATGTGTTTTTACTGCTTATCCTTCACCTTCTTTCCTAAAAGTCTCTCTTTCTCCTACTCGCTCACACTCCTTTTTCCCCTTGCTCTCCTGTGCTCAGTATATTAAAAACTCCATCTCTGCCCCTCTTCTCCTTCCTCTCTTTCTCCTTCATCTCTTCCTTTCCTTCCATACCCCCAATGACAGACTACGATAAAAAACACACACACACGCAGCTTTACGGTCTTCCCTCAGACAGCTATTACTCACTACTACTTTAAATGAGCGCCGTCAAATATATGGGGCCTGCCATTAAGAAGCCGATCAATAAAAATGCCATTAGGAGTTGAGTAAAAAACGCTGATATTAGTGAAGCTCAAAACAAAATATTTGATTTTCCCTCTGATACTTAGCAGAGGGTGCTCTTGAATGAGGCTTTGGGCAGAGGCTTGGAGGCATGTTTTGTGTTGCAGTCATTTATTTACCCAGGGATGGTTATTTGAAGCTCTGATCAAAATCGATCTCAAGAGTTGGCAGTCTGGTTGGCAGATGATACTTTTAGCAGCAGTTGTTTATTATACAATATTAAATTTTTTAGCAATATGTTTGTTTAACCTACAAAAAGTCTTGTGGTGCAGTGCGGTGATATTTTTTATCTTTACTAGTGAACTGTAGAAGTTCTTTAATACAAGTAATAATCCAAAGTGTCATCTAATACATGCCCTAGTTGAAATCAAACGCCCAACCTAGGCTTGGTATAGATTCGGTTGAGTTGTCACAGGGAAGGGTTTACCACCTCCTCAAACTAAAATGTACCTCTACACATGGCTGCTGGAATTTAGAATAAATCAGAACTGAAGAGAAATGTACAAACTGTCTTCTCAACAGCAGTGAGACAGCTGGACTCACTGATGTCAGATCCACTCCCTCGCTGGTATCCTGTCATGTTACATGATTTCTGGGGTTAGCAGTTTTAAGGCTGCCACTACCGCAGCTGTTTGTGATTTGGCTTTGCCTGGATGAATCAGAAAGACAGCTACAGGTTGCTTGTGAAAGTTAATAATCTAATTTTAAAGTATGGCAAAGCTTGTGGCTGCTATGATTTCAGATAAAAACAGGATCATAACAACAGTCTTGTGCACATTTAGGGGCAGGAGACATGAAATGCATATTCCTAACCCTTAAACCTTTAAACTGATAAGACCAAAGAGTGCCAGACTTTGTGGTTGTTGCTGGGAACACCAGGGGCACAAATGTCCTGTGATCATGGGAGGGATTGCAGAAACTTCAAAAATCTTTCATAAATGTCATTCTATCTCCCGCAAGATGATAGATAAGTGTGTACAAAGAATCAAAGCTTTGATTTGATCTAAAATTGGTACCTTTATAGCCTAGAAAACAGCATTCCCCCACAGTCCACCAGCCCAAAGTGTGCACACTATAACTGTAATCATGATTGCTTGATCTTAGAAAATCTTATTTCATTACTTCAGCAGCGTAAAGTCATCACACCTGTATCAAACCAGATGGCTTCTCCTTTTCAAAAGGGTTAACTATTTCAGCATATGCAGTATATTAGCCTATTTTGTTGATTGCTTTTTGTGATTTTGTAATAATTTTCTTAAATTGTTTAAACAAAGTGAAAAGTTCAGTTTTAAGAGGACATATTTGAGTTCTCTATGTGTTTATGCTTCTCAGTGCTCCGTAAATGCCTATGTGTGTGTGTGTGTGTGTGTGTTTTCTAAGAATAGTTTAGCGTTTGTCCATTTACGCGTGTGTACCTTCCAAGTACACATGTGTGTGGGAAACCTTTTGCACTCATTTGTTTTGTTTAGGTTCGTTTAAGCGCCTCGGCTCGTGAGTTTTAATCACTGTGTAAATACAGGAGTCTGACTTCATCTGTGATTTATTTATTGACAACAGACGTTCAGTGTGTACCACTGGGTGCTGGGAACCAGACATCCTCAGCCTGTCCAACATTCAGACTCTAGTGTGTGTGTGTCATCATAGATTCTTTGTTTTTGACTGACCATGGATGCAATGAAAACTCGCCTCAGCTTAGTTTATGTACCTTTTTATGTGAAGAATAGAGTTGGCTCAACTTGTGAAGTTGAAATACAGGATGATGAAGAGTATTCTTAAAATGTCAATGAATCATTTGTGGTGATGAATACATTCATTATTTCAATTGTTCAGTGTGCAGGCAGGTTTTTGTAATGTTTAACAGGAAAACTTTGGGTGAATCAATAGGGACATACCTTATGGTTTATGGTCAGGTCACCTTTTCTCTTTCATATCATAAAAATATATTTCTATGTTTTATGTTATTTGCATTTTACCACAGTTATTTCACACCATTTTACATTACTGGGTTGGCATAAGCAGATATAGTCTTATGCACATAAGAAAAATTACCTTTGATTTGAATCATACAAACTTAAAACATATCTACAGCCTGACACAGAACACCATGTTTTAACCCTCACACACACATTTGTAACCTTCTGCAACACAATCAGATCATGCAGGCATGACCATCACATACTCCCCATACACTCTTACTTTATCATTCACATTCACAGTAGGTGCAGGGATCACATACACAAACACACATGTATTAAACCATACAGTAAAACTTGGTTGTCATCTTTTCATAGTAGTCACATTCCCATCAGATGTGTGCATCCGCACACACACCTTACTCTGCTTTTTGTGCCCCGCCCCAAACCTTCTGCCCAGCTCATGTTTGTTTAGTTGCACTGATGGATGGAGTCTGTCTTCCTCTGCTATGTTTTTGGCCACCTTTTTGTGAGCTTTACCCGCTTTTTGTCTGAAGGTCTGTCTGGCCTTAAGACCATGCTCAAGACATGAGAAACTTTCCAGAGTCTCTACAGCATTCCCAAAGCAAGAGCAGTTAGAATACCGCTGGGAAAAAGACACCACTGTACATAGGCCTAAACTGCTGTGGTGTATGCGCAGAAGTAGCTTCTAGGATTTGTGACTCATGTTTTTTTTGTCCTGTGGGCTAAATGTTGTGTATGTGCAAAGAAAGGATGTGCCACTTCAAAGGTTACAATACAGTGAGAAAACACTAAATCATCCTTTTTATAATGTTGTAATTTTAAAGACTTAAAATACCACCATTATGTAATTTTATTATCAATCCACCAGCTTTTGTTGAGCACACATGCACGTTGTCATTGTAGCTTGAAAAAATACTTTAAAACAAAACTGAGATGCTTTAGATACATTGCCAAACCACCTTTTGTGCTTTCTAAAGATGGGAAAGAAACAAAGTCCTAGTTTTATGGTCTCTTCCTCTGAAAAACTTTTGAAACAGTGCACCAAAATGCAGAAATTTGGGGTTTCATGACTAATTTACCCCAGTTTACAGCTGGCTAACAATAAATAGACATTTCTGTTGACAGCTGTAATTTGAATCTGTTGTTGCCCTATTCAGCTTTAAGCTGTAAGCTGAAGAGTAAAAAAAAACTAAAAATACTAATATATAAAATATGTTCTGGCACATTTCAGAAATAAGTCTGGTATATAAGTAGCATATAACAACTCACCACAAGCAATGCACAATGTTTTAAAAGAATGCACATGTACATACATTGCTTTGGTGACAAAAGAGAGCTACAGAAAAAAATAAGCAATAACAAAGACTTTTCCCCCTACACTGTCAGCTGATATGTGTTGAAAATAACATATACCTCACAGGAGAGTAGCTGGTCGAGGTGTGGCTGCAGGCTGGGGCTCCAGACTAGGCAACAACACACTCCTAAATCTCAGTCTGCTGCCCACCAAGCAATTCTCTTGGTAGGCAGCGCTGCATGCTTATGATTTATGACGAATCCCTCTCACAATTTGTCACTGATGACAGGAATGTATAATTCAAAACATTTTCTATTTTGCTGTGTCTTGGTTCCATCCCTCCCCCCCAACACCCCACCACTACCACACACACACACACACACACACACACACACACACAC
>NC_060164.1:23075377-23106627 GCF_021292245.1 Micropterus dolomieu
TTATGGTCAGGTCACCTTTTCTCTTTCATATCATAAAAATATATTTCTATGTTTTATGTTATTTGCATTTTACCACAGTTATTTCACACCATTTTACATTACTGGGTTGGCATAAGCAGATATAGTCTTATGCACATAAGAAAAATTACCTTTGATTTGAATCATACAAACTTAAAACATATCTACAGCCTGACACAGAACACCATGTTTTAACCCTCACACACACATTTGTAACCTTCTGCAACACAATCAGATCATGCAGGCATGACCATCACATACTCCCCATACACTCTTACTTTATCATTCACATTCACAGTAGGTGCAGGGATCACATACACAAACACACATGTATTAAACCATACAGTAAAACTTGGTTGTCATCTTTTCATAGTAGTCACATTCCCATCAGATGTGTGCATCCGCACACACACCTTACTCTGCTTTTTGTGCCCCGCCCCAAACCTTCTGCCCAGCTCATGTTTGTTTAGTTGCACTGATGGATGGAGTCTGTCTTCCTCTGCTATGTTTTTGGCCACCTTTTTGTGAGCTTTACCCGCTTTTTGTCTGAAGGTCTGTCTGGCCTTAAGACCATGCTCAAGACATGAGAAACTTTCCAGAGTCTCTACAGCATTCCCAAAGCAAGAGCAGTTAGAATACCGCTGGGAAAAAGACACCACTGTACATAGGCCTAAACTGCTGTGGTGTATGCGCAGAAGTAGCTTCTAGGATTTGTGACTCATGTTTTTTTTGTCCTGTGGGCTAAATGTTGTGTATGTGCAAAGAAAGGATGTGCCACTTCAAAGGTTACAATACAGTGAGAAAACACTAAATCATCCTTTTTATAATGTTGTAATTTTAAAGACTTAAAATACCACCATTATGTAATTTTATTATCAATCCACCAGCTTTTGTTGAGCACACATGCACGTTGTCATTGTAGCTTGAAAAAATACTTTAAAACAAAACTGAGATGCTTTAGATACATTGCCAAACCACCTTTTGTGCTTTCTAAAGATGGGAAAGAAACAAAGTCCTAGTTTTATGGTCTCTTCCTCTGAAAAACTTTTGAAACAGTGCACCAAAATGCAGAAATTTGGGGTTTCATGACTAATTTACCCCAGTTTACAGCTGGCTAACAATAAATAGACATTTCTGTTGACAGCTGTAATTTGAATCTGTTGTTGCCCTATTCAGCTTTAAGCTGTAAGCTGAAGAGTAAAAAAAAACTAAAAATACTAATATATAAAATATGTTCTGGCACATTTCAGAAATAAGTCTGGTATATAAGTAGCATATAACAACTCACCACAAGCAATGCACAATGTTTTAAAAGAATGCACATGTACATACATTGCTTTGGTGACAAAAGAGAGCTACAGAAAAAAATAAGCAATAACAAAGACTTTTCCCCCTACACTGTCAGCTGATATGTGTTGAAAATAACATATACCTCACAGGAGAGTAGCTGGTCGAGGTGTGGCTGCAGGCTGGGGCTCCAGACTAGGCAACAACACACTCCTAAATCTCAGTCTGCTGCCCACCAAGCAATTCTCTTGGTAGGCAGCGCTGCATGCTTATGATTTATGACGAATCCCTCTCACAATTTGTCACTGATGACAGGAATGTATAATTCAAAACATTTTCTATTTTGCTGTGTCTTGGTTCCATCCCTCCCCCCCAACACCCCACCACTACCACACACACACACACACACACACACACACACACACACACCAATACCAGCACCTCTCTTGTTTTATTAATTTGCTTCGCAGGCACAAAAGGTAAATACGCAAAATGAGACATGTATGTTCTTGACTAAAGACATGCTGGAAAATGACACTGATATGCGATACATTGTTTTTGAAACATGACAACATTTCTCTTCTTGTTTATTGTGAAGTTAATTTGTCTTTTGCTGAAATGTTGCCTCACAGTGTTAGTGTGTGTGAATAAGCTGCATGCTCTGTCTTGTTTTGCATGTCCATTTACAGGGACACATGTCTGTTCATGCTTATATGTGTGTGTCTGTATGAGAAAGAGAAACCCTGTCTCCTAGAAATTTTTTATATTCTTTATATTCTGCAAATTTGTAACAGCAAAGAAACTTAATGCTACCTGAATACATGTTTTATTGACGAAATAGTAAACTTTTTTAATGAATGTATCTACCAAGTTACAAAATGTATCTAGAAAGTGTAACACTGACATGGTGTTTCATTCATTTCCCCTAAAATATCTCCTGTTGGAATTCAATATCTGCAACTCAAGCATGATTACTATTTTTCGCAGTTGTGTTTAGGTACTTCCAGCACTTCGTGAAAGTTAGCATAAGATTGTTATCTTGGTTTAATGCGGACAAAGTCAACAGTGACGTCAAACACAACATATTTATTTTATTAACAACGAACCACAGTCTTTCCTTAAGCAAAGTGCTTTTGTTGCCTTAACCTAACAACACGCAGGACTCAGGATGAAAACTCTGGTCTCCGTTGTTTGCTTGTATGTGGTACAAGAACATTGCACTTCCTTAACTGGAACTACGTTATGACCTAATCCTGGTAAGAATTACATTTCCCTAAAACATATTTCGTATAAGACAATAGTAATATATAAACACAATTTCTTGGAGACAGGGTTTGGGAGAGATAGTACCTGTGTATGAAAGAGAAAGTTTTTCTGTCTCTCTGCATTGTGTTTGTGTGTGTGTGTGTGTGTGTGTGTGTGTGTGTGTGTGTGTGTGGGTGGGGGGGGGTTATATTCGCCCTCCCACCCCTACTGATAGCAGCAGCCAGGCCTTATCCCAGTGGTGAGGTAAAGATTGATGCTGCTCATCTGCTGGAATGGGGCTGTAAAAGACAGCGCTGGACTGTACACTTGCCCTCCAACTCTTCCTCTTCTTCCCCACTCTTGCTCAGTGCTCATTCTTCCTGCCTTTTCCCACTGTGATGTACACATGTACACAGTCTCTATCTATCTATCTATCTATCTCTCTATCTATGTATCTATCTATCTATCTATCTATCTATCTATCTATCTATCTGTCCTCCCACCACCTTAGTTGCAATGCCATGTTGCAAGGTGAGGCCTGATCTCATACTGACTTGCCCCCTTCGTTAACACTGTACACCCCCACAACCTGGGACATTCTCCTGCAGTGTTAAGTGCTCCTCCGACCTCAGCCTGTAATCACCCTCTACCCCCCCCCCCCCCCCCCCCCCCCCCCACCCTCTCTGTTCCTCATTACAGACTTGTAATACTTGTGTCTAATCCTTTCTAGCACTTTGGTGTATTAGTTGTAATATTTATTTACTGAGGAAAAATTTACCAAATATTTATTGTCTTTTTTGTCAGAACTACAGACTGGAGACCTCAGACTTGGACTAAAGTCACAAAAATAAGGATTTTAGACTGAGATTTGAATTTCGATGGGACTTAACTTACTTAAGACTTGATTTCCTGGAACAAAAGCACTTTATGGCGACACACCTTGGATATTTAATGATATGACCTGGGTACTAAAACAATTTGGCCTCATAGAGCTATGTAAAACACTGTTGTAAATGTAACACATCTTTGAAAAAAATCAAATGCCAAGTCATTTAATCTAGTATAGATTTATAGTCAGTATTGGGAGACTTTAAAGACTTACATCTTGACTTGAAGTTTGCTTATGAAGAGTCAAGAACATGAGACTTGACATGGGCATGCGCGTGCCAGTGTAAACATGAAGCAGATGGTCTATTCCATAGTTACAGAAGATTTGGCAAAAGAATAAAGTAATGCAGACGTAGAATCAGACCAGATTTTTTTTGCATGGACCAATAACGAGTTGGGACTGTTACTGAATGTAACACAGGACTGTGGCGACGGAAAACAGACTGGGAGTCGTTGCAAAGTAAACGGCGACATGCATGCATTGTACAATTGTGGGCAGATAAGTGTTATTTGCACGGTACAGAATATTTTAATAAAAGTACCAAGTCAAAAACTCAGTAGCATTGTATTTCTGCTTTGCATGACTTATAAGACCCAATCCGAGAGCCGAGCATGAGTGTTGGCATCATCGTTTTTAAAGTCCTCCGTTTTTGCCCGTCTGCACTAAAACGCTCTCAGGAGTTTCAAAATGGAAAACGTGGTCAGCAGTGTTTTCAAACTTCTCCGTTTTAGGTCTTCGTTTTTGCCGCTTTAGCCCGAACGGAAGGTGCAAGCGTAGCAAAAGGTCTCCGTTTTAAAACGAAAACACACTAGTGTGGACGGGGCCTGTGTGTCGAAGTGTTCTTGGCCAAGACAATGAACCCCAAATTGCTACTGATGGCTGTTCCATCAGTGTGTGAATGAATATGAATGGTATATTTGTTCTGATGAGCAGTTGTCACCTTAGCCTCTGCTGAATGGGTGAATGAATGTGATGTAGCTTTGAATGGACAGAAGACTAGAAAGGCACTATACAAGTACAGACCATTTATCATTCATGCCACTGAAATGTCAGCGTCCAAGAATATTTGTACCTTTATTATAAAAATGAGTCCCACGGTTGCCATTTTGAATGTGCATCACATTTGGGGTGGGAAACAAATGGTCAATGAAAACAAATGCTGAACCAAGATAGTTGGGATAAGATATCCAGCGGTTTTGCTGTTGTTCTGCTTCAGAATTGTGCTGCACTTTGATCATTAGTATTTTCTGAATTGCTAATTAGTACCTCAAATCCAAATTTCTGTTCAGGCTATTGTTTCACCACATTAAAGTAGTGACCATTTATTGTAAAACTCTTCCCAGAGTTTGATGAGATTGTAAATGGTTGCCATTGTAATATGGTCAATATGTCCACCGTCCCCTCTGGTTGTATAGGTATCCCCTGTGGATGGCTCATGGTCTAATGGAGAATTAACATGTTGTGGAGTAAGTGATGGATAGGTTAGGTAGGAGAAACAATATCCACTGGTCTGCGTTGCGTTATTTCCCATGGTGCCCTTGGTAGGTCAGTCACCAATGGTGCTCCAAGCGCGTCCTCACTCGCAAACTAATTTTGCATCCTTTAATATTGCATGGAGCTCATTTAGAGGATGTGTGGTTGGAGCACACGCACGTTCACATAAAAGCATGCAAACACACTTTCTCCATTGTAATTTTCCCTCTCACTAGCTCTCAAGGGTGTATTTTGGGATGTTACAGAGGGTTTTGGATTGATGTGGTTACACAAGTGTATGTGTGTGTTTGTGTGTGTGTGTGTGTGTGTGTGTGTGTGTATGATTGTTTTTGTATCATTTGTGTATATACTGTATATATTTGCATGGTAATATATATGTGTGTTTGTTTACATGCATATTCCCTATCTACAAAAAAGGGAAACAGCCTTTCTGCTGTTCTCCGAGTCATCAATCATGCTGCCACTTTAATTTATGTGTGACTTCTGGTTGCATTGTTGTTCATTTTGGAGGAAAGATATCACCCTTGCACAGCTCTGGGGAGAAGTGGCTTCTGTTTGCAGCATACGTTTAGGTTTTTGACCATTTATGGGCTAAGAGAGATTTACTGTATACTAGCAAAAAAGTAAAGTGATATATTCTGTAGAAATGCTTTTGAAACAATATACTGATTAAGTAATTATAAAATCAAATCTTAACATATTTTTAAATTAATTTTCCAAAGCAGCGTATCGAGCAGGGCTTACAAGAGCTAATATGGACAGTAGGTATTTTATAGATAAATTGAAACAAAAAGATCTGAAATTACAGATACTGTAAATGTCGGTAGCTTATTCTGAAAATAAATACCTAAAATCAGATGGAAGCTACATAAAGACAAATGCAGCTGTTTCATAAGAATTTTGACCCCCTTCTGTTTATGTATTGCAGAATCAGGCATCAGAGGTCAAGGGTTATAAGTTAAGGGGTCATGCAATTCATGACTGGATGAGGTCAATGTGAGGTTACTTCCGTTTGGGGATTCCAGACTATTCCTGTCCATCACATAAGGCAACCTATGAGACCTCTTCCAGCCGGTGCCTCTGCCCGAGTCCCTGCTGTCAGAGTGATGTACAGCAGAAGGCAATAGATGCTGAGGGTGCAAGAGATTGAAGTGAGCCTGTCGGGGGGAAATGTGCACACACATACACACACAAAGATGTACATGCTCACACACATATATAGCTCTTTCTGCCCTTTTGAGATCACACATTCCACGCAAGGTTTGCAAGGTTATTTCCCAAATGTATGTTATTAGCTTAAACTATATTATATATATATAGCAATGAACTTTAATTATTTTTTCATCACTTCACAAATCACAAATGTAAGAAATAGGATTAAATCGTCCCGTCAACAGACAACAGAGTGAAAAGTCCTGATGTGACTTATGATGTTAGTCAGCAATAATAAGTAATGTTAAATCTGGTTAATTCTTGTCTGTAGTTTACATTCTATTTGTCTTTTTTAATTTTGTTGTTGTAACTTATAATTGCTAAACTGAATGGTAATGATTGCATCAATTCTTCTTATGTTATATTCACATGTAAACTTTTTGATTTTTCTGCAAACTGCTTTGGCAACATTATTTAACCTACACATTCATGCCAATAAAGCATATTGAATTTTGTAAGTATAATTAAGTATTTTTTTTAAAATAACATTTGGAGTCAACATTTTTTCACAGCAGACATTTTTTCTTTTAATAACAATTCAACACATAGGTGAAACTATTAACATTAATGATGGGTCTGTTCCGTTTAGGTGTATCAGTAAGCCATGACCCTGATAAGATCATATTGATTCAATTATTTATAAGCATGTACATTAACATTAATATTTGTTTGGTACATAAAGGGGAGGTTGGGTTGGTGAAAGAAGCTGAGGCAGTAAACCGCAATGACATGAGAAGCAACAGGTTATAATGGCTGTACTATCATTGCTGGTAGCCGTGAATGAGCCACTGATGGTGAAGCATGAATGAAGCTGCTGCTACCAGTCAGCAAATGCAAGTGCAGCTTCAGTCTTTGTCGCTTTGTTTTTATTATAACAATCAAGGTAAACTATTTGTAGCAACATTACAAATGTATAGATATTATGTGTGTCTACACATAATGAACCCCCACTACATCCCAAAAAATCCAGAGCCAAGGCTTTTAATATTGTATCTGTAATCTTCATAGTGACAGCAAAAAAGCAATGCGATAGCAGACATTCTATGGTAAGGAAACCACGAGTGCAGAATTCTTGTTGCTTACTCAATTAGCAGAGCTTTTACGGCTAAATCTAACTGTATAAACACGTTCTATAAATGGCCAATTCCTTGATGAAAGTGGCCATAGACAGTAGCAAGAATAAACTTTATTCATGACTTTCCCACACAAATGTTCAAACCGTGTGTATGTGTCAGACTTTATCACACAGACACAGTAAGCCATCCCAGCCTGGAAGGCACTCTTTATGAAAGCACTTGTGTTATATTGTGACAGTTTAACCTATGTGAACATCGTGATGCAATAAGCCAACCTGCTTTATTGACTATGTGAATCACAGTCAGCCTTAATTCAGTGTATCTACCAGCTAAACGCTACATGCTATGCGCTAATCTCCAGAGTATAACTTGATACAGGTGGAGCAGATATCTCCACCCTGCTCCAGGGATCTTTATCTTTGCAACACGATTGAATTATTTCTCCTTGCTCAGCAGGAGGAATTGAGTTACAGTGACTATAATGCACAAGAACAGACTGCCTGTGTCATAGACCTGTGTCAAGAAAATAAGCGCAGAGCATATAGCTAGATGCTAATTTAGCAACAAGTTAGGGCCTACACTCCTTCTGACTATTACAAGGAAATCACAGTGACACAAAAAAAACAAGAAGAGAAGAAAAATATTCACCTTATTCTTTCAACAAAGATATTTTCACAATGGCTTCCAAAGTTAAAAGGATTGTGTACAGCCTTATTGATTTTTTTGTAGCAGTGTCCGGGAGATGGCGCCGAGAAAATGAGGTCTGGCTCGAAGGTTTATGTCCTGCCACAGTTAGGAGGAAACGTGAGCCGAGGATTCAGCTGGCCTTTTATTGTAAATGTGCTCCCTCTAGATGGACTTAAAGTGTCTGTTTTCCTGGCTATAGGAGGGGAATTAAATATGAAGGGTATCAGTAAATGGGCAGGAAGACTCCAAACGAGTGCTTAGGGACAGTTTCCCATTATTGTCATCTATTATCTTGGACAGATAGTGATGTCGGCCACTGAGTCGTCGATTGCAATCCACTGCGCATTGGTGGCAGGCAGACAGGTTATGGCTTATGTGAAAACAAAGTAGCTCAGTTAACTGTGAAAGAGATAATTTGGGCCTACTTTGCAATCAAATAGAAGACATTCATAATTAATGCAGGATGCTCGACAATATACCAGAACAGCACAACAGAGCTTCCAGTTCATGACTAAATAACCAGCTGATGTTAAACTGCTGTTGTATGCATACTGTTATACAGTGCATGAAACCATATTCTCAGTTATGGCAAACGTGACACATCATTGTAGCAGGGATAATTGGGTATTATTTCAAGCAAGTAGAAAACAGAATTCAAAACTGTGTTAAATCTGACATGTAAATCCCTGTCTAGTGCCATGAGATTATGTTGCTGAAACATAAATTGAAGCTATATGGCCGCATATTCTTGTCAGGCATTCACCACTTTAGCACCACGTGATATCTTACTGTAGTATTCTTATGGGATCTTCAGCTTGTGTCTGATACTAGCTTAGTTTTGGACTCACCTCTGCATAGCCACTGTAAAATGCTGGTCTGTACACAGTCACTCTGAATAATAGGCCTGCAAGCTATAAATGTCAGCCCTTTAAATCACACACAGGCCAGCGCTGTGTCCCAGAGAGAGAATGCTTCATCACCGCTTAAACTATAGCCTCCCATTTATTATGTGTATGTTTATAAATCACTAAGGAGACCTCGCATTCCTGAAGCCTGTAAAAAAGAGAGGCTGAGAGGAGAGGAAGATTGGAAAGAGAGGAAGAACAGGAAAGGGGGACTGAAGTTAAAGATGTGTGAAGAGTGAAGAGTGGTCAGAATGAGGAGATGCAGTCAACGTCATGTGTCATTGTTTCGTATTCTGAATAATGATGATGAATATTTTTGGTAAAGTTCAAAAACATGCCTGTTGTTGGTAGCAGAGCCAGAGGATTATTTCATTTTGTGTTGTGTGTGTATGAGGTCTCTCAATTCTTTGGTTACAAACACGTGACTGCAATCAGTAGATACTAAAGCCTTGAGACTTACTACTAGTCAGTATATAAAAGATAAGGAGGCTCGATCATTCTCTTTCATAATGTTGCATGAGATATAACTTCATTCAGCTGTTTAAACAAAGCATATGCTAGCTTTGTTTTATCATAATACTGGACAGAAATGTTAATGTGCACTGTGGTATGAAGTTTGATTTTGTACAATCACATTTGAGCCCAGTCAGACCATATATGAGTGTAAATGAACTATAAAGTCCTGCACAGGGTCTATATAGTCAAAGTAAAAGACGTAACACATGTTTTACTGTGTGACCTATAACCGTAGACATACACAATGTACACTCCTTCAGCCGTGATATCATACCGGTGTCTGCGTAGTGTCAAGCTACGCCAGCTTTCTCCTCAGACTAACACTCTTTTGTTATGGACAGTTAATATTAACACTCAACTGACAGTGAATTCCCCAGGTTCTGCCAGAAATGTCTGTCCACAGGCAAGAATAACTCTTCTACAGAAGATCAGTCAAAATAAGCCAATCAGGTCTTTCATCCTGGCTCTTTTACAGTCTCAGCTCAGAGATTTACGAGTCACAGTGAGATGTACAGTTATCCAATATATGTATATACATGCTTTTTATGAAGCAGAGTGCTTTTACTCTCTCCATTCCCCCTCATAAAGGATGGCACATTCCTAGATTTTACTCAACCAGTGGTCCCTTTATGTTTGACTGGAGGGTTTGGATGAAGGCCGACTCTTCTTTTCTTTGTTTCTCTCCAACCTGGTCTGACTTCTGTGTCCACGTAAGACGGAAAAACTGGTAGTGCCAGGTAGATGCACAAAATACTTAAATCATATGATACATTGACATTTTTTCTTTATAATACACTTAAAAAAACACCTGTGCTTCACAATCTACCGAAGTTTTTTCTGAGTTTTCTCTGTTTTTAAATTAAATAAATATTATGATTCATTGTACACAAGTGTAGTGGCAATATATGCTTTTTTAATTAATATACAGTGCACATTGTGTTTAAATTGATGGTTTATGTTTATCTTTCTGAACTGATATCAGTGAATTTTTAAATCTACAGTAAGTTTATCCTCTGACCACACCAAATGCTTCAGTTTGTGTTGGACTTTCACTGGCATTATGGACAATATCAATAAGATATATACAAAAAACAGACAAATCTAGCATTGTATTTTAAAATAAGAATTGTCAAAGACTGTCTTAAAATCAAACTTGTACAGCCACACTAAACAGTATTCCATTCACACTCACTGTATAGTGCACCCCTCCTTTGAACACACAATCACTGGCCCACTTTCTCTTTTCCCAGGCTGCTCTGTTTTCCCTCAGGTGCTGTGGGGAGTTTGACAGCAGAGACTGAGGAAACCACATCTCATCAGCTGCTTGGATCCAGTGGGCTGCACTGGGACACACTTCTAGCTGTGCCCTCCTCAGATTCCAGATTCAGGTTATTCAAGTCTATTTTTGTCTAGAAGTTGTGGCTTTGACCCTTGAACTCGTTACCAATGGGTGCTTGTGAACTTGCCAATCTAGGACGTTTCCCTCTGTCTCTAAAGGAGCCTCTGGAGAAATGGCATAAAATTATTATGTTTGAATACAACCACAAATCCCCAAGTGCAGTTAAATATGGACCCATATTGAGTTTTGTCAGGATGGTGTTGTGTGCGCATTTCATACTGTATATGTTGATGTTGATAACGGAAATGCATTCTATTACTGTACTGGGAAGGGAAGAAATAGCATTAAACAGTCACTTGAATTAGGGCACCACTACATTTCACACGGACATGCAATCAGAAGGTGGAGAGTTCAGGTTAAGAGTGAGAAAAGAAATGGGATGCAGTATGAATATACTTTCTAAATGTTCATTGTTAAACTACTGAAAATGGGAAATGTTTAGCTACATACCATTTTAAAAGTGTTTTGTTTTTTCTAGAAACAGAAATTTAATGGATACATAGAAATAAACTATTTTAAATCTTCACCAGACATTCCTTTTGAATGTCAGCTTGTACTTTTTGACTGTTGCCTTCAGTGCTACTCGGCTACTCAGCCAGTCCACGTACAGAACATGTCAATACAGACCCTTGCCTGCACTTAATTGAGACATATCTGTATCGAGCAGCCAAATCTACAACTCACTGAATATGAAAAATGGAGTATGGGGGGAGAGGGAGAGGTGGGAGAGAGATCAATGATATGGATCTGCATGTGCAGACTGAGCCTCCATCCTGTGTGTGTGTATGTGTATTTTATGTGTGTTGGGGGTGCTGCAGCATTATTGGACATCTGAATGAATAATGATGTCCCAGACTGGGCAATTACCACCAGCGCTCGTTTATTAAAGAGGCGATGGAGAGATGGAGGAAGGAGGATAGTGGTTCTGGTGTTGAGGAAACAGAGGATGAATAGGTGGGAGAATAGGAGGAAATGACAGAAAGGAACAAACGCAGGAAATTCTACATTTATTCCATATCATTTATTGAATACTACACCCACGCCCATATGTATGTTTTAGCTAAAAGACATAGGGCCATATTATCTGTGTTTTTCTAAAAGGAACTGGAAAGATGTGGTTGATTTATGTACCTTTGTTGTTGGGGTACAGCTAGTAGCTAGATGCTGTATTCCCCCCAATACATTTTGATTGATTCTGAGTTTAGATCATTAAGCATGTTAGCTAACAGCTATTTATATCAATGTCTTGTTATAAATATATCCTATTAGCACAGAAGCTAACAGATCAAGAACCATTAATTAGCACTAGTAAATGCAAGCAGTCCCATGTTAACATCAGCAAAGGCAGCCCATTGTCATTCCCAGGATATAAAATACCTACACTTTGTCACATCCTTCGTTGTCTGGTTCCAATGCACATGGCAGCCTTTACCACCATATGCAACGCACTGGGGGAAGCCCTTTGGCGTCATTGTTCAACACTGAAGATAGGCCTAGTAACATAACAGAATAGTCCAAGTGAGTATGTAGTTGTGGTGGAAGAGCTGTGTGAGACAAAAAGTCAAAATTGATTCTTTTTAGTTATTACATAAGTAACATAGCTATTTTAAAACCAAGATCCATGATCAATTTTACTTTGAAAGTGTAACCAGATGTTGCATATGTATTATTGGTAATGTGACCTGATATTGCATATTTATTCTTGCTGACTGCGGAATCGTACACGTGCAGAAATTACACTAAAGGTTATTAGGGCATTAAAAATTAGTCATTTTTGAAGCTTTTTTGAAAATGACCTCTTTTGTAATTTTATTATAAAGACATATTGTCCATAATGGCTGCTTGAAGATGTGTGATGCCATTGCAAAGCCTACACTCATTCATTTTCATAGACCGATTTGGTTCAGAGATTCCTAACATTTTGGTCAAATATCTGCCAAAAAACTATCAAACTGTAGCTGTCCCCATGTTTCTGGATAGCACAGAGATAAATCCCCCCCTCCCACACACTCTTCCCCTGCCCTTTTCATTCCATTTTGACTTCTCTTTCCCACTTCTCACCTCCTCTCTTTTCTCACCCTGTCTGTCTGCATGTCTGAAATGCTAAGAAAACATTGTGGCTATGTTGGCTATGCTGAGAATCAGTCAGCAGCTGCTTGGTGATCAATGGGAACGAAAACAAATTGTGGCCAAAGGAATTTGGGTTTTGAACTTTCCCCACTCTGTTCAGAAACGGTGCCAGGGAGGGAAACCAGCATTTGACAAATGATAGTTGATGTAGATGGTGTGTGTGTGTGTGTGTGTGTGTGTGTGTGTGTGTGTGTACATGTACATTCACACACAAACACACGTACATGCATCCATCTATCCACACAAATGTGAGTATGCAATACATCTGTGTCTGCTACCTGTTTGTTGTGGACCTGTCTGCTTCTCTGTACCTGCCCGTAAGCTCAATTATGCTGCAATAAATATTTGAACTGTACCAGTAATCCTGTTTTGCCTGCGTTTGGGTCCAATCTTAGCTGTCCGGCATAACCCACTATGACAGTGTGTCTGTTTATGCACATTTATATAGTGTGTCTATGCACATTTTTTTTCTCAGAGAGAGAGAGAGAAATCATAAGGAGGGCCTCATTTGCCCTTGTCCATTTGAACCACATCCTGCCCCAAAATCATCCCCCCATCCTCACATGAGTAATCGCACAATAGTACACCCCCTCTGTTATGTATACACACATTCATAGATTGGCAAGGCGTGCTTGACTCATGACTCAACCCCAGACACTCGCCAATGCCACTGTGTAGGTCTAGTGGTGCCACAGCTCTCGGAGCGTCCTCGCTCTTTGCCTGCCATGTCACGAACTCACATAGAGGGTATATTGTTCATCAGGCTTGGGAAAGACCAGAGTTCAAGGACATTAATAGCTACAATGTGTAATTTCCCTCCTCCCTCCCTCCTGCTCCACATCCTCATTTGGTTTTAAGGAAATTTGGTTTTTGGAAATGGGGATATTTTATCTGGGAAAGTACCATTGACAAAACGTGACTGTACTGCTGAGAAGATACTGTTAACTACTAAATTACTGAAATGCCAAGGTTTGTGTTTGTGCAGCTTCACCACTTGAAGATCCATCACTTAAATGTGAAATGAATAGGCCTAAAAGAATAAAAGAAAACTCTGCTTATGACACCGCTTTAAAATATATTTACGTAGCATGTTTCTCTTTTAAATAATTTGGCATGCAATAACCAGACTGACACAATCAAAGTTAAGCTTACATAAACACACTTAAATAAATAAACACAATTATTTTATTACATTTGACTTTATACATAATGTTCCTCACCTGGATTTGTTTTATATGTTTGTCAATTTGGCAAACCTCTAGCCTCTACATTTTAAGTTTGACAGAGAGATAACAACTTTTTATGTGCTGAAGAAGAAACAGAAAAGTAGTTCATTTCCAACAAGTTGCCCCCTCCCCCCACTGTGGTGGGTGTGCCACTATGTACGAGCATCACATCTTACGTGCCACCAAGGAGCAGGAGATGATTAGCCTGAGCTTGTCTCCTATGTGCTAATTGCCAAATGCAGCATCACCCTCGCTATGGTCTAATTAGTCTTAATAACACAACCGAACACCAATTAAAGTGACCAGATCAGGGCTTGTTCTCTGCTGTGTGGTTAAAATACCAAAACTTCCTTAGTGTGCACAGATGTTTTCTTACACTGTTACAAATTTACCTTATATCAGAAGAATATAAATGTTTGAAGTCTGTGGATAACGCAAATGTAAGCTGTACTGTAAAGAAATTAGAAAATCAATCAATTAAACTTTATTTGTATAGTACCTGTTCCTACTGACCAAATGTGACTGACAACCTAATAATAGACAGCAGTAATATAAATAGTAGACTCAAGACCAGTGCACACAAGATGAACGTCATGTGAAAATGTAAATAACATGTGATACACATAAAAATGATGAAAGGAAAATTAAAAGAAAAATTAAATAACGACAAAACCTACAACTGAACACTCTAAAGTTTATGTTTAGATAAGATATCAAAATCATCAATATTTCCTGCTGTTTTCCAGATTCTTAGTCACACTGAAATTTTAATTGGCCAAATACCACAAGTTCTTCAATGTAATTTTCTTAATGAAATAGTTTTCATTTTGAAACCATACCATTATTGTGAAAAACAGTATTTAAAAAAGTATTTGTTCAAGAGACATAGTAAGACATGAGAACACATGCAGATATTCTCATTTTCACAGGCCAATGTATGCACAGATACCAGAAATACATGTATCTACATGTCTATAAGCCTTGAACTCCCACATATAAAGACATAGACCAGTGGCCTCTGTTTCATTAGAGGTGTCACAAACATGAATTTTAAATCAGAATTCTCCTTCACCTCAGTCTTCAGGCTTTTACTACCCCCTTCTTCTTTTATTTTTATGTAAAACACGTTGTGAAAGGTCAGTGGAGAGAGGCAGCAGAGAAAAAGCGAGAGCATGAGAGAGTTGGGTGTGTGTTTCTGTGTATGTGTGCATGCATGCATGTATGTATATATGTATGTATGTATATATATGCGTGCATGTGTGCGTGCATGTGTGCCTATGACTGAGTGTCATTCCTGTGTGCGAGTGTGTGTGTTTTCAGCGTGGGGGAAGCTGTGTCTCTTATACACGCTGTGCTCATTGAGAAGTGGTGTCTTGCGCCGGGGGCCTGGGGGACAGGCGCCAATGAAAGAGGTCACATCCATATTCATCGCATTGGACATGCACATGTAAACCACTTTTAATATGCCGTGACAGGGGAAAGTTTTGTTGAGGCGGAAGGAGATAGAGAGGGTGAGGGAAAGGCAGTGATGGTGACAAATATGAAATGAAGAGTTGTGAGAAATGTCCACATGTGTGTCTTCATTGGACCCTGAGTGACTTTCTGGTGAGTATGAATGACCTACAAATTGCAATGATCAGAGATAGGCAATTCTTATAGTTGAAAGAGGAGGGAGCCGGTGAATCCCAAAACGTTTTAATTAAATTACCATTAATAGCAGTAAATGGTAACTTTTCTGGAGTATGACTGTATATAAGTCATTCAGAAAAAGTCAAGTGACTGACAACTACAGTAATTAAGTATTTTTCACTTACTTAAAAGACTGAACCCGGTTAGTATGCACATACAACTATTGTAAAATACTTTATTGAAGTATCTACAGTACATAGATATGCAGCTAATTCCAGCAAGCACTTGACATGCATAGAAAGACTGGGAAACAAAAGAATGCTTGCTATAATAGAGCACTTTGAGGTCAGAGAGGGAATATCGTCTTCACATCATAACGGGGGGCCCAGGTAGCTAGTTATGACAATGTGGCATTATGTGGCAGTGTTTGAAGTTGGTCAGTGACAGCCTCTCACTGTAACCGCCCGTCACAAGCCCCTGCTTTGAAGTCAGCAGTGGAATGAAAAAAGAGGGAAAAAGAATAAAAACAGTTAATCAAATTAAGAGGTCAAAGCAGCATCTGACAGACGGTGAAGGTGGGATGATTTCTGTGTGTGGTGTATCTACAGAGGGAAGGACTCTGAAGGAGGACTGCAAATCTATTAAGTGGTGGGATGACAGTTTAGATAGAACTGGAAGAATAGGATCTCTTTGCAGGACACTTAACCTCCTGATACCCTGTTGGATGGCCCTTTTGACAATGGCACCACTTACTGTCTCGCTGTCATGAAGCGCTGTGTTCCTTACCTGTATGGGCCTACACTGGACCATCCCTGGGGTGGAAAAGGGTCACGGTGGGGGTCGGACTCAAGGGATGGGATTTTCTGGTAACTCTACTCCTGACTTTTCAGACAACACCGGGGTCCCCTGGGCATCTCCACCCTCTATGGGCCTTAATTCTAACAAAGGTTTAGTGGCGACAGGAGCTTCCCTAAGCGGACAAATTATGCTATCGGTTTCCCCACTCTTGTTGGGGAATGAGAATGTCTGGGTTGCCTTAAACTGGAAGAGAAGTTCTCCATCTGGAAATGTGTTTGGAGTCAATCAAATCACAGTTAACCTGCATTTCCGAGCAACATTTTTTTCTCTCATAAGTATTTAAATCAGCTTTGATCCATTGTGTTAAATGGATGATAGTCCGTTTTATTCCAAGTGTATAATACTGTACCCATGGCATTGGTTTTTTTGGGGGGGGCGGGGGGGCTGGAAGACAGGTTTATCCTGTCCAGCAGAGCAGTGTGCAGTGAATCTTTCTGGGCTCTATCCTCCAGCTTGCCTTGAACAGTGGGGAATCCTCCTCAATCACTATGAGGAGGTCCTCTCAGCCCCACTCATATTTTAACCACCAGCCCCTCACCATGGGGCGCTGTGTAACGGCCCGTCAGTGGCTGTAACCTAAGCGCCAAAATTGCTTTTTGACGATGTACCTGGTGTTGTTTTAAGAGCCCCCGTCTGTCGTGCCCAGCCCCCACCCACACAAAATATGATTTAATCATTTTTCTCACTTACTCTTCCCAGCATGGGAGCAAAGAGAGGGAAAGTGAGAGGGGCTGGGGGAAGGCAGAAAAAGGCATTCCAAAGTGGTGAAGAAGGGGAGACGTTACAGCAGTTATTTCCGTAGCGAAGAGCAGAAAACCTCTTTGCAGTTCTTAATAGGATCTGGTCACCGAAGTTGAAGCCAAGCTACTCCTTGAGACGTCCTCTGGGTGAAAATCTGAGCAGGCTTTTAATCAAGAAGCAGCGGACGTTATACAAACAAGAGCCTGTGCTGATGTCATTCTGAAAATTCTCCTTAAAAGTCAGACCTCTACTCCATTATTTACATTGAGTTTTTTTCTGCAGTGTAAATTACAGATCATATCTCATACAAAATCTGAATTTACCCATTTGTGCCACTCAAAGTTTTCCCGAACTGGACACAAATTCACTTTAATTGTACTATATTATAATAGAGCATGACTGCAAAATATCACACTAAGGACGTACAACTCCATCACAAATCTAACCACTTTGAAGATGCCAGCATCCATAAGCTTACTATAAACAGGTAAGAGAAAGATCTTTCTTGCATACAGAGACATCAAACCAAGACACATTGTTGATATAAAATAAAGTTTCTCTCAATAAATGAATGAAATGAAAAAGTTTAAGGCAGATGTGGAAAATGCTTTAAAGTGAAAATGCTCAGAAATAGAAATATTAATATATTATATTTTTTTCCATTAGCAAAATTGTGAGTGAACATAAGAAAAATCTAAATCAAATCATTATTTGTTGTGACCCATCATGCTTCCCTTCGCAATCAGAAGATGTCCAGGTGTCATCTGCTCAAAACTGGCAGAAAACAGTGGGACCCTGGAACACATATCTACTGTCCAGAGAAGTCTGGTCAGAAGTGGCCATCGTGAAGACTTGCAGCCAAAAAGCCATACATCCAACATGGAAACGAGGCCAAGTAACTCAACTATGCAACAGGTGCCTTGGATCGATATATTGAAAATCTGAAATATTTGGCTGTAGCAAGTTTGTTTGCCGAAGGACTGGAGAAAGATACATGAACAAGTGTCTGCAAGGCAACAGTGAAGCATAGTGGAGGTTCCTGCAAGTTTGGCGCTGCTTTTCTGCAAACGGAGATTTGGTCAGAAGTAACGGTCTCCTGAATGCTGAGAAGTACAGGCAGATACTTATCCATCATGCAATATCATCAGGGAGGCATCTGATTGGCCCCATTTGGTATGGTCCCCACAGAGCCCTGATCTCAACATCATTGGGTCTGTTTACATGAAAAGAGAGAAGCAACTGAAGCTGTCCAAATCCACAAAAGAACTGTGAGTAGTTCTCCAAGATATTTGGTCCAACCCACCTGCCGAGTTCCTTCCAAAACTATGTGGGAGTGTACCTAGAGGAATTGATGCTGTTTTGAAGGAAAACGGTGGTCACACCAAATAATACTTTTATTTAGATTTTTCTTCACTTTGCATTGTGTTAATTGATAAAAATTTCCTAAAATATCTGCCATTTTTGCTAGTTTGCTTGATGTTTGCCTTCATCCACTATAACCTGACCGCAACATATTAATTCTGTTCATGGTGGGAAGATGTTTTGTTTATAACATTTGGATTTATTTAAGAAAATAGTTTTTGCAGAGCTGAGAAGGAGTAGGGTCAACTAGAGCAGATGACAGTAATCTATTAAAATATGAATGAGTCAGCCTGAGCCCTACTTCAGTGAACAACCAACCACTCATATGTTTCAAAACCTCAAGTAACCTCAGACTGTTTAAAAGTTGGAATAGCAGCCATGCTTGCCAACACCCATGTCTCTCATCTCTCTGTACATTTATTCCCATCCTACTCTCCTCCTTAGGAACACATTGTTCTCATAACCTGCCGGCATCAGTGGTTGACACCCACTTTAGAGCTCTGAAGCACTGTGTACATATGACCACAAGTGGTGTTACTGTTACCAGGGATCACCTTACCCACTGCCATCAGTTATATATCTGACAGAAATCCAGTGTGGGTTAATGGGGGGATACTGTGGTGTATTCATCATCTTCCCAATTGTCTGCTGTGTCTTGATATATGATTTCTGTCGCACAAGTAAAATAGACTGATAAGTTGCCTAGAAAGCAAACATGCTTACAATTTTGTAGATAGATCTAGAAATATTACATTTGTGCCCTCATTGTCTAACTTTACTGTACTCTGTAAGAGCTTTAATTAAATGTGTGTTAATCAGTTTTTGATTGTTAGGAGGGGAAAAGCATAAAAACATTGACAGATACACCACTATATCAGCAGCTAATAAAGTTGTTTTGGCTTTGTGGTGCAGATTCTATTCCATCTCATGGTGCTGATGTGCAACATAGACAGATTCATCCATCTGCAGTTTGTGGGAGTTTTGGGAAGTCAGTTTGACTGAATGGTCTGTTTCTTCTTCTTCTTCTTCTTCTTCTTCTTCTTCTTCTTCTTCTTCTGTAGCTTTTTATGGCATACATTTGTATTACTGTCACCTGCTGGATTGAACAGTTTCTCCAGTGTGCCATATTTACATTATCCTGAGTAATCCCATTCACAATATTGCCTACTCTATAACTCAGAGTCAAAAGTCTGAGTAGGTGCAAATCCTTCCCTCAGTGTAATGTCTAGCTCTCTCTTCTGATATGTCCACAAAGTCCAAGAATCTCCTTGCAGCATCCAACACCATCCTAATACTTTTCTTTGTATTTTCATATCATCTAGTTTCCTATTTCACTGTCCAATTCCTCGTCTGACTCCAATTGCATGTGCGTTTTCCACTAGCTCCTCCCATTCCTTCCATCCAAAATTGAAGGGTCTGCTGATCTTGTGATTGTGCATACCTCCTGGTTGCACCATGTTTGAGGAGAGGGGGGAGAGGAATTGTGTGTGTCTTTTGATGAAATGTGTTTTCCTGAAGTTGGTGGTTACATGGATACCTGTTCTAACTATAATCAACAAAAAAGGGCCAAATACAATGTGTTAGCAAACAGTTGCCTAGTTACACATAAAGTGGACAAAGCACAACATTAGCATTCATTTTCACTTTAGTTGCTAAATACTTGACTGTGTCTACCAGCAAGCTGCTAACTTTGTCTGTAATGTACATAGTATGTTTGTCAGAATATTATTGCTCAAAACTACTTCCTACAGTATATTTGACTCAACTACACAGTGAAACAATGTCCTAAACGTGGCTTAAAAGCCTGTTTAGCAACAGAGTTGGGTGTAATATTTGTTTAATCATAGCAAACCTCTCACATTAAGATTCAATATCAATTGAAAATTGATAAACATCTGTTGAACTCTTCTGTCTGTAACGATGTTAAATGAACAACAGGTAAAGGTCAACACATAATAAACTGTACTGTCTTTACATTAGTTTGCCTGACATTATCAAGAAGAGAGAAATGAATTTTCATTGATCTCCAACAATAGGTCACAGACTGATAGTTTGCCTCAACAGGCTCTGTTCTGTCTGAGGTGAACTGTTGCCATTTAGAAGAAGAAGATTCGTACTTTATTCGTCATTCACATCAGTGGTTGTTCCGGGACTGAGACCTGATATTGCCAGTGCTTGCTTCTTGGAAACCTCATTTGGATGGAACACCACCACTCTCACTCTCTTCACATTGGAGAGACATGTATCCTAGCACTTTTGTGGGTCATTGCAAGAAAAAGAAAAAAGAGCATTGGTGTCAGTGTCCTTTCAGCACGCCCTTGCCCCTTCACACTGCACAGTGTTTCACCCCTTTAGTGCATACCCAATCCGTGATAATAATGACGAACATCATTTATGCAAATGTAATTAGGCGGAGAAACATGATAGTGGAGCGCTGGGCGCCAATGGAAATTTATCACTGAACACTCAGGCTCTAAACATTCAATTAAAATATTGAATTTCACCGGATTTAATCTAAACGTAATAAATTAAGCAGTGGAAGAAGGGTTTGCAGTAGAGGAGGCTGACATTTGGCTGTCAGTATCACACTTGGAGTTGGTCATTGATTCCACTACCAGACTCCTAGATGCAGACTGCTAAACAGAGTATCACGAGAAAAAGTGATGCCCAGCCTTCACATCTGTCTCTGGTTCAGTGTTTTGTCTATAGCATTCTTGGTGAGGAAAAACAAACAAGTGCACCACTAAAAAGAATTAAATAAATGTGCAGTTAAGTGCAGTTAGAAATGTATGTGTCTTGTCACACAAACTTGTGAGGCCACCAAGCTTGACTTGAGGTGAAGAAAACAGGGGTATAGTACTGGTGAGGACACAGACACTATAAATGAAGAAGAAAGTCTGGTTTTCAGGAACAGTAAACAGCAAAGTTTGTCTGCATGACAAAGTAATGTTAGGCTGCAGGTGGAGGTTGACACCAAGTGCTCCTGTGCTAACAAAAAAGCAATCTCAACATTCTTAGCATAGAAGGCCTTCCATTTTTGAACCATGTGACCTCTCCTAATAGTGTGACACTAAGTCAGACAGTGATACTAAAACAACTAACTAACCTGTGTGCTACACAGGCTGACAGTGACTGTAGCCATGTGCAATTGTCAAGCAAATATTAAGTGAAATCTTGAAATGTCGCAAAAAGAACAAAATAACAAAATGTGAATTAGGCACGTTTCCATCAGCTGGTTTAGAGCAATTAACCAGACTACGCAAAGTGAAGTTGCGTCAGAAGTAGACATTACTCATGGCTCTAATAAACAAAAAGTAGAGGATGCAAACCAGAAAAAAAAAACATTTGCATGATTTGGATGAACCTAAAGACCATGGATCTCAGAAAAATGGAGAGAGGTCTTCAGAAATGTGTTTTAATTGGGCAAGTTGCTACCAACCATGCTTCTGTGCGTTATGGGAATATCTGAGAAGACGGCGACAGCGACATTGAAAACATTTTGTAGAATTTTGCCAGTTCCACAAAATGTGCATAAAAAACGTTGATGGAAACACAACTTGTATCACAGCATCTGGAAACGAGGTTGAGATAAGAGTGGCAAGAGTGAATCAAAACAGTAATGTTGCGGTCCACAAAACCAAAAACAATGGGTTAAAAGATTACAAAACATTTCCATAGAGCTGAGAGGAAATGCTGAGTCGGGTGGTAATTCTTTGTGGGTTTCTTACTACGACTGACATTTTTCACATTACAATTATTTGATCCATTTTTGATGAAAAAAAGTTAAATCCAAAGTCAGCTGCGTTTTTGTACAGCTGACTTTGGTCTGTTTGCACTGCACTGCTTTTCTCATGGATTACCATGATAGTAACAGCTGTTTGGTAAATTAAGTTAAACCCACACTGAAAGGGCTTGACAATGGTCATATGTTGCAGTGAGCATGTGTTTGCTTTCATCTAATTGGCTATTCCTTTGTGGAGTGGGTAGACAGTAAGAACGTGAGATGTGTTGCTTCAGGATGTGTTTCCAAGGTGATAAAACTTTCACTCTGAAGGTGACGAGAGGTTGGTAAATTGTCAGAGTGGCTCACACTGCTTTGTGTAAGTTCATATCCACATTTAGACACACACAGTAATGTATACTAGAATTAAATGAGAAATGTTTGAAAAATATAACTTCTGTACTTTGCCACAGTATTTGCTGGTTGGACAGCTTCATACCTGCACAATAATAATAATAATATGTTTACATTTATAGACAAACAATGTCGGGTGAGGTGAACTGTGTAACCAGCTGGATACCCCCACCTCTCTGTCTCTGCTTAATGTAGCGTGAGTGCTTCTTGAGATCTGATCCTCACTCACTACTAAAGCTACAATGTCAGCCTCTGCTCATACAAACAAACTTACAAGCTGTGTGAATACAGATCCAAAGAATTGCTGCACTCTTGAGAGCTGCACTCTCAGTGCTAGCTGTGAGACGTCAGAGTTTGCATCTTTTAATGTGTTCTGCTCCGTTCGTGTTTACATACGGAGGACATGGCCGCCTGCCTGCCCTGGCCTCATGTTAATAAGCTGCCATTGTCCCAGTTCTCTTAATATCACATTAGAATTTCATCTCAAGGGGAGGATTGACTGCGAGTGTGAGAACTTTTTATGTTTAATGAATAAGACAGGGGGAAAGAGTCACTTAATCGTTGCATTAATGCTCTTTTTTGTCCCCCTTCCCTCTGTACATATTGTGCATAATATCAAACATGACCTGATTCTTCCTCCATTTCCATAATGCCCCTCTGGATCTTGGTGGTATTTTGTCTCATTTTGTGCTGCATTTGAAAGCAGATGACAATGTTAAATGAGGTCTGTCTATGAATCATTGCTACAAAAAACTATGGGATACAATGCAGAGATGTCCTTCAAAGATTCTTTTAACGCAGACTTCATAGCATACCACTAATAATGTAAATAAGCTTTTTAGAGTGGATATTTTCCACAAATAAAACGTGTTGATTTTCATCCAAAAACAACATGTTTTTTAGGCTTGGCACACCAAGTCTAAATGTGTTTTTTTTCTACCATAATGTTTAAAATAATGACAATAATGATAATGTTACCCATGCCAGCTTTTTACTGTTTGTCTAAATACTCTATATGACCATGTATATGGACATTTTTAACCTGGCTGCAGTGATTTACTCCCCTTTAGCCATAAGAGCATTAGTGAGGTCAGCCACTGATGTTGGGTGATAAGGCCTGGCTCAAAGTTGGCGTTCCAGTTCATCCCAAAGGTGTCGTATGGCGTTGAGGTCAGGGCTTTGTGTTGGCTAGTCAAGTTCTTCCACACCAAAAAATGACAGCTTTTTCTTTATGGACCTGGCATTGTGTACAGTGGCGTAAATATGTTGAAACTGCAAAGGGCTCTGTTGTCACAAAGTTAGAAGCAGATGGTTTGTCTAAAATATCATTGTGTTCTGTGAGATTCCCCTTAATTGGAAGTAAGGGGCCAAGCAAGGGCGGCTGTGGCTCAGGAGGTAGAGCGGGTTGGCCGTTAATTGGAAGGTCGGCAGTTTAATCCCGGGTCCCCCAGGCTGCATGACGAAGTGTCCTTGGGCAAGAAACTGAACCCCGAATTGCCCCTGGTAGCTGTTCCGCCAGCGTATGAATGTGTGTGAATGTTTGTTTCTGTTTGAGCATTTAGGCTCAGTTTGTGAATGATGAATGCAGATGTAGTGTAAAAGTGCTTTGAGTGGTCGAATAGACTAGAAAGGCGCTATACAAGTTCGGAGCCTTTACAATAACAATAAAAAAGTAAAAATATATGTGAACATATAGTTTAAGTAAAGTATATCAACAAACTCTTAAACCGTATTAAGATTCATGTAACCTTGTCATGCTAGCAAGCATTAACAAAGACTAGACATGTTGTTAGCAATGTAGCTGGATATCTGCTGTGTGTACTATGCGCACTTGAACCAGTAGTCTTCCATTATTAACTTTAATTTGGACCTTGCTGTGTCTTAGATCTCCCATCCGACACCAAACACCAGCTCTACAGCCACCGATAGCCCACCATGATTTATTTATCACTAATTAGCTGCTTTTCATTCAAAATCATGAAACTATAGACTGGAATAGACATAACTCATTCCTGCATCTAGGCCAGTGTTTAGTCTGGGATACTGAGGTTGATCCACCTCTCTGTATTTGATAGTGCCACAATTCATTATTTACTAAAGATCAAGTTTTAAAGCAGGGCTAGTGTGCAGTTTAGTGGGCCAAGACAAAGATTTCCCGATAAGAGATTTTTTCATGCTCTCTTTCAACTAGTCTTACAAATCATTTTAAGGAGTTTAATCCATGCACCGCAGAAGCAATTAAATTTTATTTCTTATTCTTATTAGGTGGGCTCCTCAACAAATAATTATTTGGTGTTTCCACTAAAAAGCCAGTATTCCCTTCCTTGTATTTTGCATGACACCTTTTACAATGTGGTTTTTCCTTCCTAAACAGGACACAGGATTGGTTATTATAATATTTTCAGTTTTGTACATAGAGCCGTATACTCTTCCAGCCACATCCCCAAAATGTGAATCTGACAGCCTCTCTTCATGTGAGATCTACTCCCAGGAACAAAAAAAAATACTGTTCAATATTGTTAAAATGTTTGGGAAATATCTTAAAATATGTAATAACATTTTGCACCCTTGTCACTTTTTAAGGATCACTACCATATTTATTTCCAGTAGGTACCGCTCTCTTTCTCGTTTCTTGCTTACCAGTGCACTCACCTTTTTGCTCTTTTTTGGTGTGTATTCGCTCTTGGCTTTGTTTATGTGTGATACTGAATACTTATTTATCCTTTCACTCACTCATACTTCTTTTCCTCTCCTTGTTTGTAATCTGCATTTTCTTTGATCACCAAAAAACTAAAAAAAAAAAATAAACCAAGTTAAATCATATGTTAAGGGGGAAATGTTCCCAAAAAAAGAAAAAAATCAATCATAAAAACAAAATATGACAAACAATGGCTGTGAAAGTTGGAGAGATGATGGTTTGGAAGTTGCATGAAGCTGTTTCTGCATACAGTAAACCATATAATAGCATATCCTGCTAGAGAAATGAAATATTTTAATTGCCAAAATCTTGCACTGTCTAATACCCCTGCAGCTGTTTTCCACTTTATGAGTCACTATATAAATATTTTATCTGCATCATAAATACAGCTCCAGTATATGATGTTAGCTTTGGTCAAGTGTTTATTTTGGATCATCAAGAGAACCACAGAGACTGAATTGGTTTTGGCTCATCTATCTTTTTCACTTTTTACCTCTCAGTCTTTGTTGCTTTTCCTCAGCGGTATGAGGCTGGTGATACAAGCAATTTATTTTTGGCAACATGGAACGGAAACACTATTAGCAACGAGCGTCAATTTCAAAAAATAAGATGTGTATTCAATACAAAACGTTGCCACATCATGAAGTATGTAATTCTGGGCAATTTCTTACTGTCTAGATATCCTCTTTGGACTATTTTACCATTAATGCCACTGTTACGACCCTAAGGGTCATGTGTTTGGGTTCAATTGTGCAAACCTTAGATGCATACTAAAGTCTCCCGTCTTGATTAATGTTTTTGTAAAATTCTAAATTTCCCAGTGTTTATTTTGGATGATTGAAACTTGCAGAGGTTTGAGTGATGATTCTTAATTCACCTTTTTTTTTTTGCCATTTTGCAATTTTGCAACTCTGTCCAATACTAAACACTTTTCTCCAGTGTGTGTTCAGTCTTTAAATGATTCCTTTGCAGCTTTTGTTACTATACATTCCTCTACTTAATCCTAAAACATGCATTAATTACCCAGGTCTCTCATAATAGATGTCCTAATGTTTTATTTACTTTACCAGACTTTAATCAGCTCCCTGATTTCATCTGCTGTTACACAGCTTACCTTGAAACATAGCCTGTGGATACCCTCTTCACTGCCTACTGTGCTTGCCAGCCGGCTGCCAACAGGCGAGCTAGAGGTGGCAGACAGTGTTGGGGAGGATGTGTTTGTGTGTATTTAGGCAAGTGTGTAGATTAAAGTATTCTGGATGGTGCCTTTGTACAATATTCATTTATACACGCACGCCTTTGTGTATTTGCATGTGCAAGTGTTAATGTGTGTGACAGGTGCCGACTCCTATGTCAGGGGTGAGGTCACACCCTCCCTCCCGAGTCTAGGTGTCTGCAGAGGTTTGTATCAACTCAGTAAGTGATAGGGTGAACACCTTTTACCCCTCCACACACACACACCCATACCAGGCGTACACGCACCCAGCCCCCTGGATATCATTAGGCTTGACGCTAACAGCAGGCCCCAAGACAACTTGGGAAAATGGGGAGGGTCATACGCAATTCTTGAGCATGTTTTTAGCGATGCATACAAAAGTGAGCGTTGTGCATTTGCTGCTGGAATATCAATAATGTCAAGGAGGTTGAAATGCCAACGGAGATGACTCCTATTGGCAAAGATGTTTACAGAGTGGAACATTTGCGATACAGAGTGATGCGTATCAGCTGCTTAGAACCAAATGTGTCACCACTTCAATCAGCATAATCAACATCTGAAGGTGCAATCACACCTTTAGTGTGTTTTTGTGGGTCTGAGTGACTGTGTAGTAGAAAAGCTTTATTTTACTTCACTCTGTGTAGTTATAGATGAACAAATCATTTAAACAGAAGTGATGTAAACTCAATAGTACCTTTTTGTAAAAAGTGTTCATTCCTCAAGAAGAGAAAACTGTAGTGTGCCTTTGCTTTACAGACAGTAAAAAAAATCACACTCAATGAGCAAAGCTCTTTGGTATCAAGGGCCGAAACCAATGCAAACAAGAAAGAAATATTCAGGTTGCTTTCATTCAGTGGACTTATTTGGGATGCTGTCAGGCCTTTACACCAGTTAAGAAAACATGAAGAAATGTGGACATCAGTTCAGACTGTAGCTTGCCTTTCCAAGTGTGAGGAGTTGATGGCTGTCAGATGGTTAAAGCCACATCCATATAGCCATAAAGCCTTATGTGGACCTCACCACAGTTAACTCAGAAGAGTACAGCCGTTCATCATTATGTACTGTATCTCAGTGCAGCTATTTGGCTCAAATTGCACTATTTGCTTCTGCTCCCAAAGCTCCAAGGACGGTTGATGGTCTGAACGTCTGGTCGTCTCATATTTGACCCCTTTTCTTTTCTAATGTCCCAAAAAGATGCCACAATAATACCTAGGTATTTTTTACTCATCTGTTGTGATCTGCTCTTACACACATCCCAGTTTTAACACCTTCTCTCTTTTCTTAATATAAACTCAGCAGCAGCTTCACTATCCAGGTCACATGTGCAAAACTTGGGATTTGGCATTGACATTTAAAGTGTGTCACAGAAATCACGCTCCATGCAGAGTATGACAAATGATTTACACTAAAAGTTGGCATTTACATTACAAACAGTCAGAGAAGGAGGGTTCTTTTTGAATGACTTCCTATTGAACTACATGCGCATGACTGCTGCATCATTCATGACCTAATATGGTCACAAGGGGCTGGCATGTCCAGTTCAAGTATGCCATATCCTGATTTACTGTAGGTCTCATAAAAGTTTGCGGTACTTGACCACCAGTGCAAAGACTTTTCAATGTCACTATAACCTGTTCAATATTAGAGCGAACATATATTTATTATATTCTCAGAACATACAGGTGCCTTAAGTAAGATCTAACCGGACAAGCAAAAACGGAGGACTTTAAAAACGATGACGAAGTTGCTCACGTTTGGCTCTCTGATTGGGTCTTGTAAGTCATGCAAAGTAGAAACAGGATGCTACTGACAGAGTTTTGACTTGGTATTTTTATTGAAATATTTTGTACCATGCAAATAACACTTACAGCCTATACTTGTACTGTGCAGGTTGTCATTTACTTTGTGACGACTCCCTGTCTACAGGTGCTGGTCATATAACTAGAATATCATCAAAAAGTTGATTTATTTCAGTAATTCCATTCAAAAAGTGAAGCTTGTATAATGTATACATTCATTCCACACAGACTAATATATTTCAAGTGTTCATTCCTTTTAATTTTGATGATTATAAATGACAACTAATGAAAACCCCAAAATCAGCATCTCAGAAAATTAGAATATTGTGAAAAGGTTCAATATTGAAGACACCTGGTGCCACACTCTAATCAGCTAATTAACTCAAAACACCTGCAAAGGCCTTTAAATGGTCTCTCAGTCTAGTTCTGTAGGCTACACAATCATGGGGCATTTTAATATAGACGGCGATCAGTTATGATATGCAGCTAAAACTCTGGTGTGGACGGAGGTCGTATTTGTTTTAAAACTCTGTTTTTAGACAAAATGGAGTAGTGTGGATGGGGCCTAAGACGTCATTAAGACATATTCTGTAAATTAAAAGGCAACCAACAATTCTGTTTCTTCTCAAAGCTCATGTTCAAAAAGGAAGCAAACAACAAAACAGCATAACTTAACTTTGTTTATCATTTATTACCTCTTAATTTACATTTTAATAGGATTTGATTGGCTCTTTGTTCTTGCATACTCATGTGAAGTCAATTTCCCCATAAATGACATAGTTCCTGTTTAAATAGATCATTCTGATTCACTTATAATATTTACTTGGGTCATCTCAAACTGGGTTATTAAGTAGTGTGGTTGTTACCCTGGAGACCTTTTTGGCACTGAGAGATTACTTTCTGTTATTGCTTTTAGTAGATTTGAACAATTTTGGAAACTGCTTGTGTTTCTCTCTTGCAGTGCTGAACGTCACTATGTGGTCAAACAAAAGCATTAAAATTGCTACAACTTCCTTCAGACTGCAGGAAGCCACTAGTTGTTGCTATTATCAATATTAAGTCTAGGGATGGGAAATTTGTGTATTTACATTTTTACTAATCGTTTTAATTTATGCACTAAAGTCGAAACCTGAAACACTAAGCCTGTAATTTGGAAAGAGATCTCTTGTCATTCTGATGATGTCTGTCTCATTTTCCATCTCTGCATGTCACCTTTCCAAAATAGGTAGAGAAAATGGTTTTCAGCTTGCTCTCAAGCCGCCATGATAATTTTTTCAAATTGTGTTTCTAACACTGGGGTCCCCTCTGGCTGTGGTGTCACTCTTCGACCCTACAGTATTTATTTACACTGTCTTTCTCTCACACATTCCTTCCCAGTGAGCCAGGCCCTGGGCTGCCAGCGGAAGACGTGAAGTCAAGCCAAGGAGCCAAGGCCACTGTCAGCTCTCAGTGGTTAGAATAACCCAGAACAACCTCCTGGGAACCTGGTTGGGATCGGACCAGCGCTGGATGGGTGAATAAGTGAGAGGTAAGATGGTAGATGGAGTTTTTCAAAGAAGTTGAAGGTGTAACTGAACCTACATTAAATATATGAAGGGGGAAAAAGCCACCCTGACAATCAGAGAACTTTCAGATTTAATAGCTACTCAAGTTGGGATATTACACACTCTATTCATGATTATCACTGTGTGAAACTAAGTTCAGAGCAAAATTTAACCTTTTACTTTCTGTGCTTGATATGTACAAAATAGAAGATCAGCATATAGGATTGAAAGCCCACACACCCTGTCAGTCATTTTCATTTTGGCAATGTCCCTGCAGTTTGTCTTCTATTTTCTTCTATTGGATGAAGTAAAATTGGTTTATAGTTGTTATTTTTGAATATATTGAGTAAGAGTTATATGGCATTTTACATTATGTTACATTAATCCATCGTCCTGCAGGCCACGATTGTTTGCAGAATGTAGCAGTTGGATTTGCATTATTTCATTTGCAAGTCCTCATGCAACCTATAACAAACTATTTTGTTTTGACTACAGACACACCTTAGCCAGCTGTACTTAAAACCCCTTTATTTAGTGTTTGGATGTGATTTTGTGTCTTGACAAAATGATGAGAGATTTTACTCTTTGAAAAGAGAACAGAAATCAAAACATCGAAGGAATTTCAGTATCTCCACAAACATAAGAAAATCACATCATATGAATTTATTAAAATTGATAACCATCTGATGAGTAAAAACAAGTATTTGACCCCCTGGACAAACAGCATGTTAATATTTTGTAGAAAAGCCATTATTGGCCAGCACAGATGTCAAACGGTTTTTATAGTTGGTGACAAGGTTTGTGCACATTTCGGCAGGGATGTTGGCCCACTCCTCCCTGCAGACAGCCTCCAAATCATTCAGGTTCCGAGATTGTCGCCTGGCAACTCGAATTTTAAGCTCCCTCCAAAGATTTTCAATTGGATTCAGGTCTGGAGACTGGCTAGGCCACTCCAGAACCTTGATGTGCTCTTCTTCAGCCACTCTTTTGTTGCTTTGGCGGTGTGCTTAGGGTCGTTGTCGTGCTGAAACACCCATCCTCGACCCATCTTCAGCTCTCTCACTGAGGGAAGGAGATGTTGGTCCAGAATTCCACGATACATGGCCCCGTCCATCCTCCCCTCAATACGATGGAGTTGTCCCGTCCCCTTGGCTGAAAAGCACCCCCAAAGCATGATGTTGCCA
>NC_060164.1:23106727-23108966 GCF_021292245.1 Micropterus dolomieu
TGGTTTTGGGATGATTCCTCACCGTTCGCATGATCAGGGACACCCCACGAGGCGAGATCTTGTGTGGAGGCCCAGACCGAGGGAGGTTGGCGGTGGTGTGGTGCTTCTTCCATTTCCTGATAACTGCACCGACAGTTGATCTTTTCTCTCCAAGTTGCTTTCCGATTCTCTTGTAGCCCATCCCAGCCTTGTGCAGATCAACAATCTTGTCCCTGATGTCCGTAGAAAGCTCTTTGGTCTTGCCCATGGTGGTGATGTTGGATGCTGGTTGTTTGGGTGTTGACAGGTGTCTTTTATACAGGTAACAAGGTGAGGCAGGTGTATTTGATGTAGATAATTGGTTGGGATTGGGGCTGTGTCTTAAAGAAAGACTAACTGGCTTGTAGGAGCCAGAATACTTGCTGTTTGGTAGGGGGTCAAATACTTGTTTTTCCTCATCAGATGGTTATAAATTTTAATAAATTCATATGATGTGATTTTCTGGAATTTTCTTTGGGATTCTGTCTGTCACTGTTAGAATGTACATATGATTAAAATTATAGATCGTTGCATTCTTTGTAAGTGGGCAAACCTGCAAAATCAGCAAGGGGTCAAATACTTTTTTCCCCCACTGTATGTTATGTACTACTACGGCAAGTAATGTGTCAGGCTGAGAGACTAATGGTTCATCACCACACCCTCAGAATTATATTCCATCAAACATTTTGGGCTTGGCCCACAGCATTTTAGTGGCTAATATTCTTAATCAGTTTCGGCTTAGAATTTGCAAAATATCATAGTATTTCCACATACATTGCATTGGTATAGTGTATATAATGTACAGAGAGTCATTTTCTGAGGCTGTTTCAAGACATTCTTTTCCAAATTCAACACATACACTGATATTAAATGTAACTTCAGGCCTTTCAAATATGTATAAAATCATATCACTTGTATAGGAATGAAACTGAACTGAAAACAAAATAGACTTATGTCTTATCTACTGCCTATACAACTACAGTAAAAGCATCGGACATTACATAAGCAATAAAATGTCACACATTATCTCAAATCTCTCTCTTCTCACTCATTATTCTCAGGCTTGCTCGCCCCTCCTCAGTGCCCTATGACAGTGTGTGACTTTGCCACGTGTGGAGAAAGGACACACTATCAGTTTTTCTAATTGCTTATTGGTCATGATCAATTAGCAACATTTTAAGGCACTACGGTAACCTTGTATAAATACACTGGTGGAGTTCAACAGCCATCATGGTTGACAATTAAATTGGTCTGTCACTGCTGGGCCCTTCATTAATCTCAACTTGTCATTCTTGTTTATGCTGGTTATAGTGGCTGTGTGGGTGTGTGAGAGGAGTTGCCTCGTGTGTGTGTGTGTGTGTGTGTGTGTGTGTGTGTGTGTGTGTGTGTGTGTGTAGGTGTGCGCGTGTGTGTGTGTGTGTGTGTGTGTGTGTGTTTCTGTGCAGGAGAGGAGGTCAGATCAGATCTGTGATGTGAGAGAAGTTGAAAGTTGTGTGTATGTCTGTGTCATATGCACATGTGTGTTTATTTGCATAAATCTATAAGTGTACATGTGCAGGAAGTGTATATTTTCTGTGTGTGTGCATGGACGTGTGGTATGTGGAAATCTTTTTAATCACAACTGTCATGTTGAAGCCAGTTGGCACCCTGAAGCGATTACCTCATGTGTCCTTGAGTATTTTCTAAATTGCTCGGAGATGTTTAGAGCCTCTCCTAATGACTTTCATAATCGTGCGGTAACGTGGCCATTTACACCATGTGAGAAAATTCCTACTCACTTAAACCCATCTTTACATCGATTGAATTAGACAGAAAAGCTATTGCATGTTGCATTTAGGTTCAAATCCATAATCCCCTCGCTGTTTCCCCTCAGATTTTCCTGAGTGTATAATTCCCACAGTATACAAATTTACGAGTTAAGTTGACGCCTAACTATTTAATTTACTTTTGATTGTTGGTGATTTTATTGGCATTTTGGTTAATGGAGCACTAATGGGATCTCTTACCGAGTGATGTAAGTATTGGGAAACAAGATGCACACACATACACACACACTGGTGGGAAACAATAGTTAGATCACATACACACAAACACAGTCTTGTGCTGCTGACCTTTCACCCTCTTCAATGTCTTTTGACCCTCCTGGTAGGAGGGTGGCTTTCCCCCATTGGCAGGAGGGTGGGTTGGCATTGGTCACATACCCCCTCCCCCCGCCGCCCCC
>NC_060164.1:23108986-23142615 GCF_021292245.1 Micropterus dolomieu
GCCCCCCCCCCCCCCCCCCCCCCCCCCCCCCCCCCACCCTTCCCTTCTTTGTTTCGGGGTGAGTGTGTCTGACTGGAGACGAACAAAGGAGTGTGTTGGCGCCTGCAGACACAGGCTTGCCCTGGTTCATATTTACATATGAATGTCAAAACCTATTTTGTAACTTGTTTCCTATATACAGCTTTCAACAGTGATCTGATGATTGTGTAGATTTATAAATGTGTGTGCAGACACACGTGTGTGTGAGAGGGTAATGAGAGTTGGTGAGTGAACTTTTTGGCTTCATTAAATCGCAAGGAAGTGGTTTAAATGTATTGCTGACAAATATGTTTTGTAAAATAGTGCAATCAGTAAATATAAATTATTGATGATTAATTTTTCCTCACTAAATGTATTTTTTTTGTTTTGTGAACCTGTTGATGCTTAAGAAGGAGAATAGACTACTGGTATAAACATGGTGATAGGTTTATGACCACTTAGCAGCCCAAAACGTGCCAGATTTCTGCTTTATTATGTTGGTGATTACAGTAATCAGTAGTGTTTACTAACTAATTAAGCATTGTTTGAATTGTAAGTCTTGATTTTTGGAGGTTTTACCTCAGGAAGCTCATATCTGGGAAATTTAAGTGAATTTCCCAAGTATTTTGAATATGTTATTTCAATTTTAAAGGTATAGAAATAGTTGAATTCAAAATGTAAGCTGATTTTAAGACTATTATACAAAATTTTACATGAATTAAATTAAATGATAGTTAGTTTATTGACGTAAATATCACAATACAACCAAACAAGTCTAAACAAAATGTTATATGACAACACATAATAAATACTTAATTTGTTGAAGACACACATGCATACTCAAATAGAGGCAAATAGATGTCAAAATTATTTTGAAGATGAATTATATACTAAAAAAGGCTTTCACTATATTTCATTAATCAAGATACATAAATAGTAAAATAAACAGCGCAGTCGTTACTTTATAATCCTTTGTCCTCAATTCCTGCCAAGAACAGACTGGAAAATGGTAATGAATTGAGAACATTTACACATGGCAGACTCTTAGTGTCAACCATCAAGTCATGTACCTTTTGCGCGCACACACACACACACACAAACACATTAAGCCATAATTGGCAGGGTGTCCATGCTTGAGTGGTCCTGTGTTGAGCAGTGGAGTGGACAGTAAGGAGGAGGAGGGAGGAGGGTCATGCTAATGTAGACAGACTCATCACAATCGTGTATGACTGGCATGTGGACCCAGAGGATGGAGACACACCTCGCTAATTAAGAACCCCTGCTATTAAGTGTCTGTGTGTGTTTATTTTAATGTGTCAGTGTATCTGCGGTGTGTGTAACCAGCCTGTTCCCAGGGCGTCAAATACCTACGCTTTGTCACGTCCTTCAGTGTCTGGTACCAATGCACATGGCAGCCTTTAGCGTCGTAGTTCAACACACTGGGGGAAGCCCTTTAGCTTCATTGTTCAAAGGTAAAAGTAGATCTGTTATAAATAACAGAAAAGTCCAAGTGAGGAGAGGGTTGGGGTGGATGGGTGGATTGATGGGTGGGTCAAAACTGGACTTTGACCCAGAAGGCTGGTGTTTGTTTCCTGTGTGAAACAAAAAGTAAACAGTGATTCTTCTTAGTTATGTTACATAACTAACATATTTATTTTAACCCAAACCATGATCTTTTCCTAAACCTAACAAAGTAGTTTTATTGCCTCAACCTAAACAAATTGCGACTGTTCACAATGTTAACCACTAGTTTAATTTTGAAAGTGTAACTGGATGTTGCATATGTATTATTGGTAACTTGACCACGGAGCCCTACACGTTCAACAACGAAACTAAAGGGTACCCAGGGCCTTATAAAAGCATTACCAAGGGTGTTAACCAAGCGTCCACACGTGACGAGTTGGGAATGGGAACATGTTGGTGTATCTGCACATGGGTAGTGATGTTTTTTGGTGGGTTGACATTTACATGAGTTCATCCACACCTCTTCTTAATCTGTGAAATATTACCAGTCTGAGATGTCCAGTGCACTCCAGGAGTGGTGATTTTTCTTTGTTTGTATTTTTTCTAGTTCTTAACTACATTGAGTAAGTTTAACGATGCCCAAGGCAGACCTTCACTTACGGTACATATAATTCCCACTTCCTCTTAGCAGACTCTATCAGTGACCATATTTTTTGTGTGTTCTCACAAGACTGCTTACAAAAATATCAAGCATGTCTGATAACAAACAGGTAACAAACCTTTTCACTTAAATAACCTCCAGAGAACAGGCGAGCATTTGTTTTAGTCAGATTCAAGACATCAGTAGAAAGGGGAGAGTCCTTCAGTAAAAACCTAACTTTTGTTGTGGCTCAATGCATTTTTCATAGCTGTGAAGCTGTAAGTAGAGCACTCTTTTCTGATCTTTTGTAATTGAAATTTGGTTCACAATGATGAATCTGAGAGGGACTCAGGTACCGTAGCTGCTAGAAATATTTCAACATGACATTAAATGTGCACTACATAAGGAACATAGGAAATTGCCCTACACCAAACATCAAAAAGGGCAGCTACTATACTATTAAGTTGCCAATAACTTAATTGTAATAGTCTTTTCATTCATTTCTGAGACTGAAGTTATTATACTTAAAAGTATACAGAATTCATGAAAATCATCATGGTGCAAATCACTGCACAAAAGCGTTGTATGTATTTATGTAATAATTAAAGAAAGCCAACATTTTGTATGTGTACGATGTCATTTCCCAATCCCAATTGCAGACAGATCCTTGTCAGGGTCACTGGCTGGTAATTGGGGGGAGGTGGCTGTAATTAAAATTCATATTTTACACCCCCCATCACATTTGCATAGCCACAGGACAGGCCTGCAGCTCTCAGTGTGCTTGGGACCGGGCTGGTGGTGTGTCTATTTTATGAAGGGTGGGATGTGTGAACACTACTCACACATCGGTGTATGTCTGAACACACGTAAACACATATGCATATGCACAACTACTAACAACACACACAGTCACCCTGTGCCTCCCACCTCTCTCTTGTTCCAGCTGAGTAAAACCAGGCCCGCGTCATTTCACCTCAGGGTGCCTGCTAGGGTCAGAGGTCATGTGTAATGGCCCAGTGCATCTCCTAGCACAGTAAGCCAACTCCAGGACCTGACACACTCCGCTACTCCCTTCCCCACCTCCCAGCCCTTTTATCAAAGCCAATACAAAGACAAGGAGCGTGTGTGCGAGCGAGTGTAAGCTAGTCAAAGATCACATTCAGAGTTTCAAGTTGCTGAACCACGAGGTGAGAAAGAGCTACTGTATGACCAGCCCAGTGCCCACCACTGAATCTCCAGTTTGAGCATAGACCATAGGCAACATTCAGTTAGTCTACTTAGCTTATTTAAAGTCCCTCTCAACTCGGAGTACTAAAAGTGTCTGTCATTTGAAAATGGTACAGTATAAAGAATTTACTTTTGAAGAAAAAATTTATTTTGTGCGTATTCATGTGCTTTGTGTGTTATTATAAGTCAAGGGCTTTATGAAATGCTCCTCTTTCTTTACATTCCATGGTACTCACAGCTGCTGTGTATCGAATGAGCTTCTAGGTAGAAAAAATCTTTTTCCTTGGGAAAGGTGACATAAAAATGTATTAAAATAAGCCATAAATGGACTACGAGAATTTTAAAACTCTGCCAAACAAGGAGAGTTTGGCAGAGTTACTAATCTGCTTCATGTACCATACAATAAAGTGCATGCACTCTAAGAATTGTATAATAATATAAAAGGTAAACACCTTAACAGAGTTATTTTCTTGCTTTCGGTCGTGAGCAGGATTACTTGTCAATCCTTATTGCTCAAATAGAGTTGTATCATAACTCAACTTAAGAGTCACTTGAGTTGGTAGATCTCTACACAGTGGACGTTGTGTTTGTGAAAAAAGTGACTTTTCTTCTGTATCTCTCCCAGCATCTAGTCGTCAAAAGTCTTATCCAGCAGGATACACATGATGCTAAACTTGACCAAGCTTGACATGCATCTGGGTTGAGTCCCATCATCACATCTGCACCTTAAGTTTTGCAGGCATTTCACATTGATGTATCTATCCATGGAACTGATGATGAGTGAGAGGGTCTGGGGTTGCAAGATACTAACGGCGGTTTGTCTATTCCCTGCAGTATCTGTGTTTCTACAGCAGTGACAGGACACATTTCCAATGATAGTGGAAAAGTTCATGCTGCAGAGCTCCATGTGATATTTGCATTTGCTCAGTAATTTATTACTCTGTGTGTGTGCTTTTTAGGAAAGTGTGTGTTATTACACTGCGGTTGATAGTGGCAGTTAAAGAGTGAGGAAACTGTCAGTGTTAAGATGGAGACGGAATGAATAATGACCTCTGTAAGATTGTGAATTACAGTTTGATACAACATTTATTTAGCTTCCTCTTTAGTTTTACACAAGGTCATACCAGTATTATTCTAAATATATGATACTCCTGAAATGGGCCGCTGTGGTTGAGATGTGGGGAAAATTAGATGTTAATTTTATTGGGATCATCTTAACAAGTGTGCAGGATCCATGTTTTCTTTTTCTATTTAACCTTTTTATAAACACAAGTAACACAATATATTACATTGATTTCAAGGACTCTATCTCACACATTCACACAAGCATCAGAATTGAGTGAACATCATGCCTTGATGATTGTAACTAAGTGGTAAAACTTTAACCAAGACAGTATTATTATTATTTCACTGAGTACTGCTATGTATAAATGAGTTCATGAGAAAAATGGTATTTTACTGTTTACATAAATGAAAAAGAATAATGAATTTAATGTAGACATGTCCGCTGATCAATAGATGAGACCTCTACACCCTCTTTATTTCATTGTCTGTTTAATATATTAATGAATTTTCACTATTCAGTTTAGTTACTGTGAAGTGTTTCAGTTATTTTGTCCACTGCTGTGGTTGAGAAGTGTATAGTTTTGGGAGAGACTGACATGCTAGGCTGACATAGCTTACTTTTCAAATATATTGGGTAAAATTATGCCATGATAAAGCTCAGTAAATCCCTTATTTTAAGTAGTGTATACTATTAATGTACAATTTTGTGGTTTTGTGAAATGGAAATTGTTGCTGCAGTATAAGTAATGGTTGTGGTTTCAATTATTATATTTTTTTATTTCACTAGAGAGATGTAATGTCACAATGTAGTCCACAGGCATTTGAACCTTGTAAAGGTTATAATTTCTGCTCAACATTTTCATTTTAGTGACATTTACTGTACCCAGATTTATTTTTTAGTGTGCATGGCGAAGCAAACCATTCTTTTTTCTGTAATGTATTTTGTTGGCATGTCCTGTACTGTATAGTAGAAGAGACAAGCGTTAATCAGGTCCCTTCACTTTTATGAAACTCAGTCTCACACCAAAGCAGAAGTATATCAATTGATCCCTGTTGTGTAAAAAACATCAAAATCCTGCTCTCATTAAAAAACTCAAGTATTTTCTCATGAAACATTTTGAGTGTTAAGGCACCATTATGGTGACACATTTCAAAGGTACTGCAATTCCCAAACCCTCCTAGTTAGTTCAATAATGAAAGTCAGTGGAGAGACAGGCAGACAAACAGTCTGTGTAGGCCGCACATACGTGTGTGTGTGTGTGTGTGTGTCTGTGTGTGTGTGTGTGTGTGTGTATGCGTGTGTGTGCGTATGCGTGTGTGTGCGTATGCGTGCGTGCGTGTGCGTGCGTGTGTGTGCGTGTGTGTGAGGTAGCTAAGTGACGCAGTGATGTCATAGTCCTTGTGTTTTCACACGGGAACCTGATAGCTCTGAACAATCCAAGGCGAGCAATTTTTGGCTCAAGCGCACTTGACATAACAGAGAGATAATTGTAGACTGTGTGTCCACAGACCCTTCAGAGATCCGGAGGATCAAACCCTCTAGGATTTCGGACACTTTGATGATGCGTTAACGCCTGCAAAAACATTTACCGCCTCAGAGATCACAGATGGAATGATGTAAATGTAATGCAGTTCAAGTTAACTGCCCCCTGATATCAGGAGATGATGTAAAGTTTAGATTTAGTTTTCGAGATATTTTGCTTTAACTGTTGCCAGGGTGTTGAATAGGAAATCCATTCATATTGTTCCACTCTCACACCTTTGATCCAGAGAGTTGCCATTATAAATTACATAATGAATATTATTTTGTGTAATTTAGTAATGGCGACTGCAACTGTAACTAACTCTGGTGAGGTCAAGTAGAACTCAGTTATTATCATTAACCACTGGATGATTGGAGTCTTTAGCTGATTTTCTGGACAGGAGTCTGACATTAATGTAAGTTCTGCAGTCTTGACATGGCACAAAGCTACATTGAGACTGTATGTCTCTTGATTATTCATATTTTCTGAGTCTCTTCAATAAACTTTTTTTGTTGATGATTATGAGCAAGCACTCTTAACCTCTGCATGTTTCTACATTTTGCCCTTGAGAGACATGCAGAAAAAGGAGTGACAACTCAGTCTTTTACAAGAAGAATAAAAAAGTTTTTTTAAAGAGGCAGGTTGCCCTTAAGCGAAGCAGGAATACCTTCTGGATCGTAAAACTCATTTGAAAAGTGTGGGAATAAGTGACGCCTAATTTTAAAGCTATAAGGCAACAGTTATCTTTATATTGCTTGACACCTGGCATTAATAACACGGTCTGACAGTTAACTTTTACTTTAGGACTTTCCATGAACATGATCATCAATATTCTGCCATCATTTTGTGGAAATATTTTGATTTATTTTATCTATGTTTTTGATCACATCCTCTCTGAGTAAATATAAGGAGAAAGACAATAAGGATACATTTATAAATGCCAAAGAGAGTTGATGTATTGGAACTTATCTTGGTGACAGTAAAGGTAAATTGATGTCATAGCATTGATAATGATAATAATACATTTTATTTGTCCAAGCCTTTTAAGTCACCCAAGGACACTTTACAAAAAACAGATAATGCAGTAAAAGATAGATGTGGAAAGAATAAGCCAGCAAATACACTGATAACATGCATAATATGAAACACAGAATACAAAAATAATCCGCAAATTACGAAGCACCAGGAAAAGCCAATCTAACAGAGTTTTCAGTTTCATTTTTAAGGAACTAACAGATTTGCACTGGTGCAAACCCTGGAGGAGGCCATTCCAGACATTAGTGCTTAGCCACTCTGAATGCCCTGAACGTAGTGCGGAGCCTGGACGTAGTGAGAATGTAGGTGTGTAGGGATGGAGAAGATTGGATAAGCTGGGATGTGCTAAGCCATGGGAAGATTTATAAACAAGAACTGCTTTAAAGCATATAAGGATCGTGTGTGGCTATGTATACTATATGTATTGTGGATGTTTCTAATAATAACATAACCAAATAACTGATTGAAATCAGTACAGCTGTCGAGCTCCATAGACTCAAATCTTCTATCACACAATGTTCATGAGCTTTGGCTTGCATATTGGTCTGGTTGGACTATGTTTTGATTATTCAGCTTATGTACTGTTGAGAAAGTAGCCCAACATAGAGTTATTTTAAAGTATTGCTCGGATGAAGTTCACCAGAACTACAAGCAAGAACACCAGTAACATAAGGAGAAGACGTAATATCAACAGAAGCAGATTAATAGTAGCAGTAGAAGAGGCACTGATGGCAGATGTAATGGTGGTGGAGGTCAAGGCGTTTGTTAAAATTTTAGAAGTAGTGGTAGTAATGAGATTTTCATTTGCATTTTATGCATTGCACTGCATTTTAATGTCTTTAACATTCCAGTTGCTGCTGAAGATGCAGTTTAAAGTTCTGCAAAAAGCAAGTCAATTTGTCACACATTTGGCATATATCCTTTAGCTACATTTCAATGTATTTAATTCATTTAAATTCACTGAAATTCAAACAAACTTTATAATATAATTTGTTTTATAGAGGCTACTAAAAGTGTATGTAACAATTGTAGTCAGTCTAATGTGCACTGAACGTTGCAGTAACAATGTTTCATATACACTAAAATGTACCTTGTCATACATCTCATACAAATGCATTTGTATGAGATGCTGAGGCGTGACAAAGCATCGGTATTTGACAACCTGGAAAACAGAACAGGTCTCCATATACAACTTATATGTAACAGTAGTAGTAGTGTTAGTTATGTAGTATTAGTTATGTTAATATGATCTTTATCTTACTGTAAGCTGTGAATATGTGCTATTATTATTTATTCCAGCAGGCGTGTCATGTCTGTCTCGTGTTATCTGTCCATGTAGGAGTTCACGCTGTTGACTCTGATTTATGCCTCTGGGGTCTAACTGTGTATATTTACAGTCTCATGACCTGAGAATGACACCCACTGGGCTGAACAAGGAGGGGAGAAAAGGGTAGGGAGGGTCACTGACTGTAGCGCGCGCATACACACACACATATATATATATATATATATATATATATATATATATATATATACAAACACACATTAAATGTTTTGTCACAAAGGGGAATACACTTCGACTTTGACAACAAAGATACTGACACAACAAAATAATTCGACATGAGCTTAAAAACATGCAACAGCATGTACATGCCATCTTCATGCTCATTTTTGCATCAGTTATCTGTCTAAATAATTAGACTTTTCCCCTTACTTAATGTACATGGACGGCAAGAAAAAACGTATGCACAAACGATCTTTTTAAAGCCACAATCTGTAGCATTTTGCATATGTTGTGATAATGATTGTTATTTACTGTATTTTTTAAAATATTCTGGGAAATGTAGGCATTTGCAGACAATACTGCATATTACAACACTTCGACACATCAACATAATGACTTTGGCGAACATTGCAGATTGAGTGGAGTGCTGGGTAAGAAAATGGCTTAGTGTTAAACAAGGTGACAGCTGCTTGTTTACAGATCCCAGCACCCCGGGGTTACTGCGGCGTGGATTGACACCCCAGCTTTAGATTGTCACAGGCCCGTTTCCAGTGAGGCAAATGGTGCTTGGCAAAAAGTACAGTTCACATGGGTTTGATTAAACCGCTGGTGATAGTTTGTACCTTTGCAGTGTTGTGCTAAAAAGGTTGAGGGTCAGTGTGTGTGTGTGTGTGTGATTTACATGCCGGTGTGAAACTCTACCAGGTTAAATAGCACGGTCTCGTCTTCCTCTCTGTTGTTTCTTAACCTGCTCTCTCATTTTCTTTTTCTCCTGTTCTACCTCCACTGTCCTAAATTAAATCGTCCTCTTTTATCTGTAACTCCAATCCCGTTTTCTCCTGGTGTCTCTAAGTTTGTTCATCCTCTCTTTGCTACATCTGCCCTGCCTTCTTACCCCTTTTCTCTTGCACCTTTTACCATGAATGAGCAGTTAAAAGTTTTTGGAAATATTCATATTAGCTTTCTTTCAAAGAGTGATGTCAGAAGAATGTTATAAATCTCATGTCAGTGTGTTAATTACCTAGCTGGAGTCATGACGTGGTTAGCCAAACCTTCAAGGAAGTAAGGGCAAGTGGATCGCCTGGCTCTGTCCAAAAGTACGCCTAACAACACCTCTAAAGCTCACTATAATCTTATTTGTTTAACCTCAACACAAACGAATGAAAATGAAAATAGGTTTAGTGGAAGGTACATTTTGGAACGATATCTTTGGTAAACAAGCTCAGTATCGTGAAGACTTTACAGTGAGGATGCCAGGTTTGCTGCCATCTAGCCTGTACAGACACCAAAACTGAAAGTTGTGCTCACTGACCATTTTTAGCAACCGACGCAGCAGCCAGAGATGCTGCTGAGAATCACAAATATTGAAATTTGAAATCTGTTAAGGTGTTAATTAGTCCTAACTTCATACACTTAACACCCAGACATGAGAGTGATTTCGATCTTCTGATGTCATTCTAGGAAAGGCTAATTTTGAACTTCAAAATTTTGAACTATTCCTTTAATTCTCCTCTGTTTTTCCTCCCTCTCTCTCTCCCTCTCTGTGTTTGGAGATACAAGCAATCTGATTGGCTGACCCAGTAGGGATAAACGCTGCAAAGCTGAGCTCCGAGAAGGGGTCGCTGTGTTTTATGAGCCATTAAAGTTTTATTCATCCCTGCACCAAGGCAGCCTACGGCCACGGGGTCACCATGCTTTAAATAAACTCTCATCATTCCTCTACCCCATCCTCCCCAATATCTGCCTTCCCACCCCCGCACCCTTCCACCCACAGACTTAATGGACTGTTTATTGTTTGATGTTCAAGTCCGACTTCATCATTTTTTCCCTCTCTCGCTCTCTCTCTGTTTTTCTCCCTCCACTTGTGTTCGGTGGTATGGAGGTTTGAGTGATGTGGTTTCTCCGCATGTTTGTACTATGTGTTGATTCATTTTGCGTGTGAGTTCCTGCCTGTGCTAGCACTACATACATGCAGTATGTCTATAAATTCCTTTGGTGTGTCATGCTTTTGACTTCCATCAACTCTTCTCTCTGCTCTACTGTTTCATGGGTGCATACCAAACTTTTAAAGGATAAGGCTGGTGAATTTGTCTGTATAACAAATGCTAGATATATCTTATTCCTCTGTGCCATAGATGTCGAATGTGGCTACTATTAAACCCATTTTAAACTATTAAAAACACATTAATGAGCCACATTATTGCACTGGGTGACATGTTTCCTTCATTACCGTGAACAAGGCAACCATAGTTTATTTTGAGTCTGCTGGCTCAGTTTGTACGGTTGCCGTATATACTCACCAAATATGTATTACGGTTGAAAGTAGTCCATGACAAATGCTCTACTTAGTCCTGTTTGAGTAATGTTTTCCAAAAACCACCCAGCCTTTTAAAGAAATTATTTAGCCATTTCAAAAATGTTCTTAAATTTTTGTGACCTCTTTTAAAATGTACGTCTTCAGTTGGAAGGGATGGGTTTGGGGCTGAATTGGGTGGAATGTATTGAGAGTCGCACTTAGGCCGTGTTCAGACCTACATTAGTACAGTGTGAAAAGCATGTTTTCACACTGTACGACACACACATTTATTTCAGTGTAACAAAAATATTGAGCTTCGCTCAGCCTTTACGCAATGCAGCACCATGCGGCAAGGTGTCACAGTGACAGATTTCTTTGTAACGTGAACACTGGATTTCTTCTTTCTACCTTGCGACTATTGAAATTATTGTCACTTTGATAACTTTCCATACTTACAAGAGACACTCTGACACTCTCTACAATCTGGTCTCATAGAACCGTGAAGTGCTTTAGGGTCTGATAAACCTTCTAACTTGTGGATCTATTAATCAAAGGGGACTTCCTGGATCATACCTGAAGCAACACGCCCGACCACTGCATGTTGTTTAATGCAGTCCTCTTTCAGCCTTTAAAGCTGCAATAGTTTATCACCTTGAAGCTTATGAAGCGCATTTTGGCAGAGCTGAGGAGAGTTTGCAGAGATCCTTTGCATGTTGTGTTACAGCTGACCCTATCCTCAACTTTGACCCTTGATCCCACCACAGATCTGTCATGAGAGGGTGCTGCTTAACACAAAATGGAGCCTGGTTCAAGAGTCAGAAAGGGAGAGAGAGACAAACAGAGTGGGGGAGAGAACGGGAGAGCGAGCTCCACTGCACACAGAGGACTCATTTATCCTCTCTCGCTCTTGACTGCAGTTTTTTTCTTCCTCTCCTTTGCTTTCTCTTTTGTTTTTGCTGCACAGAAACTGTTGCCCTTTCTTCCTATACATCTCTTTCTCTCATCCCACCCCATCCCCCTTCCATCCTCTCACCCTTGTCTGGTTGCTTTGGGACAACAGCATGCCATCATCAGCGGCCACCACCACCACAGGTACGGATTCATGGCAGCAAGGACCAGCAGGATTCTGGGAGGGAATTTGTGAGATGAGGCTTTAATAAGAGCGCGGCCTCGTCAGCCAGAAAGAAATGTATGCAAATGATATGCGCACTCCAAAAGGACCCTGGGTAGGCGAGGCGAGCGCCGGCCGAGCTCCTGCTGAGCTCTGAGGAAGATGAGCGACTCAGGTCAGAAGAATGACAACAAAACACCCCCTCCTCCTTTTCTCCTTCTTTCTTTTTCTTCATCCTGCATCTAGGAGAGAAGAGAAAGACAGAAGCTGAGCGATGAGTTTGGTTGTTGATGTGTTTTAGTTTCTGGACTGCTGTTGCTAGGTATAGCCTTTGGGGTTTTTTTTCTTTGTAAGCACACTGACATTTGCGGGAGAAATTATCTGGAGATTGAACACATCTGTGTTTTACATCCAGACTTTCCAGACTTTAAATTGTCATAAATTATTACTGTAAAAATAAAAATAAAAAATCAAGCTCAGCAGAGAACTCACGTTGTGCCCTCTTACTCTGCTTTTAGAAGTCATTTTTGTTAATAGAGTAATTTGAGAGTAGCTTCTTTTGACACTTCATTGGAAGTTTAAACTCACACCATGGCTACTTAATCATCAGTGCAATAGGCCAAGATGTCAGTGAAATTACCTGTTTTACCCTCTTTGTTCTGTAATAAAATGCATTTTTTTTCTACAATTATAAAAGGTAGTTGTGATTGGAGTTTATTTACACGTGTATTTACACACATGTATGTACTTATTTTTTAAGTAGCCTATGTGAAATGCTTCTCATTTTGTGGCCTTAAATTATTTGAATTTAATAAATGAAACAGAACAATTTATTTTTTGGACATAACCGGTTTTTAAAAATAAACTAAATGAAAATATATTTTAACTTACGTTTTTCTTTTAAGATATACAAAATTTTTTCCCAATTTATATTTACTTTATAATTATTATCTTTTATTTGTTGAACTTTAGTCACATAATTGCGGGTTTCAATCACAGTATTTGTACAAAACCATGCTCCAAAATAGGGGACAATGAATATAAACATTATTCCTGTTTCACAACTTTAAAAAAACAAGTCGTGTTTAATCATATTTTATAAATTAATAAGTTTAAAATTATATAGTTTTCCAGTTGTTAGTCTGAAATAATAATTTAACCTGATTTTTTTTAAACCATGCAAATTCACATCAGCATCCACGTTGTCGCCGCAGCCCCTGCTCTCCTCTCCGCTCCTCGCCTGCCTCTTTGCTCGGAGCATCGCTCCTGCAGGAATTATGCACCGTTAACTGGCCTGTCTGATCTGACTGCTGCGGCGAAAAAAAAAGAAAAGAAAGAAAACGAATAAAGGCGAGACGTCGGCGTGACAATTTCGATGGCGTTATCTAGTGATCGTTAAATGCGCCACAGTCCAGCCGCATCAGAAATGGAAACCTCTTTTTCCACCGTCGCCTTCGGGTGGGAATAAACAAGAGGAAACGGTAGGAGAAGAAAAAAAAACACCCATTGAGTCTTGAGAAGAAAATCAGAGTGGCACCTGATGATGTCGACTTTGACATGTGTTAATTGCTGCTCAGCTCTCCTCATTAGGGAGTCTCAAATTATTTTAACGCTCCAGGCCACAACGCCTTGTTTGCTTTGCTGAGGAGAGGAAGCAATCTGGCCCAAACTTCAATTGGTAAGGCACAACGCGTTAGGGAAGAATTATTTGGTGTAAAATAATAATAAATGCGTGGAATTATTAACGAACTAAGAAAATATAGTGCAGTTAATTAAAAATAAAATAAAATGTTGTAAATAAAAATATATTATGGCTATATATCTATGGTGCAGTGAAATATTGAAACACAGAAATGTTTGTCTTAATTTCCCATCAGTTCTTTTTAAAATCTGTTTGATTAAAAATACATTATAATACCATTGTTTAGTTTCCAATTAGGATTTTTGCTCCTCTGTCAATATTCAAGACAGGAAGATATTTATTTGATGCATTTGAGTGCCTCCTCTTTCTCTCTCATAATCAAAGATTTACAGTGAAGTATTGCCTGTATTGCTAAATCAATAACATGCTCAAAATCAATAACATTCTCAGATAAAATGTTCTCATCAATAGCCTGACAAAACCGCTTCACAGCACTCAGCTGCATTTAAACATCAAGCGAATGTGACTTGCACCCAATCAAATATATTCACACACTAAAATCCTTTTCCTTATTTGATTATATTCAAATGTGTGTCTGCAGCCTCAACGCCAATCTGCTCCTGCATCTTCACCCTTTATCCACATAGCTCTTTGCAGCAAACACACACACAGATTCAGTCCAGTCCCTGGGAGCACCGGCCCTCATCCTCTCTGTTAGATTACTTGTTACCTGTTGGCTTGTATTTATATGGTCTTGCATGGTGAATTATAAAGCCTTTGTTATTGCCCTGGCTTGGGGTCGGCCACTTGTTTATGACACCAGTAATGGCGGTAATTGTTACTGTTGAGATTACCTGTCAAGAGGACCCGGGCGGAGAGCTTGGAGAAGGCGTCCCTCTCTTGACAAGGGGTGACAGGGGGACGGGAAAGAGGACAGGGGGGAGCAGAAAGATTGGGGATTGGAGGGTTTGGGGGGAGGCTTGGACGCCCTGATGACTTTTCTGCTGATAATCAGCCACCGCGGCCTGTGGGATAATTCAGCTGTCAGTGCCACCTAGCAGGGCCCAGCATCAGCCAGTCGACCCCAGCTGGCTTCATTCATTTGGACCAAAGATGGGGATGAAGGCGAGAGGAGGGGTGAAAGGATGCAGGAGCAGAAGGAGACAGAGGAGTAGAGACAGTGTCTCCATCTCATGTCTGAGTTGGCCTTCAAATGCATTAAATCAAAGCCATCATGAAACATTTTGCAGTTCAGAGGAGAAATATCTCAGCTTTCAAACTATCTACCAGTTTCTCTGCAAACCACTGGTGTTAGATTTTCAACATTACACAAGGAAATCATGAGGATTTGCCCCTACATGTCTTTGTTTATACACCAAAAAAACACTGACTATTCCTGCTTAAAGTAACAATTAGCTTTTCAGTCGTTAGCAGTTTAAACCTTCCTGTGGTAATTGTTTGCAGATGCTGATATCAGACACTAGGTATTTCAGAGCAATAGTGTATATCTGTAACTTCAACCTCCACTTAAACTGTGTGTAAATTGTGCTATCACTTCATGATATGTCATGTGTTATCAATTCTAATTCCAAGATCAAGAATGTAATATCAATGAAATGGTATTTATTGAATGAATTTACAGACCGAGTCCTCACAATCTTGGGCCCTGATTGGCTAACAGTGTGCAGCTGCTCCTTTATGTCAAATGATCTGTACGCTGAGTGAAGGATTTCTTTAAACAGGACCAACTAGAAAGATTCAAGTAATTCTTGAGATATTCCCTTGCATCTAAACATGACATGACATTGTAAAAGAGCGGATTATTTCAAATGCATTTACTTTAAATTGATCATTCAAACAAATTCAGAGTTTTATGATGTAAACTTTAATTGCATTTATTGAAAAATTTTAATACCTATTTGTGGCTGTTTACTGCCCCACTTAATTTTTTCTGTATAAGCAATCTCGTTGTCTTTCTGGACACGTGTGCATCATAAAGAGGGCAGAAAGAGCTAAAATGGCAGGCAAATCACTTTTCGAATGGTTTTGGAGCAGCTATCAGTGTCATTCCTGAATGGCTGTCTTTATCAATGATTCTGCCTGATATGGAGGGGTGGGGGAGTAGGTGGGTTCCCTATCTGTCGCTGGAATCTTTCACAGTTTAAGGGCCGGTAGCTGCTAGGAAACTGTCAAAGATTTGGACAGCTAAAGTCCCCAGGTAGTGCATGCCGAGCTGTTCTCTATCTGTATTCTACTGTGGCAACACGCAGGGTTGTAACACCGCGCCACTGCTATTCCAGTGGGATAATGTCACTGAGGAAATAGTGCCAGGAATTTGTCTGCAGTGGATTTTTTTGCCCTTCATCTTATGGGATCTGTTGTGCTGGGGGATATTTTCGTTACTATTTGTGAAAATAATCCTCAGATTCTAGCAGCTTTTGTCACCTTTAACAGCAGCTTTATAACTACTGTTTTATGTCTCTAGTCATGAAAGAAAAATAATACTTTTATTATTTTGTCAGACACCTCACGCAGTGTAAATATTAACACATTTTGGGTTTTCACTCTCATTTTGTTTAAGAATTATAGAAATAAAATTTTGTAATATTTGGTATTTAGTTGATTCAATTGTACTGGAATATTGAGTTATTATGTAGTAGTCACTGTTAAAAAAAAACAACAGATTTGTGGTCATTTACATCAATTCAGTGAGTGCCACTGAACCTTTGTAGTCCATTTAGTTATCAACATATGCAATTTTTCATCTAAACCAAACGTGATATTATTTTTACAACACCACCTGTGTAATTTTAATGTTTGAACTAGACTTGCTTTCCCTCCACCACTTTACAACTATAAAGGGCACAGAGGATCCTGTGTTAGATGGCAAGGCAGTTTTGCTAAATGTGTTGGAATGAAAAATAAACACGACAAGAGCTTTTGCACATACATCAGCGCTCATTTGATAGAGGAGTTCTTTTCAGTGGATTTAGTGAGACCTGTTTCACAGTCTGAGTAATGCTCACAAAGCATTTTGTTTGTTTGGGTTTTTTTTGTAAATTTGTAACTCAATAAATCTATTTTCCACTTGAATGCAATTCCCTTTGTTTTTAACCACTCCTGTTTATATCTTATTGTCACAGGCCATGAATCAAAAACAATTGCTTTATAACTTCATTTTGTATCTTCACAGTTTTATTGCCATGGCTTAATCCTTTGGCTGGTTAACAAAATGGAACATCATCATCATCACCATCATCATCACAACTTTACCAAGAAATTTATATTAAGACAATCTCCTCGATATTAAAATAAAGCGCAATCTCATTTTTTATTCAAATGATAGCATTAGGCGTGTATGCATTTATCACCCGATACAGGAGTGAGGTTATAAACAATGCCATTCATTATCTGGCCCAGATGCAGCGATTGTTGATTAAAGGGCTTTGAATATAGCAGCCACACACACTTGCACACACACACAGATGGGTGGACATTAGGAAAAGAGAGAGGCCATCTGAATAGGCTGGAGGGACATTAACGGCAACAATGATTGATATTTGCCGCACAGGCTTTTTAATGGTATTGTTATTCCTCAGAGTTATACCCCGTCCTCCCTACGTCTCGTCTCGCAGATAAATGGAGGTGTAATAATGAATAGAAATTATCCTGATTATTTTGGTGGAGGTGGTGGGAGAGCCAGTGAGGAGCGGGTGATTCATAATCTAACATGAAGCTTGAAGCTTAGTCAACAGTGTCTTATGGATTTCCTTTTATGTTTGGAAACTTCTGTTGTAGGGGAAATATCTGTAGAGTACAGCTTTAAAATGCTGCTTATATTTTTCTAAGCAAGATTTATATTGATTGCTCAATATTAAAAAATAAAAACAAAGATGCATGCTTTGCATCATCCTTATGTTCTGTAGGTAAAAAATAGTAGCTTCAAAGATGTGTAATAATAAGATTTTAAATAATTCTGGTTTAAAGACTGCGATTGTGATTACCTGTTGTTATTTTAAAACGGTTTAATCAGCCAACCAGAGACCATCACCAACCAAAACTTGAAATTACTATAATGTTTTCACAAAATAGCACATATAATCTTTCATGCTGTAATTAATCTGACAAGATGCTGATACTGTGCATTTAAAGATGTCTGCCCCTAAACTTTGTTAACTTCATCTTCCAAATGTCTGTATATACGGAAGGAAAGTATAAAATTACTTTTCTGTATTTTGTATAATTATGTCAGATCATCAAATGATGGAAATGTCATTTTGAAATAAAAGTATCAAAGTGAATACCATAAAGGCACTATACCAAACTAACACAACCATATCTAAACCAAAACTAGACTTATGTTTTCTTGTGTGGCCTTGCCTCACTGTTAGAAACTGTAATTTTAATTAGGTGTGTTTTTTGAGAGCCTTCACTGCTGCTGAGTGTTGATCATGTGAACAGCTGAGGTGGACATAGCCAAAACACATTATTTGATGTGAGAGGCCAGCTTGTCCAAAGCAGTTGTGTTTATTACACACTCCTCTGGCACCTGCTGCAGTGAGTTGTCCTGCCAACCCCCTCCACACACACACACACACACACACGAACACAGAGACACGGTCTTCCAAAATCTCTTTTTCATTTAGCCACTTTCTACCCACATTATGGCCATTATCACTTTTCAATTACATTTGCAGGACTCAGTTGCTGTTTCAGTGGTGTGTTTAACTGTACTGTGAAACTTGAAAATATGCCACTAAAAACGTTTTAAAAAAGTCAAAAGTCAAAATGCATTTTTTATAATACGATTTTATTTGTTTCTAACAAAACATTTTGCAGTTTTACAACTTCGAATGCAAATGATGGAGGCAAGAAAAGTGCCAAAAATGCCCCTCAGCATGCATATCATCCTATGTTAATATTATCTCTTGTGGGCTGTAGCTGTATTGGAGATTACACACCATGAACAGCGAGGGTGTTGGCTCTGCTTGCACATTTATTTAACCCTTGTCTCGTTGTTTGTTGCCTATGGCTGTCCACATGTTCTCTATTTTTCTCTTCCTCTTTTATTTCTTGTTCATCATGAAGGAATAATTCTATCTTCTTGGTTTCAGCCTCACTTTATAGTCACAGTAAGAACATGACAGTATTTTTTATCATTTCACATACTTTACAGTTACTTCAGCTTTTGCTCTCTCAGGTCATCATATTTCTTATCTAGAGACTTTTGAAAAGCATATTTCTTTCACTGCTTTTTAACCGGTAGCTACTAAATTTTGTCTAATAAATTTCAAGTCTTTTGAACTAGCATTTACTTCAATCAGAGCAAAGATAGCTCCCCATTAAAAAATTATTGGATGTACTCAAAAACACAAAATAAATAAGTTTCCTTCTGCTGCTCTTTTCCTTTCCACTGCTCTTCATCTAGACCAACAAGACCTCACTTGTCTTCCTCATGTGTCCTTTTTTTGTTTTTACATACACCTTATTCTCTCCTTTTCCCCCTCTGGTGTTCTTCCCAACTCTCCTCCTCCTCTTCATCTTCCTTCTCCTCTATACCAACATGTTGTGCATCATCCATTCCCACCACCCCTCCTTCCTTTTTCCCTTTTCCACTCCTAGGGTGTAATGGTGTGATGCCTCCCTCCAACATCTCCCCCACCCCGCCATCCTTCCACTCTCTCAGTAATCAGGGCCAGATGGAGGCAGATATGGAGTGATGGAGGGAGGGAGGATTGGGTTTGGTCCTAGCAGTGTCTTAGAACGTGGGGAGCTGTCAGCCCTGCAGGGAGAGAGGAATTCTCCAGCAATAAAATAGGGATTTATCACCACTCTACCACAGAGAGAGAGGAGAGAGATGAAGGGAGAGGGTGTGAGGCAGAGAAAAGGACGAAGAGATTAAGAAAGTCAGAAAGAGAAGGTTGATGTGGGAGAGAAAAGAATAGAGAGGGGCAAAAAGAGAAAACCGCAGAGGGATCAAGAGAGAGGGGGAAAAAACTGATAGATGACTTTTCATCATCGTAAAGCTTCAGACAGATGAGAGAGATTGAAGGAAGGAACATGCAGGATGATGGACTGAGTTTGCCGTTGAAAAAGACCTGGAAGGAGGACAACGCCAAAAGACAAGAGGAGAGCAGAAATTAAGAGAGACAGTTGTATGATGACACCCGTGGCTCATCTGCTCAGATTCTAGCAGCCTGACAATTTCTTGCCATCTGTAGCATGCAGGAAGGCCAGTGTCTGTCCTGAAAGTAATGCCCAGTTGCATTCAGCAAAAAGACTCACCCTCCCCTACTGGGCCAAATGAACCTGCTAAAATAACCACTCTCCACAATCGGCTGTGTAATTGAAACCAGAATGTGCAGGATTTGATAAATTGCTTGACCCTGCAGGAATGTTAAGGTCGTAAATTTTTAGTGCATTTTGGCCATGCTGAGGTGTGCAGAGGTGTATGTTAAGAACATGTCCACTGGTGTGTATGTGTGTGTGTGAGAGTCACAGAGAAAGGCTGTCTATTTATTACTTCAAAATATTATGGTCTTTCAAAGTTGAAAGGTGGCAAAACAAATACTAGTACATGTACAATATGTATGCACCCACAGCACATGTAGACACATCAGCATTCAAGCACACGTACCTACAAATTAAATTGCACATTCCCACTCAATGACTAAATAGACTATAAATTGTGCTTCTCCTCCAACTCTTCAGTGGTTTACATCAAAGGAGTAAAATAAAAGCAATGGAGCTCTGAAAAAGTCGTGCACACCAACACATTCTCACTCTCAACTCGTCAAATACTGCCACTTAGTTAGTGGCCCTCCTCTTCAAAATATGATGCTGCAGGGACCCCTCTAGTAACATTTCTGGACATGCAGGGTGGGACTAACGCTGTCAAGTTACCAACAATAAATATGCCATGTCCGGTCAAGTTAGCAATAGTAAATGTGCTACGTCTGGTTAGACTTTTAAATAAAGCTTGCTTTGTTAACGCACTTTGGTTAGGTTTAGGTCTTGAACATCAATGGTATTGAAAATGTGTGTGTGAGGTAATATTTGGATTTTAATAAACTGTCGCATGACAGCTGTTCTCATCTCACAGTTGAGCTGTTTATGTCAGTGTTTCATAGTTGATTGGTGGTGGCACAGAAGCTGGTTTAGAGACAGTAAAAAACAACAAACACTGTAGTATTTTCATGCAGTCCTGTGTGCTTCACATTTGTTCAGTTGTTATTTTCTGTGCTCAAGTTTGTAACTGTTCAACAGATAAGATGCTCACGGCAGACAAGTCCAGTTTGCAATGGTTTACATAAATATCAGGGTAAGAAAGCAGGTTTATCTTGGAGTGTTAGCCTTGACCTTGACCCCTTTTCTTCATGTGCTGCACTCAAGACTTTAGCACTGAGGCATAAAACTAACCAGTTCATACAAAGTGTTGACCATCTCTGAAGGCAAAACTGTTTTTACCTGTTCCAAATGGCCACACTCAAAGCACTCAAGCTGGAAAGAAGACTGCTTGGCATACTTTCAAACCTCCTCATACCTGGTCAGTTACTGTGTGAAATGGGCATGCTCATCAGATTGCCGGTTTCAGAAAGTTACAGAAATTGCCAGATGCTGTTCAACAATCCCAGCACCACTCATTTGTCTTCCTTCTTGGCTCTCTTGCAGGTGACAGGCAAAAACCTTGAGATTTGTGAAAAAACAAAGCTGATCATCCATTGGTCAGACCATAGCTGCCACACCCAACCTATCTTAGCTGCTGAGCTTCAGGTGGTGGACACTAAAAGCTAAAAACACCATTGGTCCACAAGCCAAAGTCTGTAGGTTACAGGTTCTTCTATATGCCTCAAATCCATGCTTGCTGCATGGATTTGAGCCCAGACCACAACAAGACCATGAGTACTTCTCTTAAATGCTGATGAAGGAGGGGATCACACAAGGTGAGAGGAGCAGAGTCTGGCAGAGACCAAGGACAAACCCATCCGTCACAGTTAAAACATGAAGATGAGCACAAACAGCCCTGTTACAAGCATGGGCTAACCCTGATTAGTTGAGCACATGAAAAAGTTCAGTGAACAGACACACTAAGTTGTTCGAAAGCCCCATGACAAAGCTTGGGAGGGAGTGGAATATACCTGTATATACCGTATGTCACAGATATGACGCATTCTTCACTGTTTTTTTAAAAGTCGAGGGATTAAAGATTGCAATAAATTAAAATTATAATCGACTAAATGCAGACAAAAAAACCTCATATATAAAGTTCATGTATATATAAACTAGCCACCATCTGTATGTATGTCAACAGTGCTGAGGGCATGTAGAGCCCAGCCAGGACCAGAGGGCATAGAGAGGTCAACACAGTGTAAACATAGACCACCACACGATTTACGATGTTTGCTGGCTGCTAAGACGAGGGGTCTGCACATTCTCACAATCATAATTGCTTTTAGCAGCTTTTCAATCAACCTGACTTGGTGGACATTGTTTTTGTATTTTTTTCACCTCTCATTTTTCCCCCTTGTCATCAGGGAGGCTGCTCTGTGTGTCAGTAGCTGCCCTTGCGTAGCTGTGACTCGAGTCTAAACGTAAGCAAACGTCAAAAACTCCAAGATTCTTTCTTTTTTTTCCTTCTCTTTTTGTAATTAGGAGCAGACATTTCTTTCTCTCCCTCTATTTCTGGCACTTTTGAAACCCCGACATTGGCCACTCTGGCCAACTGAAAAGGGAAAACCCAGTCACACATGTGGACATCTGGTTGTACACAGAGAGCATGCAGCCCCAGAGCATTTTACCCCCCCTCCCTCGCCTGTTGACAGTTGTTACCTGTGCCCCGGCAGGCCCTCACTGCCCCAAGATAAAACCACCTCTATCCAGAGCCAGACGCATAAATATTTCTCTTTCTATTTTCCAAAATAGCTTTTAATTTTACAAGTTTTATGGCCCTAATATTAAGTGCATATGTTTTACAAGACACTGTGTCCTCTGCCTCACCCCTCGGGTTCAGGTTTTTTTCTTTAGTCTTCTAAAAAAAGAAGAAGAAAAAAAACATAAATGGTAGGGAAAGGTACTCCAGAGATGGATTTTTCTGCATGTTATTCCAAGGCTTCACATGTTCCACCTGAACCCTTGTGGGGTATAGTTAATTAGTAGCCACGCCACAATTGTCTTGTCTCACCTGTTAGCAGTTCCAAGTGTAGCAATGCTAATGAATTTACACCATGCAGACAGCAGAGACAGGAAAATAAATAACATGCTCAGCATCATGACAAGGGGATGAACATATAAAAAATGGTGTTTATCTACCATCACAAACTATAACTCCAACATGCTAGTGGGGAACTGAGTAGCCAGCATGTTGGTTGTGAGGTTTGCTTTTCCATGTGTATCTGTATTCTTAGCCTCCCAATGACCTCTTTCTCTCCCTGCATCTCCTCAACATCATGCACATGTGTTTCAGTGACTAGTTACACCATAAAGCTCTGATTCATCTTTCATGCAACAGATTTTTTAATTCCATCAGCATATGCGACCAAACTGCATGAACCTAAACTCATTTAACTTGAAAAGAGAGCCATCTGAAAAAACAATTTTTAATGAAAAGCTTTTTTATTGTCCTTATATAATATAAACATCTGAGTACAAAGATCATCATATAAAGAAAACAGCTTTCTGCTTTCCAGTAATGCTTTACAGATTTATCACTCTAAACACAGAATAAAACTTTGCCTAACATGAATAACAGTTTCAAGTGATAGTTATAAAAACTGTAAATTATAAACATAGGAAAAATGCTACAACTGTGAATTCAAGTCAATGTGAGTCCTCAAGTCCTCAAGTTTAAAGAATGCTCAAAGCAAAATTCACTGTGTAGGAGCTTTTCATTTACCATGTAATGCAGTGTACTTGGGACTTTCATTTTTATTTTCTCGTGGCACACAAGTATAGATTATCACAAGTTTCAGATAGTGCTGCAAAATATAACTTTGAAATACAGAATATATAGAGACAATACTGATAATATTACAGCAAATGAAATAATAGAAAGCTTGAAATTGAAGGGGTTTTCTTGTGCTGTACCTCTTACTGTTTATCATTACACTGACAGTAAACAGTATTGTCCATGTCCCTCTCTGCAAGACATCCCAATTCACAAGTGCAAAACAGACATCAGAACAGGCCCAACATTGCTTCAGATGAAATACGCCACAATAAATCCCCCTGCATATATCTCCAGCATACTTGCATCATGCTGTCCGCTGTGCTCAGATTTAGCTCTGGTGGTGACATGAGTTACAGCACTCTGTCTGAAACCACCTTGTGGGGATTTATTACTGTGGCATACAACTCTGACTGGAGGAATATTTGGATGGGGGAGAGAGGAGAAATGGGGAAAGTATTTTGCTTTGGGTTGAGACAGAAGCATTTGGATGAAGGACAGAGCCAGGACTGTGGCAAAGAAAAAAATGGCACAAATATGGTTTTGTTCCAACGGGATAATAAATAACTGGATGTCTGTCAAAATGATAAAATTTTTATGGCATCAATCCTCTAATTTTTTAGATACATTTACTAAAAAACTTCAGGATGTTTTCCAAAACAGATGTTTTCAAATGTTTTTGATAAATGGGAAATGTTTAGGAGGGAGCAATGGAAAAGTCATTGGTTTTGTTTTATTGCTTCCATTCTACAGATGGTGGAGACAAAGAATGATGAGAGAAAGAAGAATCAGTCAGAAAAAGTCCGCTCATCCTCTACATTATTTGTCGCTTTTGCTACTTTCCACGACCAGCTGATGCAAAAACAAACGTGATTCATGTGAGTTTCTACATCTGCTGTTCCAACCACCAGATGCTTGGTTGTTCTTTTCTGAGAAGAATTCTCTGGCAAACAGGAAGTGAGCCATTTTTCTACAATAACAAATTATTTGGGATAAACAAATGAAGGTCTGTGTATGTAGTTTGAGCCATGATAGCAAAGAGCACTACCTGCAAAAACTTTATCAACAGAAAATCCAAGGATACCTATATACATAACACCCTTTGGCACGTGAAGTTTCCAGGAATCCTGGAACCTTTTTAGGAACTCAGGGACTATTCCTGTATTGTGACAGGAGCTACCAGGACTGTAATTCCTGGCTACGAAAGGTCCCTGCTACAGGTGTTTAACTGATTTCTAAAGCAAAATTTCTTTTCACCCACTTCGGTGCTGGCCAAGCATCAGAGGGGTTCAATTTCTTACCTAAAGACACTTCGTACTGTGGACAGTATGAGGTAGGGATCAGACCTCCAGCCCTGTGATCAGTGGATGACCTGCTCTGTCTCGTGAGGCACAGCAGCCACTGGGTGCAGAATGCTGTGCTGAGGGTTGCAGATTTGTCAAACACAGAGACTGAGGCTTCTACATTCTTGTAGCTTTCATTCACTCAGCAAGCAAGCACTGGTTGCTCGTAGTATCTGTATTAGGGCTTACAACGGGAATTTGTTGTAATTTTTAAATAAAGTTATGTAGTTGACTTCCCAACTACTGTAAAAAGGTTTGAGATAAAGAGAGCAACTGGGCAAATGAGAGCATCAATAAAATTAACTTTTTTTTTACTAAAAATGTTACGATTACATATGAAAACAGCAAAATAACAAGACAATTAGAAAATACAGAAGATTGTAGACAGCCACATATCTTCTTTTCCACTTTCATTTAAATGTCATATTCTTGCAGAAATTAATTACAAATTCAATTTTATTCAGTTTTATGTATTTTCTGCCAACTAAGTTTAAGTGTTTTTGAGCATCTTCAAAAAGCTGTTGTTTTCCATTGTTAGTCTGATTTACCTAAAGCCCACAGTTCTCCACATGTGTATAGTACAGTACCATGATTATGAAAGTTGCTCAGTATTGTTTTTGGCAGCTTTTGCTGCTTTGCATATAGCAGAGAAAAATCCATTGCATCCACAGTGGAAGTAGAGCCTCATGCTGTTCTAACGTGAGGCCATCCATTTTTCATCTTTTTCATTTTTCCACAAATTTAGACTGTGAACAAATATGTGACCATAGCATCCAGATGTTTTCCAAAACTTTTTGGTAAGTGGCCTCTCATTATCTGAAGTGGTGAGAATCTGACAAAACAGCTGGAGGAGACGATGAGAGCTGATTTGGAACAAAATAAGATTTGAGGGCTTAAAGTAAGCACAAGCTTTCACATCTTGACACGCAGATTACTAACGGCTTGAATGTGTTTTTATTCTCAGTCAAATATTTTGTCATTAATGAACTTTCACATAACTGGGAGGAGTGAAAATGACCCCTATCACCATGGATCTCGTCAAAATAGAAAGATAACAATCTCTCAGATTATCACAAGGCGATTCACCAGGCAATTAAAGAGGAAACACAGTCTCATTTACAGTATCCGTGCAACAGAGATGTTTCCAGAGTAGGCGCATGGTTGGTATTCATGGTAAGCTGCAGGGTAACCACAGTCTTCTGCTTACCACTCAGCAGCAATTTGGGGTGGTAAGTGCCTTGCTCAATGACACCACAAAGGTAGATCTGAAGGAAGAGGAGAGCATGTCTAGTCTTGTCATCCAGATATTTTGAGATGAAAAGACAAAGAAGGAATGACATTTTGCCCAGTAAACAGAGAGAGGGGTGAGGGTTTAGGGAACTTGCCCTGGGGCCCCTCCCCTACAGGGACAAATTGGTATCAAGTCTGTATCCAGAAGGATTAAGTCTGTGTTTGCTTTGCGCTTACTCGTGGTCGTGAGGACAACACAGCTTGAGTCCCCACACGTCTTCACAACTCACAAAGACACTAATATCTAAGGAGGAGATGGCTAATCTTTTTATTTAATCTGTGTATACAAGCAAACATACATTGTGCTCTTGGACATTTAAATGAACTAAAGCCAGAGCTACTGTCCTCAAAATGTTACATACAATTAAAGTTAAATACAATTCCAGTTTTTGATAATCACAACAGTGGGTAACGAGAAAGGCTGAAGCACTGTAAAAGCAATTGAACCCTCGTAGTGATAGTGGAACAGTTGAAGGTCATTTTATCCACCTGCTGCCCAGCACAATACTTGATTTGCCGTTAAATGTCATATAAATCAGCATAACGGCATAGTTACAGATTATGCAGAAAATGTGACTTCTGGTTGTCTTCCATTCTCCTCTCGACCCGGAACAACAATATAGTTTTATATACTGTAAAACAAGCATGTCCTTATATTTCTCACCCAATCCATAGCCAAACTCACCTCCACATTTTCTCTTTAAATAACAGGCACTAATTAAATAAAAGGATGACTTTGGGGTACTGCCCCATTAGTGTTATTTTGACCGCTGAGAGACATGATTTTTATGATTTGTCAGATAATATGACGAGATGAGTTGTATCCTTCTCTTTAACACCTATTGCTTAAAGAGATGTAATAAAAGTACAAACTAATTAATAGTTTACACTCAAAGAGCACAAAAGGGTATTTCAATGTGGATACTAAAGGCGTTCTCCCTTGGTTTGAGCCTATGATTTCCCTCCTTTGTGAAGGAAAGGGCCCAGACTTTGTGGACTCAGCTCCGAGCTTACATGACATCAATATAAAGCTCCTGAGGTATAAAGTTTGAATTTTTCTATAAGGAGCTCTTAACAAAATAGATATGTCACAAAGTGTTTTACGGGCAATCTCCTGCAGGATTGAGTTGGAAATATTTCCCAAAAATCTCCTTTATTTTGACTTCACACACATTTTTATTTCCAGCTTTACGTTGCATCGAGATCATCAAACACAAAATCTAACCAGCTTTTCCGTTCAACTCTTTTGTCTCCAACTGATGCTTCATTTTTCTCAGATGCTCAACAGACTATAAACCCCTCATCTTGGACCGCACTCCTTCAGCCTGTGTGTTTTAGAGAGCCTCCTTGTCCATAATGCCATATAACATAAACACATTGCGTTTGATTGGTAGACATAAACATTGACTGTGGCTGGAGCACAGTTTAACGCCAGGCCACAACTCACGGCCGCTGTTAACAGGCTCGCTGCCATAATGGAGAGAAGCCAAGGTCGACTGCTGCCCCGCGCACTCAGGGTCATAGAGGAAGGTGACAGAAGAGAAGAATTCTGGGGAAAAGATGTGGGAAAAAAACGACACCTGCTTTTTAAAGAGATAGACATATAAAGATAAAATGGATGGATGGATGGATGGATGGATGTTAATTTCAGAGAATGGATACCATTAAAAAAAATGGTAGATATTATATTTGTCACACTCCAACACATGTAAATACACATTCTTTCAGGTTGCCTCTCAGATTACCTTCTCACAAAAGTGCTTCTTATTTACCTTGAAATTGTATTTGCTTCATTGCCATTCCATTTGGAGGTGATGACCTCGCTTATCTGGAGCCTAATAAATTCAGCTGTGTTTTTGTCGGCTAACACTAACATACCTCTCCTTCATCCATCATGGAGCTCAACAATAGCCATGTCTTCAGCTACTTCTGCGCTGCTAAAAGCTTTTTATGTGAAACCTGCAGACGTGCTGGGTGTGTGTTGTTGGGTGTGCATGTGTGTGTTCATGTATATGTGTGTTGAGGCTAAACGGTATGTGTGCCGTTTGTGTTTGTGCATGTATGTGTGTGTCTGGGGCCTGCAGCTTTCTCTCAAGCCTCTTATCAGATGGATGTGTTTGATATCTCCGCTGCCAAGGATTTCCCACATATACATAAACAACCTCTGGACCACTGGCAGGTTGCACTGACAGAGGCACATCGTTGAAACTCTTACATGTTTAGGAGTTCTGTTTCAGTGCTCTTATGTCACCCACTTTCCAGTTCAATCTTTCCCCTAAGCTACATTAAACAACATAACCCCAGTTGATGAAAAATGGCCTCATATTCGATTTTTCTCTCTCGCTGACACCAACACTGGTTTATTTAAAACGCCATGACCGTTAAACGAAGGAGTGTGTGCGCAGCAATGTGCCGCCAAATTAGACGAGTGACGTCTTCATTGATGTTAAGCTAGCTAGCACTTTGGCCTGTCATTGTCTCATGGGGCTGCATCAGCCATTTGCATAACAAGCCGTCCTCATGACACCAACGCCTTGACAGATGTCAGCCTTGTGAGAGAGGTTGGTCATGTCCTCCTATCATGAATAAGCTTCTTTCACTTTTTGTTCCTGCTCTTTCTCTGCTTTTGCAGTAAACATTTTTATTTTGCGGTGAGCCATGTCTCATCAAGGCCCTTGCCCAAGTCATCACAGTGCTTAAGAGTCACTTGACAGTCATAAACATCACCTGAGGATATATTAAAAGTGGATCATTTTTCAGGAGGAACATATAAAATGTCTTACCAGATTTTATTGGAATGAAAGAAATCTATTGGATATCTATTAGAAATTTATTCTGATTTCAGTCAACAAGTCAGTGTGGTTATTATAGATTATATATGGCATATTATGAACTGTAATAACTATTTTCCTTTACTGTCTGTAAACCCCACTGTAAAGCTAAACAATGTTAGGGCTATGTAAAGCGTGTATGAGGACACTGCTGAAAATCTCCTTCCTTAGAAAGTCATTTCTGACAAACATCTACTGGTTCAGTACACATTTCTAACATGTTTCCAGTGGAAAACAACTTGCTTCAGTGTCTTAATTTTGAAACAAGAATAATGAGACTCTGAAAAGTAGAATTAAACTTAATATTAGAAAATACAAGTTGAATCTGCATTGAAAGAGAATAGTGAAACTACCTCTCTGCACTGAACTAAAACATTTTGACTTGTTTTATGGACTTAGTTACAGACAAAAAGGACTCAATTAGAAGGAATTTGTTTGTAGTAGTAAACACACTTCTACTATATTGTAGTAAATGTTGCAGTTGTTCCAATAGAATTAAAACGTGTAGCAGATGTGGTAGCAGTGGTATTTATTAGTGGCAGGCAGCACCATTGGGGGGAAAAATTCCCTTTGTGTGACTAAATTGGCATTAGACATACGTCCACACAGCAACTACTGCATGATAAATTTACTATTTATCCCATGCTCAAATGCCACAAAACTGGAAACTGAACTGAGGAATAAAGTAGCCGTAAGAACCACAGTCTCAACATCTTAGCATTTCACACAAGGCTCACTTGAGAAAAAAAGTATGGCAGCTCAAAGACTCTCCTTCATATTTGGTTGGAATGGTAAGTGGCCGTTGGTGCTCCCTGCTGTTTTACGTCACAGGGGAAACATCTTTATCACAGCATATATTATTCCACAACACAGCTTCCTGCATGGAAATGATCCCCCCTGTCCTCAATTCGCCTGCTTCTCTGATAGACTACATTGCTTCTTATAAACTGTCCATGGTCCATAAATTGTGCAGCGCCGAGCATAACACTACACAGTGTCGGCCTGCAGGGACACGCATGTTCAGGGCCCCCGCCTCTTCTCCCTCTGCCCTGGCTGAGATTTGCTTAGTAAATTGTGCGATGAGATCCCGGGGTTTACAGAACTGACAGGGAAAAATTGGCGAGAAGAAAAGTTTTAAATATGCCATTTCTCTGTGAGTGAGTGAGTGAGTGTGCTTATCATACAACTCTACAGATGTGACATTTATTCACTATCAATATGAAAAACATTTATCCAAGATGTTGGTAAAGTTGGACAAAGATAACAGTGTAAACCTCAGTTCATGACTTCCCCGTAGTGTGCAATAGTTTTTGTGCTGTATTTATAATACTTCATTTAAAATGCATTACTTACACCCAGCTAGGTGTACAACTCCTTTTTACTTGTTACATGTTCTGAATAAGAAACACACTTTGCATACTCTGTTTGTTATGTATGAGGGAATTTGCTTATTCAAACCATGTCATGCTATGGAATAAAATATATTAAATTACAAGTTAAAGGCCCTACATGTATGATTTCAATATGTTTTAACACTGGCTGCTTCTTGCGGTAGCATAAAAAGACACTTCCCCCTTCCCAACCCTCAGACACTGAAAATGACACGTTAAAAGCAACGCATAGTCTGCACCTGTCACCAGGTTTGTGAGGTTTATCTAAAGCTATACATATTTATTCAAAGGCATAATTTCAAAGATGTTATAAATACATACATTCTATAGAGGCTTTAAGAAACATGGATTGCTAGCATGATGTGTAATGTGTATTTTAGAAATGAATATCTGTCAGTGTTATTTGTAAAAACTGTGGTATGTAATTATTTTTTGGAAGCATGACTTTGGCCCAATTGGCAAGAAATAAAGTTAATCTGAAAGAGGAATTGTAGTGCTTTAACACTGTAGTACCACTAATGGCCACAAGGAAGATTTATGACCAAAAGTCCCTTTAAAAGAGAAAATTAGACTACATGAAAAGCAAAATAAACAAATCTGACACCAAACATTACATCTATGTTAAGCTGATCCACAAAGATCAACGTGCAGACAGGACTGGCAAAACTGGATTTAAATGGAAGTGTGTGGTAGAAAAGAGAGCTGGGTAGACAGAGATTAATCACAACCAAATAAACAATTACATAAAAAACTAAAACTAGACAAAAGGAGAATGGGAAAAAAAGATGTTACGCTAACGGATTAAACAACTACAGAAAGAAGAAACTCTGCTCAGAGTGCAACTTATGTCTGTAAACTGGAGCACAAGAGTCTGAACTTACTGACACAGTAATCAAACTTTTACCTAATTAGAGAAAAGTGTAAAGAAAGTTGAATCACAAGGGATAGACAGAAAATAGCCTGCTGGAGAACGCTGTGTGTTTATATTGAATATATTGCAGTCCTATTACTTTGTCCACCACAAATTAAATCTGAACTAAGGTTATACTTCAGTGACAAGGTCAAAGCCGACATTGTTACAGTTGCCCCTGCTCACACACACACACACATTTGAGACAAAACAAGAGCAGAGATGAAGACACACATTGTCACAGTCGGAGGGTGGAAAGCGACTGACAGGGTGAGAGCGCTGAGAACGCGTGGAGCTGACATTTGTCTTTACCCATCACTGATGTGAGGCTTATGAATATGCGAGATGGGTAGGACATTCGCAGCCTTGGCTGCATCAATTTCTACAGTAAAAGTGTGGAAGAGAGATTTTTTACAAACAATTTCACTTTCTAGTTTTGTTTATGTTAAATTTGAAATGCAAATGTAGTTATGTTAATAAAAATATGACTCCAAAATAAAGATAAGGGCTTACTGTGAATGAAAAGCACCTCTTGTGCCTCTTTTGGAATGATGACAAATATGCATGTTATGAGAGGTCTTTGCCAACTCTGACTAAGGTAAAAACATTTCAAATATTTATGTCTCTTATTCGTCCTTTTAACATGTTTAATTGTTATGATGTTATTATTATAGTAAGAAATGTTACCTTTAGTGGTTTATATTCTCCATTATATTGTATTACACTTTCAAGTTGCTGCTACAATAACTTCAACCCTAAATTGAGCATCCCATTTTGTAAACAATGAAGCTTACTATTTTACTTTTTACACACACATCCCCACCCCAAACAAACAAACAGCCACCACCCCAAACACATTTTGAGATTAGAGCAGATTGGATTTGAATGTTGAAGTAGCCTCCGGGCCAACACTTTATCAGTATTTTGCTGTGGCTGGAATTCAGCCCCTCTGTCCTGTCTCGACTTGCTTCCTCACTGTTTACATTTGGAGGCCAAGCGGTCCGTTCCCCGCAGCCGTTCAAAGGCACGACTGTGCCGAGAGTGAAGGCAGCACTTTGAGTCAAGCCGCGAGACAGCAGAATTAAAACTCACCCATGCAGATATGCACGAGCTAATTAATGAGGTCGGCTCTGCATCAAGACGCAAACTGGTTTGACGCACAGGCGAACATCTCCAAGCATGATTCTTAATTTAAAGCATATTATTTTGCACAATAGGCTATTCATAATAATAACAATTATAAAAGGCGGTGGTAATAATAATAATAACAACAATAATTCTTATAATAATAATAATAATATACTGCGAAAGGGTATTTTAACGTCAAGTGAGTGTCATTTCTTAAACCTCCTAAAAAACATATAGGTATTAGGGAAAATAGAGATATATTCATCTCAAAATTGTTCAGATTTTCATATTTAATGGGTTTTGGTGACGTTCTTTTTGCACGCAAACAATAGCGCCCTTCTACTGTCACCCCAGTCTCACCTTCTGGCAGGGAGTCTTAAAGTTATTACTGTAGTCAGAGTTCTTCTTCTGGGACTCGAACCGCCAACTCTGAACAGCTGAGTTACTGTTTTAAGCTTGAGTCCATCAAAGCTCTGGGAGAAATTGAGAAATAGGTTACGCGATTCAAGTACTGGTGAACGAAGGGAGGAAAGAGAGAATGGTGATTGTAAATAAGTCTTTACTCTGAAGCAGAAACACTTCATGAACAAAGTGTGAAGGAGCTGCAAGATTATTCTACTATGTGCCAAAAGCTGTCATTATTATTATATCCACTAGCAGGTGGGGGGCGAGTAGGGAAGGGGGTATAAGCTGGGGTTCGTGAGTGTGTGTTTGGGTGGAGGAGGTCGCTATTATTGGATCTGGCCTCACCAGGTGAGCTGAGGAGCCGACACCCCCCACCCCGCTCTTCTGGCTCTCCTACCCTGCCTGCCGCTGCCAAGGTGACCTTCCAGAGAGCTGGAGAGAGACCGAGAGACAGAGAGAGAGAGGAAGGTGCTGACAGAAACATCTCTGGTTATGAAACAGCCGCGGTTTGCCTCTCTCCTTTGGAAAGGTGCGCTGCCAGCGGTGTCTCTCTCCCCGCAGCAGGAGCAGCTAGCAGGGAGAACACCGAGCCCAAAAACATGTTATCCCAAGCACCGGGTGTCTCTGCTCATAAACTGGAGAGTGGAGAAGTACCCGACGCCTGCTCAGAATGAGCTGTGCGTAATATCTCCACAAACCAGTAGCCAAGGTGTTTACCTGTTACCCGGGTGTATCTCTCTGAGCCAGTATATCTGGCACGTAGTAGTACGCATGTCTCCAATCCCTGGCCCCTCATATTCACACTCATACCTGCTGACAACCCCCCCCCCCCCCCCCCCCCCCCCCCCCCCCCCCCCCCCCCC
>NC_060164.1:23142635-23154055 GCF_021292245.1 Micropterus dolomieu
CCTCCTGACACCCCCCCCCCCCTCCCCCCCCCTGTGTGTTACAGAATAGTTTTAATACTGCAAAGAAGTAAGACGTAGTAAAGCAATATTTAAGTCCATACTATTTGAGTCCTTTTCAATTTCCTCCAAATAACGTAATTTAATTTAACTTTTGCATAATCAGGAGTATCTTTTACATATTTAAGAAAGATCAACTATTCATTTTAATGAAAAATGTTTTTTTCAATTTTTTTGTATTTCCTTCATGTAGCATTTCTTTCTGAGCATGTTCTTCCCTTTCAGGCTAAAACCTTTTAAATTTGATCAGAGTAGTCAAAGAACAAATCTGGCTCACACGGTTTATTTTAAAGATCAATATGGGTTTTTATTTTTCAAAATACTAACACTGAATTTGTCCGTTTATTCTAGGTGAGGCCATCCTGCCCTATATACAAATACTTGTGGCGGGGGTGCTTGCAGTTACTCACGTCACAGTAATTACGTCGGTATTCCTTATGGTCGTTTGGAAAGGGAGAGTATCGCATTTTGTTTGACGCGGGGGCCTCAGTCAGGCTCTGAAACTGGATCTCATGACTTCATCCCCCCAACACCGGCCTCTGCCAACAGCATTGTCTGGCCCTGACGCTCCATATCTCAGAACTCAAAATATTATTATCCCAAAAGTCCCCGCTACTACTTCTGAATCAATAGGCCTGTATATCGTTTGAAATATTATGTTGTTTCTTTCTCTTCATTTACATTAGGTCAATTTGAACGCTTTAACCATGAGGGTATATTGTTAAATACGTTTAACCATCACAAGTTACATGACCACTACAAAAGCCTATAGCTGTGTGCTTTAATTCAGAGTCTCGTTTTTCCGACTTAATGGAACTAATAACATAACACTTAATCACGTTACTTTCACTCTCCTCTCTCTCCCCTTTGCATTTCTAATTTCTTATCTGCAGTGGCTTGGGGTTAAACAAATGAAACGAGCAGCTCCCCTCCTCCTCCTCCTCATCTTCCTCTCCTCTCTGTGAAACCTCAGAGGAGAGCAGACCAAACGTTACTTAGCCTGAACGCAGATAGGCTGCAGATAATGAGAGCCTGGTTGCATTAAATGGACAAACAGCAATCCGACATCTCCTGACCCCTCGATGCTCCTCTCGGCTCCATTGATCATCCCCCCTTATGAGATAATGCAATTACAAACATCAATAAGGAGCTGCGAGGGGAATCATTATGTGGTGACAGTGATAAATGATGCTGCAGAAAATAGCGGGCTCCTCTCAAACAATCCCTGCGCCCAAGGGGCTTTTGAGGGCCGGGGCCCCGTCGCCAAGGAGACAGATGACATCCAAAATGGCCCCCGCTCAACAGTCCTCCACTCTTCTCTTTCTCTCTCTCTCTTTCTCCCCACCAACCGATTTTTGTTTTTCTCTCCCTCCTTTTTTTTTTTTTTTTGCTCCTTCTTTTGTTTCGAAACCAGCTGCCGCACGACCTTTGAAGGTGGAGTTTTTTGGGGGTGGTTGGAAAGTTTTTCCTGCGAGGCGTTTGGGGGCTACTGTTCAATTTATGTTTGTTTCTGTATTGATTTCATAAAGTAGCTCAGATATTGACATATCATCTCAGCCATATGTGTATTTCCTGTAATGATTTTCACTTTTGAAACTGCCAAATTGATTGGTTGAGTATTGTATGCTCATCTCATATCTTTAGATCTTCTCGAGTTGGACCTTGCAGTTATGAAGCCAGAAGGTAATATACTTCGGTTTACTTAATCTTCATAATCTGCACATTTTATGACGAACATTTAACTCCTGGCTCTCTGGAGGAGAATAAAGGGGAACATCCAGCGCTTCGATTTGTCTTATTCATATGAAATGAAGGCCTTACGTGCCACCTTGATTTAATTTAATTGGTTAAAACCTTATTAAATCCTCTGCTAAAACCTCAAATGTTGCAGCTGTTGTAAATACCAAATCATTCTATTTAGAAATAAAATATCAGCATGAATAACTGTCTAGAAAAGACACATATTTGACGCAAATACTATGCGACGTTTCAATGGCCAAACATTTTGAATGAAATAAAGATAAAATCGCATTCAACTAGTATTTCCACTCAACACACATTGAGAGGAACAGTTAAACTAACTTGCCCTGGCGTTCAGCAACCAGTGACAAACCTGGGAGTTTAATTAATAAGCCTACACACATTATTGCCGCCGAGATTTGTCATGACTTGTGGCAGAGAACATGAGGCGCACGGTTACTAGTCCAAGTTCCCTGTTTCAACCATGAAGGCACATAAATATCTGCGTTGTTGTGGAAGGAAGACAGGCCTGTCCGGGCACCTCCACTGCTCTGGAACACATTTCTGCTCCATTCATTACTCTGACAGTTCACTCCGCGGTCAGTGTGTATGTGTGTGTAAGACAGAGAGGCGTGTGTAAGCCTACCATCATCATTAACTTCGAATTACGTTTTGACTTGCAACTCGTGAAATTAGCACAAGTCAAACTTCATATAGCTTTGTGCATAAAACCTATTTTAAACTGCAGAAGGCACAAACGGTCAAAAGGCAACTTACATCCACATCTCAGCAGTAATATAGGTCAGCTGTGTCAAAACATTTCCCTAAACATGCAAAATCACAATCATGTAAACTTTTTTACATCTGATAAAATAGAAGACAAGTTACACTAGTGCTCATAGTGAAAAACCTTCTTTATATATGAATACACTTAAATAATCAATTATTATTTAAACCACGAATTGAGTCTAAAAGAATATGTTTCGTTAAAAAAAATTAATGTATCAAATCAATATTATTATTGTTTATTATTTCAAGAATTTAATTAAATCAAATATCTTTCTCATGTCTGGTAGACTGAAGTGACTTGTGTCTTGTTTTAAGATATTGGCACTTGTTTAAACTACAATTCCATGACATCAAAAGAAATGAAAACAACATTTGTTTCACATGACTGGCACATCTTTTGGAAAGTATTTAAAGAAATTTTTTCATATTAAAGATAAGACCAAAGGAGATATAAAAAACATATGTCTTTTTTGCAGTCGCTTTAGATCTCGTCTGAGCTGTTCCAATCTTTATCAAACTTCCAAACGCGTTTTTGTGCGGTTTACGTCCATGTGTAAATTGAGAGGTGGTGCTGTGCGCCATCCCCAAACGTCCCTGTCCCGGACAGTTACCAGGCCTCCCTAAAGAGGGCAGTCAAGCATGGGCTTTCTCGCCTGTCTCCACAGCTCACGGCGGCCACAGGCTCAGGAATTCACATTTCACAGCCTCGGATTTTCCAGCCATGGTGTAGAGGCGAAGCAATTAAAACGTCGCCTGGGTTTTTTAAGATCGTGTCTTTTTTTCCTTCTTCGTCTTTAGTGTAAATAGCCTTCACTTCGGCAAAGGCAGTAAAAACACAATAGTTGCGCGGAGGAGAGATAGAGAGGGAGAAGGGGAGAGTATTGATTTACACACGCATATTGTTATGGATAAAACAGACTCTCTCTTGTTCGCTGGTTTGAAAAAACAAGACACTGACTTTGGGATTCAGGGCTGCTCTCCGAAATGTATCAATTAGACAATACTCGCTCGGCTCTTCTTCTCAGTCGGATCAGCCTCTGCCTCCTGAAGTGCAGTGTATCCCGGAGACAACGTCGGCTGCAGAGCGCTGCGCTTCAAGCGGAGCCCTTTGACTGCGGGCAACAAGGCGTGAGGGAGAACTAATCTTCCCATTTACATGTTTGTAGCAATTTTACTTAAATGAATTTTAATGCTAAATGAAGGATAATTCGCTTTCTTGCCGAGCCCCTCTTTCTTCGCCTCCCCTGTCAATGTGTGAGAAAATTACAGCATAACGCATGCATTAGCTGCACATTATCCACAGCAATGGGAGGAAGGTTTACTTAAGTGCATGTTTCTTTAAGAATAAATAGACCTCTGCTTTCTTAAATGGGCATTTCTCGACATGAAAAAAACGTTTGTGCCTAATTTTACTTACTATTTTACTTACTTCCTACATTACTTGCAGCGTCATTTGCTTTGTGTTAAAATAATTTAACAGCTAGTGATATGTATGTTTTTATATTTCATATCTGCATGTAGGAAGATAATGTGAGACTAGTTATGAGTTCTGTCATTTGAACAAAAAGTATTTATTTACAACACAGATGTACATATATACCCTTCAAAGTAAAAGCATAAGAAACATGACTTGTCTTCAAAGGAATCTTAAAGATGTGCGTAATACATGTTTGAAGCAATGGATAATGGATGCATTGATAACCCACACAAGCATGTATGCGCACACACACGTCCCCCCTCACATGCATACTGCCACACACACAGTGGCTTTTACATTCTCTCCTGTCTGTTGATCAGCGTTACATCATCTGGTTAAATCAAAATGAATGGACTGTGGTCTAAATGGTGTTTTCCCATAGTCTCTGCCTCTCCCTGTTATCAGGCATGAAACACTGCAGGGGACGAAAATCCATTGGCCATGCGAGTGCTCGGCCTTGTGACATAAAACACATCAATAGGACACTGGAATAGACTTTCAGAGGCCCTCAATCACAGACGCACATGGAGAAAAACAGGAAACAACATGTTTGTGGGACACACACTTGTAGTTTCCCATCCACAGTGATTTTTTTAGATTGTTTGTGAGCATTACCTGAAGCTCTGTATGATGTTTGTTAGCCTGTCACGATGTTAGCCATGTTGACACCTACAATATGTGTCTGTCCTCATGTAAACAGAGTATAGAATGGAATAAAATGAAAAATTGGACAATGGCAGCTGGATTAAAAACCTTGTACATCCAAAATGTTAGCTTCTCAGAAACTGCATTTAGATTGATGTCATTGTGTTTGGAGGTAATCGAATGAATTATAAGAGAGTTTCATGACCCCAGTAAAAACATTCCACCAGTAGAGGAACATATAATCAAATGATATGAAAATGTCTTTCAAAAATGACCAAAATTGGAGTTACAAGGTGTAAACACAGCAACAGTAAAACAAGTTAGTTGCACCCTGCATGTACGTGGATGGTCTGTGTGTAAAATAAAAAACGCATCTGAATCGCCATCACACTCTTTCTTACCATCCAAATAAAAGCCTGTGAGAAATGAGAGACTGATCGAATTATCTGTTTATTCACTTTTTTGTCTTTTAAAAATGCATTGTGATTCAATGGAGGGAGGGGGCAGGGAGGTCAAATTTGATGGAGAGATGGCACACACATAGTGTGGAAAGAAATCAGGGGAAAAAAGAGAAAAAAGTTCACATCCTTTTTTAAAAAATCTATTAGAAACAACATAATATGCAGAACAATACAATAGCATTTACAATACTTAAATTCCCAGTTCTTGTGAGAGTCCAGCGTAATTTTACAACAGTATACAGTATATTTTCTTTCTCCACTCACTTCCCAAACTAGGGGTTGATATAGTTATACTTTTAATTTCTTTTCTCTTGCTTTCCCTCCTTTCATGTTTCAATCCACTAAATTTTTTTAAAGGGCACCTCCTTTGCTTTGTTAGTGTCCTGTCAGATACAGACATTGGCTTCTCCGTGGTCCAATTCCATCGTCCCAAAGAGTGTAGTGCTCTTCACAGGAAGTCTCTTTTTTTGCCAAAGAGTCTAGAATATATCACCAGGTGCTGCATTCGCCGAAGGTACAGGCAAAGGACACCGTGTGTCTCTTGTGTGTCATCTATGCTCGCAATCGCAATCACTTTTAATGGAGGAATCCATGTGAACCTAGTGGGCAGTGGCAAGGGGGGCAAAGTCTAGTGCCCACCAGAGAAGAAGCAGGGGTCGCTGGATACATAGACAAGTATTGTAGGCAGTCACAGAAGGCTTCCATGTTGCAGATATCAGCCGGATAAAATGTTGTTGGGTCTCGGAGGTGGACAGGGGTTGCTGTTGGTTGTTGTCATCAGGAAGTCAAGGAGTCTAGTTCCCATGCTCCCTAGGCCTCTGTGAGACAGGTGATCCCCTGGTTTGCCCTGCAGTTCTGAGGAAAGAGAAGATAAAATTAATCAATGATTGGTTTTGCACAGGTAATTGAGAGATTCTGAATTTCTTTACCTCTGTGAATGTCTGATCAGAGAAAGGATTCACTTTAAAGTTTTCAGTCAGACAGTACCACTGTTGTTACGTGAATGTCTTTCCCTTCAATCCAGGAATAGAGACATTCCTCTATGAGTTGAAACTCATTCAAAGTCAGCTGATCAGTGCTGATGTTGAAGAGGTTTCAACTAGTGGCAGTGATATGTACATTTTGACAACATAATAAGTTGTACAAATTAAAAACATCTATGTCCGTGCAAAGTCATGCAAACATTATTAAGCTCTGAGCAAGTTGGAATATTGTCTCCAGCACTGAGACAGAAAGCATTTAACTACAAAAGAAAACTGTTGAATGAGTTAGATGTCATTAATCATTCATTAACTACAACAATAGATCACACTAGACTTCAGAAAGAAGACTCTCATGTTACATTTGCACTCGAACATAGTAGGACCTGCAGATAAGACCCTGGAGGAGCAGTATAGTATGTGACAACTGCTACAAACCCAACATGGTGCTAATCTGGGTCAGAATACAGACACAAGACTGCCCTTCACTAAGACTGTGTGGATGTGGGAGAGAGAGAGAGAGAGCATTGGAGGGTTTACTGAGTTAATCCTACACCCTCAGTAATGCTACTTTAACAGTAGGACAGGACTTAAAGACCAAACACACACATGATCGACTTGAAGTGATAACCAAGGTGCAGTACTTAACATTTCCTGGATAATCTGTTTAACTGAACTACAAGGAAACTTAAAATTAGCCTTTTGATTTATATTTTGATTGGTAACAGTCAGCAAGTAAAACTATTTCAGGTTAGTAATAAAGTGGCATACAATTCAGTCTTGTTTTAAAGTGTAATATGCATGAATAAGGCTTGAATCACAACATCTAAAAGTATTTCAGCTGCTTTATTTATGTTACATATCAACCACAACCCCTGAAGCTGATGCAACCTGCTGCTACTCCTAGCACAATGAAAAATGAAGTAAATAAAATTCATGCTCGCCCTCTTCTCCCCCTACATTCTTCTCTTTGAAGCCAACAACAGCCGCCATCCATCTCTGCAGGTGGAAAGCCACCGCTGAGGAACAACGGCCATTGTTGTCAAAACCAAAAGGGAGAGGTGAGGCTTGCGGCCGCCCGTCACCTGAGAGCGCCAGGGGCCCATCCACACGTTTGCCACGCACACAAGAGGGCCACTACAGATGACACAAAGGCAGGCAGGGAAAAGGACAATGAGGTGCTGTGGGAGGAGGACAACAGAGGAGTGGCCCTCATTTGTTATTCCCCTCATCTGTCAGTTTTCACCTGGGCTACTAGAGATGAGAGGTGCAACTTGCGTAAGAGACGGGTGAGCTACTGGCTTCAAACGTGTGACCTTTCTATTGTGAGACATAACCTGTGGCACTACAAGCTGAGTCATTAGCGATGCTATCTTAAATGCAATGCAAACCATGTTCATGCTTAAAGCAATCAGCCATTTAATTTCTATACAATTAAATTAAATCTGTTTTGCAAATTTCTGACAATTGTATGTTGTGTAGTGTGTTTCTGTAGTAAAAGTGTTACATACAGGAACAAAACGTCAGCAGAAAACCCAAGGAGAAGTCACTGTCTCAACTACAAATACCCCAAAATAAAAACAAATCAAGAATCTCTTGGATTACTACTTTAAGTTGTTAGTGCCTCTTTCATATGAGAGCTTCCAGAAATAAATCTATGTAGGTTTCTAATAAACGCTATGCATGGAGAAAAAAGCACACATTGCTAATAAGGTTTTTCAGTTAATAAGCCAATCAATACATTGGACTGTAGGCCTCCTTTCTTAGACTCCAAGGAGTATTCCAGAGGGGCCAAATCAACAGGGACACACATTCACAAGGACAATACGAGGGGGCACAAAATCCCCAGTGGGACGTGTTTTTTCCAATGTCCGTTAATAGTAAAAGTTCATCCACCAGAAAGAGAAGTTGAGGGTGGGGGGTGATGGTGGGAGGATGCATGGTAGTGGGGAGTGGGATCTTGACCCCTCAAGCAGAAGGTTAACAAATTTGCGCTTAATGATTGGAGCAGTGAATCCTGGGACAAAGGGTCTCCAGCCGAGAATGGCAGCAAAGGGGTTACAGGCAGCGTTCACTCAAGCGTTCTACCCGACATTTTGGGAAAAGCTGACAGCAGGGAGGGCCAGAAAAAATTCCATACGCTCTGCGCCATAATTAATTCTTCCACCCTGTGATAACTATTGTCCTGAAACTGAAAATTACAGTTTTCAAGGGCCACCCCTGGCTAATTTTGTGGAAGGGAGGGAAATCAGGGGAAAGGAAGAAGGGAAAGGGGTAAGGGTCATCCGAGAGTCATTCTCGTCGCTATCAAAGGCTCAGCTCGCTTCTGCTTCACTTGCTGGGTTTCATCTCTACTGACAGGTGTATTGTTTCGCAAGGGGATATAAGCTCTGTAATCATCATTGGGTGGAAAGCATAACGCTTTTCACTAAGCAGGACTAATTGGCTTTAGTTTTAACTAATGTTGCAGTGTGACTGCTAGGCACACCTTCTGTATCAAGCCTCAGCAGTCCTCAGCACAATAACCGCTCAATTTAGCCCCGCGGTAACAAAACCTCAACTCTGCTAATGAAAATTGCTTATAAAATATAATGAACCTGTGCTCTCTTAATCAAATAAGATAACCATTTCCCCTCCTACTGTAATAACCTATTAATTTAATTGGTCATGAAAGAATATAACACATCACTTACATTTAATTGACCTAGAAAGGAAAGTAGCATAGTATATTTGACGGAGACAAGCTAGTAGCAAGCAAAGGCTAGCTAATGAAGCTGTAAAGAAACGACTAGTCGTGAGGAAGAGTAGACATATTTCTGTCACAATTTTTCTCCCAGCTTCTATCTTCTTCTCTCCCTCCTCCTCCTTCCTTCCTTCCTTCCTTCCTTCCTTCCTTCTTTTACTTCCACTACCCCTCCCTCTTGTCGTTTACGCTTTTCTCGCTCGCCATCTCTTCATCCGCCCCTCCCTCTTTCTGTCTACCCGTCGCTCTCTCTCTCGTCTTTTTTCTTACGCTGTCTACTCGTCTTCTCTGTGCTTTTCCCATCTCACAGAGGATTCCTCTGGTGGCCCAATTACGAGATTCAGCAGGCAAATTGAGGCTGTTTAAAGCAAGGTCTGCTGGGAAGGCTAGCAGCTGCTGGAAAGAGGCAGCTTGGACACGGCAAACCAGCCCTCATGTTTACACACTCACACACATAAACACAGACACAGACACACACACACACACACACACACACACACACACACACACACACACATCGTCTCGTTCTGAAAAGCACAGTCTTTCTATTACCATGTCTCCCTGCATTTTAAACCTGAAAGATGCCATTCGATGTGAGATTTTTGGTCGTGGACATTTGTGACAGAAACAAGGGCGGCATATTTTCATCGTGGCACGCACACGCACGCACATTCTGTGGAGGGTTAATGGTCTCTATTTTTGTAAACTGAATAAGTCAAATCCATTGGTCACACCTCTGGTGATGGCATATTTAATTTGGATCTAGTCAATTAGGCCCAGCTAAGCTCCATACCCTGCTGGCTACCTCCTCCATTTTGCACTAGTTTGTGTCCCCTCCCTGTGCCAGGAGTAATCCTATTACCATACACACACATGCACATACATACACACACACATGAGCAGTGATAAAGAAATGCACGTTTGTACGCGTGCACACACCCACACATGGGCAAATGCATGTATTTCACATATGAGTGTATATGGTATAGATGCACCCACACAGGTATACACACATATGGTGAACACAGACACACATTAATTCACACACACATATTAAACAATGATGTTTCACAACGGTTGGACTCGTAGCCACTTTATATACACTGTGCACTGTGACAACACCAAGCCTGTATACATCCAGAATTATGTGGGAGTCTATTTGGCCCTGGGGCAAGAGAGAAGAAGGGAGGGGGAGAGGAGGTGAGAGGAAGAGAGAGAGGCAGAAAATTAAAGAGAAACAGAAAAAAGGTGTTTGTGTGAAAGATAGAGGAAAATTGAGAGTAAGAAAAACCACAAAGATGGGTTGAGACAGAGCGAGCATTAGAGAAATGGGGGGGGGGGCTCCTATAGCTGGTTATTGTGTGTATTAATGTGGCTCACGCATCAACAGCAACCCGGCAGATTTATGACACTTAAGGGGCGCTCACTTCCCTCTCTCTCCCTCTCCTTGCACCAGTGACGACTGCTTACATTTTTGCCAATCAGTCTGTTGCCATAGCAACGTCCTACCTGCCCCCCCCCCCCATCCCACACCATCTCACCACCCACCCCCTGTCCCGAACCATCCCCGCCTTCTCTCCTTCTGATCACCCCTCTCCTCCTCGCTCCTCTCTTTGCCCCTTTCGCCTTCTTTCTCCTATCTGTTTGCCACACACACGCGCTCACATGCATGCATGCGCGCGCACACACACACACACACACACACACACACACACACACACACCAAGAATGGCTGTTAATTCGAAATATGTGTACCACATCAGTACACAAAAGGTTGATGAGGACAAATGATTTTCATTAATGTTTGAAGATTTCCAAGTATGCAAACATTCAAAACATATTTTTAACATTGATTATCATCAATAATTGATACTTATAGGAGTATGTTTAGACATACACATGTTCAGACAGTCTGTTTTTCTCTCTCCCCTCTGCCTTTCTTCCTCTCTTTCTCTTTTCTTTATCCTGAAAACCTTCTCTTCTTTCCTCTCCTCCCTGATATGAAGGATGTTTGGTCCTGTAGCTATTGGATATGTGAGAGAGCGAAACAGCTACACACATGCGCACACACGCACATTATACACACAAAGAGCTACAAGGTTGTGATCAAAGGCTCTTATCACCAGACCGAGGGTGGGACAGTTAGAGAGAGAGTAACAGAAAAAAAAATCTGCCTGGGAAGAACAAGAACGTGTTTTTAACAAAAAACTGGAAAAAAGTACAAAATTAATTATTCCCAAATATATCAGTTTGGAGAATAGCTATTTTCAAAACAAGGTCTTGTGCTATTTAAAACTCCCATAACTTTTAACCAATGAAACACTTCAAATTGCGGGCTAAAAGCAGACCCACACCTCCTGATCTGCAGTAAATGTATACATGAATGATGTCATGTATATCTGAGTTTGAGACCACCATTTAAAATGTTGTGGACACGTCAGTGTGTGTCAAAGTCTACTTACATCCCCCTTTGTGTTGCGATTGGTCGGATTGGGGTGGGGCTACATGTAGTGCCACTGACCTTCCAT
>NC_060164.1:23154155-23225373 GCF_021292245.1 Micropterus dolomieu
GGGGGGGGGGGCTCCTATAGCTGGTTATTGTGTGTATTAATGTGGCTCACGCATCAACAGCAACCCGGCAGATTTATGACACTTAAGGGGCGCTCACTTCCCTCTCTCTCCCTCTCCTTGCACCAGTGACGACTGCTTACATTTTTGCCAATCAGTCTGTTGCCATAGCAACGTCCTACCTGCCCCCCCCCCATCCCACACCATCTCACCACCCACCCCCTGTCCCGAACCATCCCCGCCTTCTCTCCTTCTGATCACCCCTCTCCTCCTCGCTCCTCTCTTTGCCCCTTTCGCCTTCTTTCTCCTATCTGTTTGCCACACACACGCGCTCACATGCATGCATGCGCGCGCGCACACACACACACACACACACACACACACACACACGTGTGTACCACATCAGTACACAAAAGGTTGATGAGGACAAATGATTTTCATTAATGTTTGAAGATTTCCAAGTATGCAAACATTCAAAACATATTTTTAACATTGATTATCATCAATAATTGATACTTATAGGAGTATGTTTAGACATACACATGTTCAGACAGTCTGTTTTTCTCTCTCCCCTCTGCCTTTCTTCCTCTCTTTCTCTTTTCTTTATCCTGAAAACCTTCTCTTCTTTCCTCTCCTCCCTGATATGAAGGATGTTTGGTCCTGTAGCTATTGGATATGTGAGAGAGCGAAACAGCTACACACATGCGCACACACGCACATTATACACACAAAGAGCTACAAGGTTGTGATCAAAGGCTCTTATCACCAGACCGAGGGTGGGACAGTTAGAGAGAGAGTAACAGAAAAAAAAATCTGCCTGGGAAGAACAAGAACGTGTTTTTAACAAAAAACTGGAAAAAAGTACAAAATTAATTATTCCCAAATATATCAGTTTGGAGAATAGCTATTTTCAAAACAAGGTCTTGTGCTATTTAAAACTCCCATAACTTTTAACCAATGAAACACTTCAAATTGCGGGCTAAAAGCAGACCCACACCTCCTGATCTGCAGTAAATGTATACATGAATGATGTCATGTATATCTGAGTTTGAGACCACCATTTAAAATGTTGTGGACACGTCAGTGTGTGTCAAAGTCTACTTACATCCCCCTTTGTGTTGCGATTGGTCGGATTGGGGTGGGGCTACATGTAGTGCCACTGACCTTCCATTCCCATGTTCATGCCCATTCCACCCATTGGTCCTGGGAAACACAGAAGGAGTTAATTTAAATGCAAACCCATGGTAAAAAGGTAATATTTCTATGCATATTTCTAACTAAAGTTATTTAAGTTGCAGTTTATTTGAAGTTATTACAACCAAGTGTAACCAAGAAAAAGAACAACTGAATGGGAAACCACTGAGGTAAATACCAGAGGTGGTTCTTCTGTGAAACTAACTTGACAGACAACATTGCAGAGGAGAGTACTGGCTTAAAGCTGGCAGGGCGAGGTGTGTTGAAGGGGGGGTGGGGGGTTAAGTAGCCTGGCAGTTTATCCAATCCTGCTGACTTTGAGTGGAGGGTGAGATAGGGTTAGAGACTTGAGAGAATCCCAGAAAACAGGGGATAGAGGAGGAGGAGAGGAGCTTAAGGACAAACTCTGGGATTAGACCTGATGGCGTGAGAGAGAGGGACTGAGAGCGAGGGAGTAGGAGTGAGGAAGGAGATGATTGTGTAATGTGATTGACCACACCTGTTCTGGTTTGTGTGTCGAGGAAGGGGGAGGTAACTGTGTGTGTGTGTGTGTGTGTGTGTGTGTGTGTGTGTGTGTGTGTGTGTGTGTACAGTATGTGTGTCTTTATCACTGTGTTTGAGGGTGCACATACTGCCCAGTTTACACTTAAACTACCACACAGCGGCCATATAGCTTCCACTAAGTGCTTGTGTGAAAGCAAAAACGAGGAGCGTGTTGGTAGAGTAAACCACCAACATCGCAGATACTGTATGACGCACACTGACACCTAGAGATACCTTTAGAAGCTAAAAAAGGAGCACAAAATGGGTAAGAAAGAGAAAGACTGATGGCAAAACTCAATAAAGGAGGGAACAAAGGAGGGCAAATGCATGAAAATGAGCTAAAGACAGCAAGGAAAGAAAGGAGAAAGATAGGAAGCGCGAGGGAGGAAAGAAAGGCACAGACACGCAGAGAAAGCCTTACCAGGTGGTCTGATTCCCATGTGCTGCTGGCCGTCCATGACGAAGCCCCCCATCGGCTGGCCATCTGGATTATAGGGAGCTCCTTGACTTACTGTGGATGGAGGAGTAGACAAAAGGAGGGAGGGATTGGAGGGAGGGGACAGAGTGGTCAATTAGTGCTTTTAATTAAGGCTCAGTGGCCGAAGCGGGATCATCTGTTGGCCGGTGCACGCACAGGGAGCTGCCGTTGTCTTTCAACGTCATTCTGCTCCGTGTCTGTCGAGCCGGCTATCTACTGTAAGCCCCCGGTAGACTTTAATGCATCTAAGTGCTCTAATAGGGATCGGACTGACAGCGTTCAACACATACTATGGTACACTTAAGACAATGAAGGACTTACATTTTTAAAATGAGATTTGAGCCATATGGAAGAGACTGTTTTTTACAGAATGGAGTCCTTGCGTGCATAAGAGTTTTCATTTTACTCAACATTCACCGTTTTCTCTTTCAAAGTGGCTTTAAGGTTGTTAAAATCATCTTATTTAACTATCTGACAGGGTTATATATGTTGTGTATCCCCTTGTTTCAGATCTTCATCAAAGTTATTTGAGTGATATATTCAAACCAGACACTCCATGTTTTTATGGTAACACCATTCACTCAAATGTCTTGTGCATCATTTCACACATTTCCCAAAAATTGGCATATTTGGTATTTTGAAAAACTCAGGGATCACCACTAGAATTTAACATAAAGTTCTGTGGGTTTGAACAACATCTAGCTGCACAGCAAGACAGGCACAACAACTGGTGAGGTTTAAGAGGTGAAACATTTATAAGCATTTTTTTTCCTCACCCAAAGAAGCCCCTATCAATGTATGAGCATACACATGATCAAAAGAACAAAATGAGCTCCAGGCTGAAGGTCTGATCAGTTTTCATTTGTGTCAACAATAAGTCATTCTTGCTAAGTGGCCTCAGAATCTGCTCCTACTAAAATGCTTTATCTAATAAATACTGCCTATAACTGAGCAACAACGATAAGTGAAACCTGATAGTGTTCCTATTTTTCGCTCGCCTCCATTGTTCCTCTCTCATTGAAATCCACTTACCTTCGATTCAGGCTGTTTGGGGGTCAGTCAAGCAAAAGTAAGAACTCGGCCCCACTGAATGCCTTTGAACTTTACTGCGCCCCTAATGCCACCCTGACCTCTGACCCCTATTACAGGTAATAAAGTTTACAGCAGCCCAAACCAAGCCATGCACCAGGGGGACCGCTCACTCACCTCCCTCGCTCCCTGAAACAGCCGCAAATAGGGTTGAGGGGGGAGTTTAAAGGAGTGAGGGGGTGTGGGTAAAAACAGGTCTGGAGCCAAAAAGCCAAACAACGGTCACCCAAAAAAAGAAACGGGTGAAGTTCTCTCTGTGTTTTGGTTTGAGCCAGGGAGGAGGGGTTGTGTGTTTTTTTCCTTTTGCCTGGTTGCAACGGGGGGAGGAAGGAGTTAAGAGCAAACTTAACTGAGAACACAGCTAGTTTTGTTTACAGGCTAAGAAAAGTAAATCCACTCATCGTTAAGTCATTTTCAGCCAAATTTTCATATTTTATAATTAATAAATTGTTTCTCACCCCAAATGGCACATCAAAGTTGATTAATGGTTGCTGTTAATGTTGTAATGTTTTGGCTCTTAATTTTAGTGATCAGTCACGGCATTGAAGGGGAAAGACCCTGGAGGTTTAGGACATTCCAGGATGGGGGTATCAGTCCTGTATTTACCAGATGAGGGGCCTCCAGGTGCATGGAGTGTGGACGGCTTTCGCCTGCGCGACTTGAATACAGTAACTACAGGAGACTTGCCTGCACGGTTTGACTGGTCGATCATGGGCTGGACTATTCTCCTCCTGGCATTAATGAACCTGAAGAGAAGGAGGAAGAGGATGGGTAGAAAGAGGGAGGAGGAAGGAGAAGGGACAAAGACATGGAAACAGTGAGTACATTTCTCAAAACAAGATCAGGCAAAAATTGCTGACTAAGACCTTGAAAATCTTGGCACACAGCACAAAAACAAACAATGCCAAACCAGCCTCTTACTCTTAGCTAATCATAAGAGTGATTTGGAGAAATTATTCTTCCCTAAGCAACCCTGAGCCGCGATGAATCTCCAATAGAGCCATGGCAAAAGTCACATCTTAACAGCCAAGTCAGTTGTCTCTTAAAATGCAGAAGGCTACAACTTGTACAAACTTGCACAGCCTCAGCTTATAAACAGTAACATCGGCCTGAACACTGGGGTCTTTGTGGGGTGAGGCTTAACTGGGATTTTCTCTCTGCCTGTTTGAAACATGTCGACCCATCTTGGTTTATTGGAGACGTTCCACCTCACGACGAGCTGAGATTGCTGACTGTTTAACACACTTGGCTCCGAGTGTGGCAGAATGGGAAGTGTTGCTGACAGCAACATGTCATGTTGCCACTGGTGCGAGGCATTGTTTTGGGTGATACTCTGTTAAGACAGGTGACCATGTGTTACTCTGTGACAGCAGGAGCTTTTTTTAGTGTGTGTGTGTGTTTTCACAGGAGCAGGAATCGGTACATATAGCCTTGGACAAACGCCTTTACCCTGTGACCTCCAATAAAAGCACTCGGTCAGACCATTTATTGTGAACGCATGCACGCACGCACACACACACACACACACACAATTTCTCATTTATAAATCTGCTACTCACTTATTTTCAACTCTTAATCTCTCTGTCTCTCTTACGTCCATTCACACATATTCACGCCCTCGCACACACTCACACAGGGAGCGCTCTGGCCTTGCTCAGCCTAACCCCTTGTGAAATGACCCTTTGACATGTAATGACCCCAAGGAGAGAGGCTCTTGGGGCTTCTGACTTGATTTATGTGTTCCTGCTGTTGCCCCACCGGACACTTCTATTTCATCTCTTAAATGGGAGCATTAGCCGAACTTTAAGGAAACAATAGTAGTGCAGCACTTCTGAAACTGGAAAAAGAAACATTTAAGAGGTCTGAGAAAGCAGAGGAGGAACAGAAACAAAGACATCAGCTAGTGTCCCTTTGTTTCTGCATCTGTTTGACCCTTATTAGTGAATTAAACCCCTACTTTATATCACTTTAATATTCCGTCTCTAACTGTTTTATGGGGTCCCTCCTTTTTTTCTGCCAGCTATCTATCCTGTATCACCTTCTAAAGACAGAGCAGCAGGGAAATGTGGAGACAGAGTGGCAGAGACAGATAGCAAGAGAAGGGAAGAATGATTAGCAGCCCGATTGTTTTCCTGCATTGTTTTTATATAAATGCGCCGTTATATTTAAGCCGCTTCAGAAAAATTGTTAATTTTTGACAGGGTTGCCAGTGGAGCTTTTTGTGAGGTGAAAGGATCTGAGAAAAAGAAAAAAACAAAGGGCATCTTGTCGGCCTTTTAGCTCGATGCTTTGGAAATTTAGTTCTCTATTCGTTACAATAAAGTATGTTGAATTGGAATTTGGGGAGAGACAGAAACAGAAAGAGCAAGGGAGGAATGCAAGAATGCACTGACATGGCAGAGCACCATCAAATGAGGGAACGTCTGGAGTTTTATCACCCACACCCACTCCCTCCCTTCCTCCCTCGCTACCCTGTTTTGCTGGGGGAGATATGGGAGGAGGAGCGAGGGAGAGAGGGCAAGGAAGGTTGAGGAGGCCTGAGCATTCCTTTAAGTCTCCTCTCCTCTTCTTCTCCTCTCCTCTCCTCTTCAGGCCCTTTATAGAAGGAGGAGGTCAACTTGAGGCCAGCACGGGATAACTGTTGACCTCTCCTTCTCCTCACCTCTTTCCTCTTGTCTTTCATTGCGGTCTCCTCGCCTCTGTTCTTCCTCTTTCTCACTTTGCTTTCCTTCCTCATTATTTCTCTCCTGCAAAATGTGGTTCCTTCTACCTTCCTCAAAAATACACTGATGCAACAAAGAAGGTTATTTTGGCAATAGGTGTGCATTTATTTCAGGTATTTGTTCCTGGACAATGGGGCTCAGGGAGGAATGTATTAGACTTGATGTGACCTCCCATAAACACCAGTATTTATTTATGCTAAGGATTAAATCAGTGAAGTAATAATCCTACTACTCACTGCTACCGCTGCTACTAGACCTACAAGTGCTGCTACTGTTAATACAACAACTACAGTGACTCTCATACCTCCCTCTCTATATCTGTTTCCTTCTTCTGCTCATTCCCTCCTTATCATTCCTTCTCTGTATGGTGGAAACTGGCGGTCCACCTCCCAGCAACAAACCGACAGTAACCCACCAAACCCCTCCTCCTCGCAAAAACTCTCCCCGGTTTCCTGTCCCTGTCGTCCCCATATCTGAGGCCAGATGCACCATGGGGGCTGGAACAAAGGATAAAATGCCTCTCATAATAGCAGCCAGGGGAACGGAGCGAGGGAGAGTGGGAGAATGGGAGGGAAGGAGGAGTGAGAGAGTGGGGGGGAAAGGCAAGGGGCTCTGGTCTGCAAACCAGACACTCTTGCTGTGACCGTTAATAAGCTGACAGAGAGAAAGACTGTGAGAGAGGGAGAGGTAGGATTGAGGGAGAGAAAACGGAGTGAATCAAGAGAGAGGAAATAAGAAAGGGAAAGACTCAGCAAGAGACAATGAGTGATGGAGAGACAGAGTAAAGAGAGAAAGGGAGAGAAGAGAAAAGCTGAACTCCTCTATTGGGGGGATTGAGGCTTCACCTTTGCATGACCCCCGGGTGCTATAGGGCCAGTGTTTATGGCCTGTTCATTCCCCTGCCTCCCATCACAACACAATGAGCTGCACTATTCAGCTCCACACAGTGCAACAATAGCTTGGCTATTTTGGCGTGACACACCACTGGTGGTACGCATAAAGTTGGACAAAAAAAACACCAAAAGAAAAGCATGAGGAAGGAAAATGTCTTGAAATAAAACATAGTCTTGTGTAGTTCAGGGAATCCACCATGGTGCAAACACTGCCAGAGGTATGATTGATTCCCAGCATGGGCACACATGCTTGACATACGCATGCACCCAAGGAACAGTGGATCAAAAAACATGTTGGCCATATGTTATGCCACAACTGAAGACTTAAAAGTCATACAAGGAAAGTAGGTGATTTTTATTCTTTGTTGTTCTGCCTCCAATCTATTTCTCCTTCTGAGATTGCTAATGTCTGGATTAATCCTCCCACCCCTCTCCCTCCTTCTCTGGGAAGAGTGGAACTGATTGCGACGGCGTCTGCCAAGCCCTTGCTAATGTCCTATTCTCATTACACCCGAGACACACACACACATACACAGACACACTGAGCCGAGGCAGCCGCACACAGGTGTACACGAAGCACACGTGAAATGCCCAATTAAAAGCAAGAAATTGTCTTTTTCATCAGCTGCCTTTGTTGCGTGACCAATTAGGGGATAATTTAATAACGAGCAGTGGAAAGATGCAGATTGGATATACAAAAGGTTACTCTGCGAGCTCGTTGATTTAAATTCATGTGGAGTTCTCAATTTCTGTGGCACACATACTCACACACACGCACATCTCCTGAGCCTAGTACCAGTATTATATTAGTAATATGAGACACACTGAAACACACAAATGTCCACATACACACGTCCTCTGCACTCACTACCAATATTATATTAGTAATCTGAGAGAACGTGCACACACATGCACAGGCCTGCACACACCTCACATTTATCCACAGCTGGATATTTCAGCATCACACACCCGCATCAGGACCCGCCGGTGGATTTCTGTGCAAGCCGACAGGGGTTTACATGCATATTCAAATCTGAGAGCCGCTTAAAATAACTGTGTAACCACACACTCCTCCTGGCTGCCAATCAATGTGATTTAAAAGCACTAAAAGAAAGCGAGCTTTGATGGTAGAATCATGTAGCTTATCATCAGGTTGTCACTGCGTGGCTAGCATTGATTGTCTGCTGCTCAACCACAATTAACGCCTAACCCATATATCCTTCCTACTCACTGGTGAACACGCACGCGCGCACACACACACACGCAAACTGAAACCTGTTCTGCTAATCAATTATTTTATCTCAATTGAACGTTTTAACCAATCCTGTTTCTATAAAACTACCAAATTCGTCCTACGTAACATAGTTATAAGAAAACAAAAACTACACAGAAGCCGTTGGTTTTGCACTTGTGCACCAACATAAATACCGGTCATGAATCAAAAGATAAGCCTTCATACAGCATTTTGGACACTATACACCTCTTTCCAAGTCTTATGTCACACCTTGTATCCCTGCAGAACTTTATTATCCCATGTCCCAGCACATCCTCTTAAGTAAGTAGTTATTTTATTATAGAGGTCACATAATCTCTAATGCGCAGCAGGGGGTTGGCAGTGCATTTATTCACATGAACCTAAATGTGTATATGTAACCTATGTCTGTATATGTATGGGAGTGTACTGCACGTGGGTGTGTTAGGGAATTACAGTTATGAGTTTCTCCTCTTGTTCTCCACAGTTGACAGGTTAACTCATAAATCACCTCATTTTCTTTTCCCCACATATGTCCCTCGCTCTCTTTCTTTCCTTCTCAGTGTCATTCCCAGCTCAGATGCTTGGATGAGATGCTTCAGATTAGTTTGAGTAAACTAATGCAGCTCCTGGCAGTACTCTATTTGCAGTAGGCATACACACAAATCCATAAACGCTTAAGAGAGGGGGACATGGGGAATGGATTGTGTAAGAAAGGCTGCAGCTCTCTATAAAGTAAGCCATACATAATATTGTGGAAAGAGACTTTATTGTCCTTAATTTGTCTATGCAGCTTTCAACACGTACAAACACCTTCATGCATACGCAGAGTTAAAAAATTAACTCAAGGCACCCATTCTGCTACATGTGCTCACTTGTCAAGGAGTAGCATCCTTCTCGCCATTTCCCCCAAAGCTGCTTTGACCAATCAAACGGCTGCAAATAGCTACATCGTAGGTGTGTAACACTCCCACACTGCTACACACAAACGTACACCCTGCTCAGTCCCATGATCCTTTCTGCTTCTTTACCGCCTAAAGAAAAAGGCTGTGTGCATTAGGTCTGTGGAGAAGGTGTGGTACCTTACATATGACCTTTGGGTTAGCTGTGGCACTGTGACACTCTGACATTAACACTGATACGTGTTCACACATACACAGACACATAAAAATAATATGCAAAACATATATATATACACACACACACACACACACACACACACACTACACATCTGACAAGTAAGGTTGAAGTGAGGTCATGTAATAGTCACATGACTAAGTCTGAGTGCTGCAGTTAGGCTGTTATTAGACAGGAGGCCTGTGTTTTGAGCCAGCAATATATATAAGTCTTTATTGGCAAGCAACTAGTTCCTCAACCATCTCTAAATGCATGCATAGCTATGCACAGACACCCATACATACACATTCAGTACATGCTGGTCTGCTGATCCAGGTCCTAATAACATGAGGTGGATTAGTTAGATCCAGTGCCACATATGGAGGGAAACATAAGAAAACAGCGTGAAATTTAAAAGAAGCTTTAGACTGAGAGCAGCCATGGGGTCACTTAATCCCCATTACTGCACACACATAAAATACAAGTATGTAAGCACACACACACACACACACACACACACTCTGTTTCTCAACTACCCGAAAGCCCAGTGTCCATTAAGAGAGCCATGAATCTACCACTAAAGCTGGTTTTACAGAGTGGAGCGACAGGCTGGGTAACCACACACACTGTCTCACACACACAAACTTGAGAAGAGCTCATTGTGTATGTGTGTTTAGTGTGTGTGTGTGGGGGGGGTGGACGTGTGTGTGTGTGTGTGTGTGTCCATGACAACCAGGTGCCCCTCAGAGAAATGAAATGTTGGCCACTTTGAAAACATACATGAACTCATTGGCTCTGACTGGGCTGGCTTTGCAAAACTCACCGACTTCTGAATAGGACTTGCCAAAAGGCAAAATATAAACAGAGGGTGGGAAAGAGGGGTGAGAAACGGGCAAGAAAGGAGAGAGAAAAAAAGTTTAGAATACAAGGAACAAAGGAGAAGAAAAACAAAGACATAAAGGCAGAGAAGAAGAATAGGACATCAGAGGAGAGCATGTAGCTGTCACACGTGACCACCGTCACTCTCTTTATCTCTGTTCCTGCTTCCCATCATGCACATTCAGACAGTCTTGGACTCAGTTTGCTAGTCATCCATCAATGCCAGAGAGAGGGTATGGCTTGAAGCCTGGCTTTACCCAGAAACAACATGGCTGTCCTGTGCTGCCCACTCCACAAACACAACATTGGACAGATTCGGTGTCCTTTAGCCTTTGGGCTTGGATCAAAATGTATGTGTGTTGCTCAATGTGTATGTGCTTGTTAGCATTACTCTCTTTGTATGTGTTTTTATGTTTTTAAGACTTTTAGGGTGGGGGGGAGGTTGCATATGCATGTAAACATGTTCGGTTCACTTATATATGTGTATATATGTACACAAATAAATACACAAATGTAGCCACCGAAGAAAATCTCAGTTTACACACATACACACACAGATGACCAGTGTCACACAGAGCCAGTATTGCTGACAGGGCTTGCGGTGGGGACTGCTGCAAACACACAGCGGTTGACCTAAATCCCCCCATACTGCCCGTGTCATATCCTGTCTCTGCGCGTGTCACTTCCCCCCGCTGCCTCACAGCAGCCATCGCTATGGGGTTCCCTCTGACTGCCCAGAAACTAGTGAAGGCAGTTTTACAGTTTTAGGCAATCGACACCCACTGTCAGCAAACACCAAAGGAGAGGAAGTGAGGAAAAGGGGGTAACATTTTGAGAAAATGCTTACATTTACATATTTGCTTGTTATAATCAGAACTGATCTGCTCAAAAGTACTTAAGTATTTAAATTTTATAATATATATTTGGAAAAATACAATACAAATACAACTCTAAAATACAATGTACGTCAGCGCCTAACAGGCTGTTACCCTCATCATGTTATGCTTTGTCTACATTTCCTTCACATACTCACTTATCTTAATTGCATGAAATCAATGTCAGTCTTCTGCCTGCCTTAATTGTAGGAGAAGGAGTCCTATTTTTCCTACATATTGAATTTTGGCACAAAAGACTTGTTCCGTGGCCCCACTGATTCACTTCACAACAGCAGTTGATCCACACAAGAAAACATCAGCGTGAGAAAAACAACTGACTGATGGCGGCGGGTACTACATCGGCCATGTGTGCTTCAACACAGACCCTGGCATTCACGTTCTGCCGCCTTTTATGTTTCGGACCCCCCTCCACTACTACAAAAGAAGGTTGAAAAGCAAGGGGGAAGAGTGGGGAGAAAAGAGGAGGGAATTAAAAAGACACAGAGAGAGGCGAATGAAGAGAAATGCAGGTTTGGCCTCGGGCAGCGTGCTGTGATGTAAGAGAAACAGAGAGAGTGAGAGGAAGAAAGAGAGAAGGGTGGGGGGAGAGATGGTGTTCGGTTCACAGTGTGTCTTTGCACATGGGCACCTATATGTGTAGAAGCACACACACACACACACACACACACACACACGTCTGCACACATTTCTGTTGACATAATACAGTAAAGACAGGGTCGTGTCTGCACAGGCTAAAGATTCCTGTAAAAAGGCTATTGGTAGCAACAGACTTCAAACTGAGAGAAGAAAATATTCTTTTTGAAATGATTTTCGCATTTTAACTCTAAAAGTGTTTAGGTCTGAGGGTGAGGTCATATCTAGTGATACTTGTGTGTGTGTGCGTATGTGTTTGCGCGCGTGTGTGTGTGTGTGTGTGTGGTATTCGCTGTAATGTCAGGGAGTTTCAGGCTGAAGCAACTTGACAGAGCTGCAGTGTATGAAACAAGCTCTAGGGCATGGACTGAAACTCGGCCTGCTAATTCCAAAAACACACACACACACACACACACACACACCTCGTAAGGCTTTCTGCGAACAAGTTCCAGCATCTCTCTCTCTAGCCTGTCAACATACTGAACCATGCAACTCATCTCACTCTACCTGTTTGTCTCTCTCACATTTTAAAGAACAGTTATGGTTTATTACAGCTTGGGCCTTATAGATACAGTTTGGGTCATGATTTCTATTAGTTGTGAAGACATTGTACTCACTAAAGTCATTTCTGGGACATGGGAATATTTGATGGCAATATCTTACAGCTTTGTCAGATGCAATCAGAAGATCAGGCTGGTTATAAACAAGCTAACAGTTGTTTATTGGTGGTAAAACCGAAAGTGAGCACACACGTAATAATTCCTCACTGGTTTTGTTCTGTTAACTGTAAGGAATGTTTACAACAGACCAACTGGGAAAAATTTCACATTTTGCCTTTCTTTTCTCTTTGATACGTTTGGCTAACCTGGGAGTTTGTTTAAAACCTGTCTGATTATCTGACTTGTCCTGCCTGACTTCTTTTTTCCTTTGTCACAGCATTCCCAGAACAGCACAATGTTATCATAACTGCTAATAAACAATGGCCAAACCTAAGAAAATATCACTCCACTTGTAATAAACTCGAATTATCCTATAATTTTGATTAAATAAAATTGTCTAAACTCTGTAAATTGTTACTAAAAAGAAATAAAACAAACAATAAGGGCTTCCTCTCTGTCCATGTTTTCATGTTTGCATTTTTTTCTTACCCCACCCCATGTCTCTTTCCTCCCCCACTCACTTGCTCTCCTTCCCCTTTCCTCACCCCTTTCCCTCCTCTGTTCTCCCTCTGCTCGCCCTTTCAGAAACCCGATAAGCGGCATATATATGTACGTGCCACGCTGCTCCTTCCTAAGTAGCCTCAACGTCCGTCCACTCTGCCCTCTTAAATACTACCTCTCTCTCTTTCTCTCTCCCTCGCTCTCTCCCTCTATGCTTTTAAGACGTTCGTAAAAGGAGGTCTTATTGACAAAACAATCGCTCGGCGAGGCTTAAACACTGCCTTTAAAGGGGCATTATTAAATTGCAGACAGGAAGGGGAGGGGCAGCCAACAAGGGAAACCTGATGACCTCGCCATCGATTTTTACATCACTGGAGCGTTAGGAGAACTTAGCAGAGAGATACTGACTGTAGCCAGAGAAAAAGAAAGTAGACAGAGAAAGACATTTTATATGTTACGCTTTGAGCTTTTAGCTGATGCCCTGATTCAGAGTGGTTTACAATGTGTGAGCAAGTAAAGGATTGTATTGTTAAGGACACCTAGATACTATGTCTGTTGATAGACCTAAATCTGGGACAAACTGGTTCTTTTTTTGATTTGATTACTGCTTGACTTCTTTCTTTACTTCTCCAGCAGGTGATCATGTAATCCATTGTGGACCCAGGTAAAAAACAACGATAGAGGCAGAGAGCCGGTTAATCTCAAAGCTCATTAGTTGTCAGAAATGCTCATACACAAAAGGATTTTTTTGTTCAAGACATGTCAGGATGTCAGGTGACAATGTGTCACTGAAATTATTAGAAACAATGAACACGCAGTCATTATCTACTCATACAAAAAGCAAGAGAATGTCCATCAACAGGTTGGACAGCTCTAGTAATTCAGCTCTTTCTTAGCCAGAAAGATCCACTTCTGGTCCAGAATTACATTTACTGAGGATAACAAACTTAAAAGTTTATTTCAGGGAGAAATTGTTTTTAAGTAAACTAATTGCACTGCAAATAAATGCCTCTAAGATTTGTTTGATTTTACGCAGAGATGATATCTTCTGCTTCTGGCTGTGTACTTCTGTCATCAGACACCACTCCTACAGTGGCATATGAGGGACAGCAACTCATGTGTGACAGTTTCACAGCTCAGTGAAATGAAACAGAATAAAAATGTCTGTAGGACAAACGTCACTGGTCTGTTACAATAAACAACATTTTCAAACTCAGTATTGGTTTGCTTTAAACAGGGTTTTTTCTTTCTTTTTTTGACTGAAAACCATAACAAGATGTTAACAATTAAATCTATTGTATGATATAATCCTTTATGTCTTCAAAATGCACTGGAGATTAGACTGGCTTCTTTGTATATTTAATTCAATAGTGAAGATTGTACTTATTATTTTATTATTATTTTGTTTGTGTCATGTGGTGACTTATCTGTTTGTGTCGGGTGTGTGGGTGTGTGGAAACAATACACTCTGAGTGTACATACCTTACCTGTATAGGGAGTCTGTGTGTATGCATTTGGGTGTGAACATTCTCAATATAGGATTCTGCTTTATGAATGTGTACATGCATTACCACACACACACACACACACTCTCCATTCAAATTGAGATTCCCTGGTGCAGCGTATTTCTGCCAATAATTCATGAGTGATCTGCGCCCCTTGCCGGCCTTTAGCATTTTTATTTAATCTGCTGAGCCCTACCGCGTGCTCGCTCATCAATAATACACACCGACATGTGTGTTAACACATCTATGGTGCATGTGAGCGTGTGAGAGAGAGAGGGCGAGACAGAATGCGGGTGTATAAGAGATAGTGTGTGAGTATATATGTGAAGAAAAGCACATTGCACACATGTGAATAAAGAGATTGTGTGTGTGTGTGTGTGTGTAGAAGATAAACAGAGAAAGGGAGAGTGTTTGTGTGCGATTTATTTGTCAGTTGCACATGTTTGTCATCGTTAGGTCTTCCCCTTTTGGGACAACAAACATGGATGACCCAGAGTTCATCTGTAGCCATTCGACATGAATCCAATGCCAATGGCCGGGGTATGACCGTGAAACACACTCCTACTAAGTGTTTTATGCTTCCTGAAGTCCTCTTTGGCTTGATGTCACGGTTGTGGACCTGATTTTGGTGCAAGTAAATGCATGAGAAAACGTGTGTGTAACTCATGCATTTGTCTGTGCGTGTGTGAGCAAGTGTGTGTTCATGTGCAGCACTGACAAACAGAATCACAGCTAGGGAAATTGACTTCACTAAATCAGTGGGTCAGGAGGTAACATCACCGGGGGTTGCTATGGAGACACCCAATGACGGGGCTTCCCAACCAGCACAACAACACGCCTGCGAAATGGCAGTTCCCCTAACGTAACCTCTCTCACTCTCTCTCTCTCTCTGTGACTGTCTATCTATCTTCCTTTCTTCCCCGTCATCTTTTTTTTCCCATCCTCTATCTCCGCCTTTCCTCTTCTATTTCTCCTCAATCTCTCTTTCTCTCCATGTCTTTGTTTTTATCTCTCTGTCACCGCATCTTTTCACTTTATTGTTTTCCTTCTCAATCACCCTTCCATGCTACAATGTACTACTCGCTCACTCTAACAACCGTGCACAGAAATATGCCCCTGGACAAGCGTGCACACACTCACACAAGTACACACACACACACACACACACACACACACACACACTTGTATACAACAAAATGTGAGGGGGCAGCGGGATCCCAGCATGCAGGGTTTAACAGCTAATACCCCTTAGATTAACCACCCCCGGTTCCCCTCTCTTACACACACACACACACACACACACACACACAACTATCTTCCACAAACCAAGATTAACCTCCCACGATTTACACAGTGTGTGCTGGTCATGCACAAATACACATACGCACACACACCTTCAGGGTGTGTTGCTATCCCCCTACCAATAAAAAGAACAAACAGAATGAGAGCACACAGTCAGCTCAGCCTTAAGTGACCAGGCTACTGTTCATGTGACTGTCTGTCTGTCTGCCCTCACATACAAACACAAACACACACACACACACACACACACACACACACACACGCACTGCTTGGTTTTATCTCAGCTGTAAGAATTGACCCCCATGGATTTCAGAGGGGTCACGTGATTTGATAACCTCTACAGGATTCCCTCTGGTCAGGAGGCCTTTTTTCTGCCAGAGTGTCTGTGTGTGTGTGTGTGTGTGTGTGTGTGCGTGCACACGCATTATTTTTGGCCCAGTGTAAAATGAATTCTCTATAGACTGATACACCATACCCTAATCTAACGTCTGTCTGTCTCTTAGGTCTGAGATTGAACAAAGGCTGGGAATAATGTTAACATCATTAGACTGCTGGTAATGGGGATTTATCATGTCTCATCTCTTTCTCTCCCTCACTCCTTATCTTTTTCTCTTCATCTATTTTTCACTCTGTCTGACTCCTTAACTCTCTCTTTCCTTCTGCTGGTTTCTGCAGTCTCCACTTTCATGCCTGTACCTAACAACTGACTGATACGTTCAAGGATTATTTTAAGGGCCGCTCAGATCAAACACCCTCCACCTGGGCCCTGCCAGCCCAGACTCCAGCCCCTTTAATTAGACATGGCTAATAACACTAAGCATGTGCTGATAACCATCTCTCTGATAAGACTAGCCGCACAAGGGCATAAGGCTCCTTTCTACCTTTTACAGAGCTACCTAAGGTTAAAAAGTCTAGTTAGCAACCTTATTTTATGGCGCAAGCCTTTCACGCTTTTGCCCAATTAACAGGCTAGTTGCCACTTTTAAATCATTAATTTGCAAAGGCAGGATAGCAATCAGGTTGTGAACTTCTACGCTAGGCTCCTTGTTAACAAGGACAAGTTAAAATACTAAATGCATTATGAAAAAGTGCTAAATAATAATGTGTAAAAGGATATATGGTCAGTGGACACCAAATAAAATGGTTTTTACATACATTTTGATTTTGAATAATGATCAGAGGATAATGAGCAACTGCTGATATAATGCAAGGATCAAAGTAACTGCATGTTTAGTGTAACTTTTCTTGTTTGTTAATTTAAGTTTACTGCAATTTTTCTTGCTTTTTAAGATGTAATTTGTTTGCAAATATGTCATTGTCATCTGTGGAAGTCTCTAAAGTGCATTACTAACTATCTCTGAAAAAGGTTTCAAGGATAATACGGTGCATAAGCTGGGAATAAAAGTTTTACCAAGAGAGAATAAATGTTAAATGAGATGTTCACCGACTGATTAAAATGAATATTAATCACAGTAAAAGGTAGTACAAAAAGCCACAATCTCCAAAATAAGTCAGTCAAAGCAAAACCCTATAATTAACTTCAGAGCTACCACTTTTTCAGTAATCATTCTTGTATAACTGGGAAAACATCCAATAAAATCATCAAACATGCAAGTTGGATGATTTTATTGGATGGTAGTTTGACTCTTAATTAACATGGATGCTCATGTTTGGGCTGAGTTAGGCTGTTGGTTTGGAAAATCACCCCAGGCCATATCTCTTTAGATAGATTGATCTAGGTGAGGATCATTCGGTAAGTGGTGTGGGTGTGTGTTTCTGTGTGTGTGTAGGATGAAAATAGGGGTGGAGTGGAGGCATTAATTCCGATCATTAAGAACTTGGATAGCCTGGGGGTACAAACCCCTCAAATCGACTGCATGTAAACTCTGAAATGACTTACCAGTTGTTCACTTGTAAGATGGTGAGGCCTGTGTCTTGCGCCAGCTGTTTCTTCTGTTCTTCTGACGGGTAGGGATGCTACAGGAGAGAAAGACAACATTTATGAGAAAAGGCTGACCAAAAATTGTTTAATGAAGCTTCTTGTTGTTGAAAAAATAGTTTGATGTGCCTTTTAGCAAAGAAAGTTGTTGTAGGGCACAGGTTACACACACACACACACACACACACACACACAAAGACACACACAAAATCATACTGCGTAATGAGAGGGAGAAAATGAGACGTGTGCTCATGCTCAGTGATGCGTAGGTGTCAGTATGTGCCTGTGCGTATGTCTATCTGGATGTATACTGTAAGTGTGTGTGAGTGTGTGCACATTCACGTGCCTCTCTCCCCCCGATCATTAATGGAATATGAAATCTTGTAATTAATGGCAGCCAAAAAGGCAAGCCAATTAGAAAGTTAAGTGAAGTGGAGAACCAGCTCTGGTAATTAGGCAGCCTCTTACACAAATATATTCGCGTCGACGGCCCCCCTTTCACCCTGCTGCATATGTAATCAGTGAGTGGGGAATATGTAATGTTAACCTGATGGAATACAGACAAGAGAATGTAAAATCTCTTGTCTTCATTGCTGCTGTTTGCTTTTATATTTATTGCAGTTGCTACAATAACATGGCAAGTATTCCAGTTTTCTGTGATAATTTTTGCAGCTTGACTGCGCTCATTGTAAGAAACTTTAGTACAGAAAGCCTTCATCCTTTTGACTAACTTTGTGATGTTTGAAACTTAAATATCAAAATACCTACCAGTGAGAGGGTAGAACACTGTTACATTTTTCTAAGGTAAATACATTTGTTATACAGAGATGATTCAACTTTCAATGTTTTTATCTTATCTTTCTCTCTCTTTCTCTTTACTCAAGCCTCATCACCTTGACCCTAAAGACTGTCCCATTTTGTTGGAATTTCTTCTGATACAAAATTCATTACTTTATCTTACTGAGATTTATATTTATCTGAAGACTTGTAAATATGCACACATGAATGCGGAAACAACAGTTCAACTGTGGGAAAGACAACCTAAATTTACTTCAAGCCCGGTATTTAAATATAAACGACTGACTGCACCCCCTCCTAGAGAAGCCAGCTGAGAACAGTTAAAGCCGAGCCACCTGTTTAAATATATAGAATGAATAAATTGGATAAATGTGAACTCGGGGAGTGTGTTGATTTATATTAGAGTTGGGGGGACAGTTGCACGGAGCCTTGTTCATGGAGGACAATGTTCTGTTCATGACTGAGACAAGACATGGACTGTGCTGAACACCATAGGCAGGCCATAAAAGAGGAGGAGAGGAGGGAGGAGCAGGCAAGCGAGGGAGAGAGAGAATAGATTGTTGAAGGGATAGCACTAACTGGAAACTACAGATATTCCAAAATTGAATGTATACATTTAGGAAAGAATTGAGAGATACATAAATAACTAAAGATGATCATTAAAAATCACTGAAGGATCCATTCTGCAAAAGTATTGTGTGAATTACTGGGTACTAGCCCTGTGACTGTCACATTACAGTGTAATAAAAAAAGTTATTTGTTTGCTAATTTCCTCATGTTATCTATGCCAATTCAAACTATAAATGAAAAAGGGAAAACATTTCACAGGTTACTTTTACCGAAAAAAGGCAAAGAGCACCACTTAACGACACTTACAAAATTAAAATTCCCCTATGTCGTTTTTTATTGCATAAAACGTACAAAGTCACAATAAAATAAGAGAGCGGCTGCATGTGTGTATTGGCTGTTCAGTGCAAATACAAGATCTGTCATTTTTCAGAGAATTTATTTGTTTGAATGACAGGAACAGGCCACCCTGACATTTATTCAGTTATTCTCCCTTGTTATGGTGACCAAAAATAGACGCCACACATATGACTACTGTATAATATACAGAGTATGTCTAACAAGAGCACACACGCTAAATAGTCAATCAGACGTGCAAAATCAGTGAGGCGCCAGCGTTTTCATTTTTTCATTACAGTTTTTTCTGCACATAATGAACAGGATTGTGTTTAATGCTGGGACAACCCAACAGAGAGAGAGAGGAAACTGATTTTTCCCAGCCTTCCCTTGTCCATGTGATTGGTTGTGGGGAATGGGAACACAAGGAGGCTAATTTCATGCGCTAAGTCATAATTGCATTGTCGCCTCTGGCCAAATTTGTGTCCAGTAGTTTTCTGCAACCATTTGTGTGCCTTTAGGTGTATGTATGTGCGTATACATGCACAGCAGACTGATCAGATAATATCAGAATTAAAATAGCTGCAAATACGTGGCGCCTGCCTGTGTCATCTGATCTCTTGACGCATGAAGCACTTTACATATAGACACCACAAACACTCACTGCTGACATATTAAAGCTGATCCCATGAACAATGTGTCTTTTAAGTCTTTATTCTCAACAAACAAAGCTGATTGAACATAAAAAGATCACTGTGTCCATGTTGTAGATCTGTGGAAGCAGGAGTGCTTGCCTCGTGATATCGAGGGGCCGCGGCTATGCCGAGGGCCACAATACAGCACAAATACACCCTGTTTCAAAGCTTCCCTCCCTCTAGCTTCCCAGCACACACACGCAGACAGACAGATATACACAACTAGTCACACGCAGACAGACACACACACAATCTCATGTCAGACAGCAGCACTAAGAAAAATGTGCTTAGTGGCATTAGTGTGTGCTCCGATGCACATCCTGCCAGTGGTGGAATGTAACCAAGTATATTTATTACTTTAACACTTTTAATACTTGAAGTGCATTTTGCTGATAGCACAACTTTTATTTAGGAATGCAGTACTTTTCCTTTGTGTTTTTACATTGTGATATTTCTACTTTAAGTAAAGGATCTGAAAACTTCTTCCACCTCTACATCCTGCCTGTAGTGCAACCTCCAAAGGGCTACATGTGCCAGAGTTTTTGCGTACAAAATAACAAGAGTTATCAGGAAGAGATGGCCAGAAAGCCAGTACATCAAAAATGTTTTTGTCCTCCTTTTTTTCGAAGCCGCCAAATTAGCTCCTATCTGTCAAAACACTGTGATTTAGTTTCTTGCTCTGCAACAAGTCGCCCAGTTTTAATATTGTCTGTGAGTGATTCTGGTGTCTTAACTGCCTTTGGCTGTGGTTCAGTGGGTTGGGAGAGAGGGAGAGATGGAGAGAGAGAGAGGGAGAAAGAGAGGAAGAGAGAGAAAGGCCTTTAGTGAGAAAAGCAATAACATGTTCTTTAAAAGAGCAGATGGAAAGTTTCTGCGCATCCTTCCCTCCCTTCCCTCTTCCCTCCGCCTATCTTAATGATATGTCTTCTCCAAATATACAACTCCTTTCATGAGAATTTCCACCCTGCTCACCACTCTCTGCTGTCTCTTAGCATGTGGGTGCCAGGAAGAGTGTGTGTTTTTGCTTCTCTTTTCTGTGTGTCTTATCAATCCGAGTGTGTATGCGTGGGTGTATGCATGCTTGGCTGTTGTGTGTCCATTTGAGTCAGTCAAGATTTTACTTGAGTGTGTTCATATTATAAAGTTCATCGCTGCGTGGAGTGTTTGTCTATTTGTCAGCTTTGTTCGTTTGTGTCTGTGTGTCTGTGTGTCTGTGTGTGTGTGTGTGTGTGTGTGTGTGTGTGTGTGTGTGTGTGTGGGGGAGTAACAGAGCATCAGTAACATCCCCTCCCTGTCTGACCGTCTTCCTCTCTGACCCCCTCTGACAAGAACAAGAGAAGGATAGATAGACGAAGAGACGAAGGGAAGAGAGGAAGAGGGAAGAAGTAGGCAGGGGAGGAGACATGGAAATGGATATCTGGAGCCCCAGGGATTTAACAAAGAGATAAGAGCATAGATATTCTGCAAGACCCCTCTTTATTCCCCTTGTCCCATGTTTAACCCAGGAGAAAAATATTCTAGAAAGGGCAGTAAAAAAAAAAATAAATAAAAATCAACCATTTCAGTTACCAGTGCTACAAAGATAGAAATCAGATTATAGTTGTATATAAGAATTGTATATTCAATAAAATTATTTTTAAATTGCTTGAAATAAATCTGCAAAAGACTACTTTTTTTATTTCATCTCATCTAAAAACTGAGTTACCTGACCTTAGTCTCACACTATGATTAGGATTTCCTGTTCTGCTTTTCCATTTATGTTTGAGATACCTGAAGTTGGAATGGCTTACAATATGGGAGCAGCTCTTTGCTTGGTGCCATGCTCAAGGTAACTTTGACAAGACACAGGGCTATTGTGTAGAGTGAACCTTTGACCTTTACAGGAGAAACTGTCCAAGCTGAATCTTAATCTCATCCGCAAGAGCAGTAACTCACCAAAACATTTACGGACATGAAAAAAACTTCACAAAAGGTCATGGCTGCCTAATTCTTATTTTTGCAACTTATAAACTGTATAAAGCCTCATCTTAGTCTCTCACTGGCAATAAGAGGAGGACAAGAGTCACTCTTTTGTCAGAAATGCTTCACTTCACCAGGAGGGGAGGGCTATTCAAAAATGTCTTATCTTGCTGCTGTTCTCCCTTCTCTACATCTTGCCTCCTCAGCAAAACCAGTTCTCTTTCCTATTCTCTTTCTCTATCTCTGGCTGTCTTCCTCTTCACGGCTCCAAATATTTGGACTTCTAACTTTTAATTTGGCTTAGGCTCAAAAATAAGCTATTCAACCTTTAAACACTGACAAAACAACACTATGATTATCGTTGTAAAATTCAACCATCTTAAAACATATGTACTTAATTTTAAATGAAAGCCTAAACTTTACTATTACATCTCCATCCTAGCATGTGTGATTCCATCCTTGTTTACCAATTCACTACAGACACAGTCCTCTCAGTCCTTCTTCAGCCATTAGCATTATGGTGTTAGCGTTGCATATATTTCTATTTAAAGCTGTGCTTCCCAAGCCTCTGTGCATCCCATTAAAAAGGCTTGACACGCCACATTAGCTTTAAAAAACTGCAACCATGAAACAGGATGGAGGGAGGAATAAGAGAGAGGAAAATCATATGTTGTCACAGTGATGTGAGGTCCCTCAAAAAGAGGCCATGACCCTGCACAATCTGTGGATAACAGACATGGGTCAATGGTATTTTGAGTTAGCTTAAAACCAGATGGTTGGGGTTTGCCAAGGATGCCAGAGAATGCATTGAATGACGTTAAACAGCATGTTAATGTGTAACAATTTATTTTTGTTATCAATAAGATACTTGTTTTTACTTTTTTTCAGCACGTGTATAAAAGAAGCAGTCCTGACACAGTAAACCCCAACAACCTGAAACACCAGGTAGGTTACAGGAACATTATGCATGGTTATTGACTTGCATGTGCCAGTTGAGGTAAAAGTGAAAAGCCATGACTAGGCCAGGTCTGTTCCCCTCCTTGTTCCCAGGTCAAATCTCCGTGGAAACCGAGCTGCCCATCAGGAATGCCTGACGGCTAATCCGGGGGCCTTTTTGGCTAGAAGGGCATCAGAGTATCATACCGAACTGTCTTACAAACACACACACAAACACACACACACAGAGTTTACTGGAAGTGTAGGCTTGCTGCTGCCAGCCGTGTATGAGATTACCTTAAATATTTGGGGAAGCAAGCACATTGTTATGCTAACAACAAATGCCTAGAACCCTGAGCACAAGCAGACTTTAAAACAAGCGTTCCAAACTGTAAGCCTGTTGTATCTCATACAACAAGCTTCCAATTTCTAAAATGTCTTGCTCATTCAGTGGAAGTTTCATCCTCTGTGTGTGCTCACGCTGTGCTGTGAAAGCTACGCCATTTCAAATTCCTTTCTGTGTAGGTGGCATCGACTGACATCCCTTTGACTTCATTAGGGAGCAGGGACCCAGCAACAAAGCTGGCTCTGGGAGAAAGGGGGGATTAAAGAAAAAAAGAAAGGAGAGTGAGAGTGAACAAAACAACAACAGAAAAAAACAAAGCACCCCTAACCTAATTTCCTCTGATTCGGGCTGCTCCAATGCAAAATAACAAAACAGAGCAAAAACAGATCTTTTGAGAGACTCAAAATGAACCAGCTACAGGATGAGAGTTTCAGAGCGCCCTCTGTACAAGCTGCGCAAAACAAATGTTCCCCATCTTGGTGCTGTAGAGCTTAAAAAAAGCAGAAACAGCCTCTTTTATGGCATTGGACTACAGTAAACCAACCAAAATCTTGTAGAATGAATAATTCATTGTTTTTTTGTATTTTTTTTAAACCTAGATATATGCACCAGATATGGCAAAGATACCCCCTTTCAAACTGTTTTGTCATCAAATCTCTCCATCTCTTCTGAAGATAAAAAAAAATGTTCTTGGGCTTTTCATTCATTAATGAGCATTTTTCCTCTCAAAAAACAGCTTTGTTGATTTAAGGAAATCTCACAGCGCTCTTGCCTATGGGAATGAGATAAATCTAGTTAGCTGGTGAGGCAAAGGGTGAAAAGTATCTCATTAAAGCTCTAGTACAACATGGATTAGACAATATACAGCTTTACCAGTTTCTCCACCATGATAATTGATGATTAGCATCATTCATCGCTTTTCTAAAACTCTAAGGGCACATGACATAGTGCAGGGCGCAGCCATTGCTGTAGCTGTTCTTACTGTGCTGCAGGGTGTGAACAACGATCCATGGGCTTTACAGTTGGGTGGGTCTCTAGCCTGTGTGTATACTGAAGCTTATGGCATGTATGCACATGACCAAAGTCTCAAGTCTTAACAAAGTGCTGTACTGTTGTCTTTAACATAGAATGTAAAGGGTGAGGTCTGTTGAAACTGAAGGAAAGCATCTAATTTTGTGTGTTGTATGTGCGGTGTCTGTCCTCTGGTTGCTTTCACTAACAGCGAGGGCGTGCTTCATTAGTCCTCCCTATTCCAACTCAGGGGAGGCTAAATTTATTAAGGGGGCCGGATGTTGCACAACACCTGCTGCTGTGCTTCCCTCTGTGCAATAAAGGGAAGGGGGTGCCGCATGCTAGCTAGTGCTAGTGGTAAGTGCTGCTCGTTGGACTGAGGCTGATGAGCTGGGGCTAATTCAGGGGGTGATTATGTAGTTTGCTGGACCACTAAACCTCTTTAAGCCCGTAATTACTGCCTATTTGAGCGAGGGGAGGCACTCCAAAGCAATCGGTACTTGCACCAAGCGGCGCAGTGAACGGCAGCCACAGCTGGAGGTGGGCTGCCTCAGGGCTGCCTGGGATAGAGGGGTGTGTAAATGGGGAGTAGGAGGGATCCACAAAGCCTCATCCCAGTCAGGTACCGCAGAAAGCTGAGAGAAACAGCGGGATGCCCCTCCGAGCACCAGCATGCTAGCTCCAAGCTACAGTGCTTGGAGCTAGTATTCAAGCAGTGATCTCCAAGCTTAAAAACAAATGTTCTCTTGTTACACACAGCTACAATACACAGAGCTTGTTACACAGGGCTGCAGAGAAACAAAGCACTATTACGGGAGAGTTCAAAGCAGCAAAACAAAAACTATTAAACAAACGAGAACACTTCCTAACCACATAAATTCTTCTGACTAAATTGAGCTAGGAAGTAAGCGAAGGGGGGGGTTGGATATGTCATTGTCGGGAGAAACTAAAGGGCTTTTTCTAGACTCAGTGTCTGCAACATACATGGGGGAATCAGACTCAGATTGCACCTCATCCACGGGGGAATCCATTTCATTTCACCTGACTTTCAAGGAAATTTGACTTTACGTAATGCCACTGAAATCTGATCTCTCCGAGGAAGCAATTTGGGGACCACAGAACATTCTAATAACCCTGGCGATATTATTATGTTATTATCATAATTACCCTTTTGCCCCCAACGTTTTAATTAGAAACTCACCGTTGGCCCCTAGGGGAGTGAAAAGAACCTTGGTTGGGGGAATGCTGAAACTAGGTAAGGGTATTTTACAATTGCTCCCTTATGCTCTCTGGAGCGGCAAATATAAGAGGAAAGGAGGACGCAGCCAATGCTTTTGAAAGATGAAGCTATCTCACTCTACCTCCTCTGTCTTTCTCTGACATCTCTGTCATTCAAAGTACAGCTACACCCCTTTCTCATTCTTCTATCTTCATATCTTCCTCACCCATCTCCGCCCCTCATCCCGCTGTTCTATATTTAGCATTTTGCTAACTATCTCATGCTGCCTCCTTTTGTCCCACTTCCACTTAACTCCTCTCTTTAATGCAACCTCTCATCCTTGCCTCTTTCTCCTCAGCCTCCCTGCATCTACCTCTTTTGCTTTCTCTCTCCCTCCTCATCTTCAGAAGCAGAGGGCCTTCTCCATCAGTGCACCGCTTTTACAAATCAATGACTTAATCTGTCGTAACAAACAAGTGAGCAGCACCTCAGCCCTGTTCACTTCCCCCCTGCAATTGCTAATACTACAACAGCATGCTTCAGAGAGAGTGGAAGGAAAGAAAAGGGAAGAATGCTGACAAATATGCAATGACAAATATATATAGTAGAGTATGTTGGAAGACAGGAGGAATTAGGGAAAGGATAAAAGTGAGGATAGGAGGAACACAAACAGCTTTGAAAGAGGCCGATGAAAAGTAAAAGGAAGGCAGGACAGTGAAAAGTGAGAAAAATCAAAGTATGTGTGCGTTTTCCCACCATATCTCCTCTACAAGCCCTCAGCTCTGTTCGACTCCTCTACCATGAGTTATTGCCTGTCTGCATTCACCACCTGGTTCACTAGCTATCATTTCTCTCACTCCACTGGACACACATACACACACACACACAAACACACACATCCTAATATACACACCACAGACAAACAGAAACACATACAAATGCATACCTGTGTGTGTGTGTGTGTACACATACACACACACACAAAAACACACACCTGATCACCCCGCTCCACACGGGCACCTTGGGTCAGCTGGCCAAGTGTAAACACACTACCAGTCTATAGCCATAACTTCCATGCCACCTGCCTTGAGTGCACCATGAGCCTTGCAGTGTTTATGTAAAAAACCTTAATTATGACTTTATGAGACAAGTAGGTGTAAAATGATGTGTTATGGACAGATATCTCATCAATAAATCATAGCTCTCTCCCAATGCCTTTGAAACAGCAAACATGCCATGATATCATGGTTCAAGACCATTAACATGTAAGGCAACGCAGCTGTACATAATAGAAAAAACGAGTGAGAAGGAGTCATGGAAGAAAAGAGGAGAGGGTGAGAGAAGTCGTAGAGGCAGAAGGCATGCATAAAAGATAGGAAACCCTTATGGTTTGTCAGAAAGAAGTGTTTTGTCTGTGAGGGAGACAGGGAAAAGCGAGAGGGTTCACGCATGGGAGAGAATACAAGTGGGAGGAACTGAATTGATAAATTAGTTCAGCCAACGTGCAAACTGATTACCACGACGGCAAAGCCACAGGATCCATCGAGCACACGCATGGAATGAGACACAAAGACACGCACACACTCATACACACCACTTACAAAAGAGACATGAGACTGACACATACAAATAATATCACAACTGCATATGCAATCACACACAGATGCACACACACACACACACACACACACACACACACCAAATGTATCTAGGGCAGGCTGCTGCAGTTGCTGTAAGTAAAAAGGTATTGAGCTGCTGACTCCAGCCAGAAAAGATCCCACAATCCTCTGGATCACCAAACACAGCCTAGTGGATAATGGCTAACAGCTAGCGCTAATGTGATTTCACACTTAGCAGATTTAATATATAACTGGCTGAACAAAATCATGCTACACACAGAATCTATGCTAAACTCTGTTTCTTGAAAGGTTACTGCCAAAGTTTAATTTTAGTTTTAAACAAAAAAAAGGAAGTAATGTATCTGCGTACAGCGAGAATGAGAGGCTGAACTGCTAACATTGCTCATCCCAAGTTTTTGAATAGAATCATTCCAACAAGCTAACCACAGACTTATGACAATATTTTTCCCTCACTCTCACACACCACTCACTCTCCAATAAATACCACAGTGATGGTGGGGAAGTCTACACCCCACCCAGGCACTGACGTCACTGCTGTGGGCCTATGCAAAAGTGTGTGTGTGTATGCATTTGAATGTGTTTATGTGTGTCTGAGGGCTGAGAGTGGGCCTCTTCTTTGGATTTGCAAATCATTGTAAACTGATTAGTGGGTACCAAACCAAGAATGATTTCACACATCCAAGTTATTGGGCCTTTGTCCACTTTGAAGACACATACATTCGTGCACACACATACACACACTTATCACATACTGCCGATAATGAAAAATAGAACTGGTGTGAAACACAGCTCCAGCATGACGCCATCAATCACTCAGACGTATAACAATGAAACTACACACTGAACTGTTTCATAGTTTCCCAACTATGAAATTATATGATGGTTGGAGGAGGGGAAGGACAGAAGATGAAGAATGGCATTTCGATGTAATTGGGAAATAAAGAGTGGGATTTAATACTCTCACACTGATGTTTAGTCATTTAAACATGGCATGTTTACATTTAACTGCAATAAAGCAACAACATAAGATTGTGTATCCAACATTTTCTCACTGTGCTAGTAATGTCTAAGAATCTGTAAAAAATTAAATTTGTGAAAACACAAACTAAAAGGAAACATCTCCACACTCGCGACTGTTGAGCCCCTCCAGTGCTACTGACCGACCTTGAGGGTCTGTAAAGTTCTCACGTTCTCAAGGAAACACACCGACCCGCCCCTTGACTGAGACCAGATCAACACACACTAACACACGCTTGCTTTTGGTCTAGATCTATTGCAGACATTTTGGAAAAGTTCAAAGGTGACATGAATTAAAAGTTAACTGCCCTTGAGGGCTTTTAAAAAGAGGGGTAAAACGATAAAAGAAACAGAGAGAGGAAAGTGGGACAAAAGGCTGAAATAAAGGGTTGACAGAAATGTAAAGATACTTTGTAAAATACCTGACCTGGACTTGTATATGTATAAATATTTGCAACAATTGAGCTTGAGTTGAGTATGATATTAGACGGAATACCATCATATGACAATCTGTTTGAAAAGAAATGAAAGTCACCAACTAAGCGCACACAGCCCTTAAGGTATCTGGGTTTACTGCTCTCTTCATTGGTATAAAACGTTAACATCACTTCCAAGCCAGGAAACACTCTGATTTGACCTGATGTGATAAAACCCAACCAACTGAAATGTTAAACAAGTTACAAGAATTATTTCCATGTAGCATGTGACCAAGACTTAAACAAATATGACTCCCATACAGGCTGAGCTTTGGGTGGAAACATTCCAATACTCAATATATTAGAATGAGATATTTATATAAAAGTAGCTTTAAAACATTTAAACTATGCAGTGTTTTTCCCAGAATCCAATTCTTGGCAGGATGGAAACACGTCTGAAACTGAACACCTAAACTCTCCTTAGAAACCCAAACTTATGAAAAGCATTAAGATGGACTGGCAGGTCAGAAGTGAGGTTCATACACTACATCTGTACCAAGGTAAGGGGAACCTCTGGGATACTGATTTAAATGAAGAAAATAAATCACAAAAAAAAACATAGGTGTTTGTTTTCTTTAAAAACAATAGTCAAGGAAGAATTGTACAACATACAAAAATAAAATGTCACCTCAATATTTCTGCAAACCAATATAAACCTTCCAAACTTCCAACATCTGCCATGTGTCAGTCTTTCTACCCATCTACTGTATCCCTATATCCATCTATTCATCTACTTATCAATCAATCATTCCATCCATCAATCATGAAACAGATGGCCTTTCAGGAGTCTGCGTCAGGACTGATGGATTCCCTCTGCCCCAGCCGTACCATTATTCACCCTCCACCAACAACTCCCCCCCAACACCCCCCCCCCCCCCCCCCCCACACACACACACACACACTCACACACTCACTCACACATACAGACACACACACACACACACACACACCTCCTGCCCCCTACACCTCCACCACATGAATTGGTCTAACTATCTAATATCCACCCCCGTTGGCCACTTCCCTCGTAGCCTATATCAGCTTTTAAAACTACACTGAAAAAAACAACATGCATGCACCCTCATGAAATGGTTGCAGAGAGTAAGTGCATGAGTTGCAAGTCTGTGTATCTGCAAGGGTCCAACCACAAAGAGAAGCCCCCAAAGAGAGCTGTCTGCCTTTGGTCCCTGGGGCCTGTCATGTGGGATAATTGATGATGTTTTCATTACAAGGTGTGGGGTAATGTGGGGGTTGGGGCACAGTATGAGTGTGTGTGCGTGTGTTGTGGGGGTAGGCAGGTTGACTCAGCTGCCTCCTCTTTGACACCAACGACTCCTGCGATTGGTACGGACAACTCTTTACTTCCAATTACCCTCGTACAAACACACACACAACACACACTCTTAGCCATGCACAAGCACAAAAGCAATCACACACACACACACATTTGCACAGAGACTAGCCCTCAAAGACAGACGCACACTCACAAACACACAGCCCAAAGCCAAATCCATTCCAAGAGATAAACTATCTGAAACCGAATAAAAATGCTGAGAATAAGACTAACTTGTTCTCTTGTTTTGCTCTGCCGCTCTGCCTCATCACAGTGTCACGCCAGGCCTTTGGCAGATCTGTCCGTCTGTCTGTCGTCTGGACCTCTTTGAAATCCTAATGCAGTGGCGCCTATGATTCTGACTGCCACTTAGATTGAATTAAGACCTAATCGGAGACACCAGGCCACATAGGCCACAGTATTGCTTTACAGTATCAGGATGGACATCGCGCCTTTGTTGTAGTTTATGAATAAGGGAATGAAAACACATAAGCAAGTCTGCAGATGTTTTCCTACTAAGCTCACTTCCTGATGCCAAAGTTATTGACGAGGCGTCCGGGAAGCTTGAATGGTCAATTGAAATAATTTTTCGTGAGAAACTTAATTTGTGCAGTGGTTAACTAAGACAAACAAGTCTAACAACAATCACAAGACAGAAGCATGAAAAGAATACATGTAACGTCTCTGTCATCCTCACTTTGTCATACTGTACGTCATCCCCCATTCTTTCCACCATTTCCTTCTTATCACCATAGCTGTGTAACAAAGGGTGAAAATGCCCAAAAGTAAACTTCAAGTAAACAACAACTGTATCCCAAGAGAATTGGGACAATATTGTGTGTACAACTTTAGTTGGACCAGTAGGATAATACCGTTCCAGGCCTGGAGTTGCTGTAGCAGGTCAGGGTTGCTGCGGTTGACTGGGGTGCTGACATGTCCAGGCTCCAGCAATAAACAGCCGAAGAGTAATGGCATCTGAGGCAATGGCGAACTCTCACCTCAAACGTTTTTCCCCCCTCTTTTCTGTTGTTCAGAACAGGCTGTACATATCTGGTTTTGAAGTTCAGGAACTGATACGTCTTCAGTTTACACCACACCGCTGTAACAAACTGCAGAATTTTCATATTGATCACTACTCTCATCAGGAACAGAAACACAATAGTGAGTCACTGTACTACCATCAAAAGAACACGTGACTTAACCAGGAAAAAAATTAATATTGTCCATCACAGACATCCTTCTCCAACCCAGAGAAAGCAATTTTCCAAACTGGCTTGACAATAAAAGGTGTCATCTGTTCTGTTCAGTCCCAATCTAAGGCATTAAAATACAAGGGACAATATATTTCTTTTAATGATTAATTCACCTATCCATCCATCCATCCATCCATCACCTCCTCTCACCCCACGCTTACACCCTCCACAACCCACTCTGGATTCCTCCACCACCCACAGCCAACGACAGCAAGGCTCCTGGCCTCCTCTGCCAGCGCAGAAATGAATTATATTGCTTTTCACACCTGTTTCTGCTCAAAACTCTGCTGCACGCTGCTGTGTTGAGAAAAAAAAAAAACATTTCCAAGGGGGGTAACAGTGCTCCCCCAGCTCGGCTACATCTGCGTACACGAGCGGTTAAATTAGACTCTAATTGTATTAACGGGGCATTATGCTTTCCAGTTGGATTTTTTATACACTCTCTCTCTGTGCATTTTACACATTTTAAGGGGAGAAAGGAGGAGGGGGGAAAAAAGCAGCTCATTGAGGGTTTGCGGGTTGGCTTCTTTTATGAGCTGCGATCACGGCTGCCCCTCGTTACACTGAGTCTGTGTACAAATAGGAGGGGAGGAGAGCCAGAATGAGCGAGTGTTAGCGATAATGTGCACGAGAGTGTATATCCCAGTCTGCCAGGCTAATATACCGATGCTAACACTCTGAATGCCAAACCCCCCTGCCCTTCCTTTCTACACACTCACACACACACACACCTACTTCAGTTTAGCAAGCAACAATCTAACCGAGGATACGGGTGGTGTGTGTAGTAGGGAGGCGGGGGTGAATTCCATCTAATTACTCTATCACATAATTTCACAAATTGCCTTTTCATAGGGGAGTGGAGAGCAGAGCAGAGCACAGGGCGCGTTGGGGATTTGAGGCCTGAGCTTTCATTTACTACTCATTTCTTGTTAAATTAAACAAGAAAATACCATTTGTGAGGAGGGTGGGGCACAGGGGTGGGTAGTGTGGGTCGGGGTAGGTGTTTTCCAATAGCACAATAGGAGGGATGGAGGAAACAGAGATTGGTTACTACTTCTCCATCTCAAGGCCTGTCACTTTGGTAGTAACACAAAGCAACATGGTAGCTCAGCCAGTTATGTAATCAGTTTAGAATTTATTCTACAATGTAAATTATTCAGTTTAACATATATTTTCTTGTTATTTCAAGGGGGAAATTATTAGCACACTTTAGAGCAATATCTATAAGTTTAAACACATCCTCATTGATGTCATGCAGATATAAAGGTGAGTTTGTCAACTGGACAAATGGATTTTAACAGATTACTTTTGTCAAATGACTCATTCAATTAGTCAGTTACACCAAATTACTGGTAGTAGTCACAACATATGTTTGATTAAGGATGTCAGTGGAAAACAAACCTCAAAATGAGATGAGGACAGAAGTGGAAAAGCCCTCCCCTCTCCTTTATTTTGGTTCCCCACCAAGTTTACAGCTGCATGTCAAGCTGGCAGCAAGCTGCATGGTTCAGCCGTTGGTGACAGGCGGTAAACGCTAATGGTTTGTAGTCGCTCCAAGACAGGGCAGCCAAATTCTTCCGATGAACTTGTCCCACAAGCGCTGTCGACAACATATGAGCTCACTGGGTGTGTTGGAGAGAACTCAGCGAGCTGCGACTGTTGTCATCATCACAAATTCAGTACAACTGCTCTATCTGTCACTCTACCTATCACACAACAGAAAGAAGCATATTTTCTTCTGAATTCCCATTTATTCACCTGTACTTTCCTGGCCTTGAATTGTCACCTTTCACAGGGGACTGTGGCATTGACCGTGGTGCTGATGATACAAGCAATTTAGGGAATTCTAACTTTTGCTACTGTTTGTGAACATGCTTATAGCAAGCATCCCTTTTCCTCCAAGACAGTGGAAATTATCATCCATGATGGATGAAGTAAGCAGAGATGCAGAAATGTCTTCAAAACAACCCTAAGAACAGCTAAATGAATGCCACCTACCACGTACCCTGCCAGTGCACTTGCAGCCTCAGTTTGCCACCCACCTTCCCCTCCCGCACGATGGGAACTCCCCTTAGGGTCCAAGTGTGCGGGCGAATAACAGAAAATACACCAAGGTGGGCATCCAAACTTCTACCCTACTCTGTTCGATGTATTTTGTTCTATTCAGTCCCATTGTCTCCCCACTGTCAAATTCCTGCATATTTATTATACTTTAAATAACAGACCCTGACTCCCTTATTCTGGTTTCTGTAGGGCCAATGCACTCTACCATGAATGTGTGTGTGTGTGTGTGTGTGCGCGCATGCATCTGCGTCTGCCTAATTGGCATTGTGTCTATCTCTAAGACACCAGACTCACATCCTCCATCCCTCTGTGAAACAAAGGCAGACCAGCTGATGATGCTGTGGATGATCCTGGATCAGCTGTCCATGTTTATGAGAGGCATACTGCCAATGTAAGAGATACTGTAAATGTTTTTCCACTAGAGGTGCTATGTGTAGCATTTATAAACACGGACATATGGTGATTAAATTAATGGTGACACTAAAGCATGATTACTGTAAACAAATGAGACCACTGCGAGCATTTATCTGACACCAGTGGTATTGTTAATGCCAGTGTTTCTCAAAATTAAGACCACATTTCCCATAAACAAAGAAGATGTTGCTCCTCTCTGCCTGGGTTTCATTAACATTTAACTATTTGGGTTTACTGAAGAGGATAAACATATTGGAAGTGATTTTTCCATCAACTTTTCAGTTCACTTCACAGTTCTGAAAGTTTTTCTCTCTTTGCACTGCAGGACCAGCAGCTTCTTCCTGTTTTGTGCCATAAAGCAATGCAACCTATGTGCCATGGTGTGCCTGTGTGTGTGCATGTTTTAGTTCCTCTTTCTCTTTTGCCTGGGAGAAGGAAAAGGTTGATGTATCCTCCTTATCCCCCTCTTCACCTCTTTGCCTTCTCCTCTCTTCTTCCTTGCTCCCTTGACACTCACTTATATCCTTCCCACTGTTTGAGATCTAACGGTGCAGAAGCCTCCCATAAGCCCAACTCATGGTGTAATATGACACAGTAGGTGTGTTGCTGTGTGTGTGTGTTTCACAAGGCACGCATGTGCTGGACCATATTTCCACAGACAGGATGTGTGCATGTTTTAAACACCTTTCCTCTGTAGCCCCAAAGGTTTCAGGTAGTGTATGGGTTCAGGTCAGGGAGTTGGAGGAGAGGTTAGTGTGTATGTGTGTGTGTGCGTGTGTGTGTGTGTGTGTGTGTGTGTGTGTGTGTGTGTGTGTGTGTGTGTGTGTGTGTGTGTGTGTGTGTGTGCACGTGCGTGCGTGTGTTCAGGGTGATGGAGAACTGGTGGTTTGTGAAGGAGGTGGTGGGGGTCAGATGGAAAGGGAAACAAAAAATATAAGAAGCCTTGAGGGATGTGTGTATATCTATTCTGTGTACAGATACACAATATCTCTCTGCCTACAAGCCTCACAACAGCGTACGCAATGAAAGAAGTTCCACCGATTTGCCATTAACATTGTTGGAAGCAGAAGAAGAAACTGTACAGTGCATACAATCAACATCAACGACAGGCTGCAAATAAATAAATAAAAAGTGGAGCCCATGCAATATCCACAATCCAACAACAAAATTACTTCCCCCAGCATCCTCCCTGTTGGCTTGTGCAATTCAAACCAACACCCACTCAGCCAAAGTGTATCGTGTTCTTCACAAACTCCTGACATAGGCGGAATGTGTGTGATGCAAGGCTGGCTGAAGTTAGTTTTGAAACATATTTACTTAACATAGCAGTAGATTCATATTGTAATCAGGAATTTGACTCAGTCCAGCAATAAAGATGCCAGTTTTTAGAGCTTTTGTTAAAAATTGCTTTACACATAACCTCCATCTGCGATGCAGTTTCACTTAATGTCCTGTTTGTATGTTTAAAAGGTAAACTTTTTGACATAATGCTAGCCTGATGTTCAGCCTGAATTGCCATTTTGTTTTTATCTGAATCACTGAGCGGTGAATCAGAGATCTGAAACCTGTTGTAGTTTGAAACATATCAGGTAACAGTCTCTGGAAAGTCTCTGTAATATGTTTTCTATGCTATTCAAAGCCAATTTCTCAAACTAAACACAGCTAAACTTTTCACTCACTTGGTTATTTTTAAATGACTTCACCTAAGCTGTAGAAGGATAGAGTTTTTTCCACCTTTAAAACTTCCATTTGAACAGTGTTATTATCGTTCTTGATGATGATGATAAACCAGACAATTTTACCAAAGGGATCAATAAATGTTTTGGTATATATGTCAGCACAGAACATGCAACAAAATTTAGAAGACTGAATAAGGGCAATAACAGATTACCAAATTAACTTAATTGCTGAAATAAGAAGAATATCCCTAGTCTGAGTCAGTGAGCTTTTCACTCAAGCTGAAACAGGGCGCAATGGAGCCTTAATGGAGCCACTGGTGCAAATTCTGTATTCGATAATACTGAGGAGTTTGCCTCGATCTTATAAGAGGCCCTATAAACTACAGTATACCTGTTATTTAACTTAACAAAGTGTTTTATTTATTTTTTCCTTCTTTCCTTTGGTAAGTATTGTGTCTAGCAATGCTAGACATGATGATGGCTGGTGAAATGATTGTGTTTGACATAATAGAAACTTGTGTTAAATAAAACAGCATTGTATTTACTGTTAGCTCTGTTTGGTCACATACATCCCAGTGTCAAAATAAATTTTTCCCCACACTATTTTCCCCCAAACAATTCGTGACGATGTCAGCTGGTGCTAACAGCATTGATATTCCCTGCTATAATGGAGTAAAAATAAAGCCAAACCACAGGTCTTTGCAGCATCCCAGGCATCTGTTAAATAATGACAGATTTGTTCTTAATAAGGTTCATCTATGTATCTGCAGTTATGGCCAGGGGCGTCTCTCCACGGCTTCAACCTTATTCGGTTTCAGCATATGAGGAGCGAGAGCGCAGGCTGCCGAGATCGCCGGCAGATTACACATGCCTGTGTCTTTGAAGTGTTCACCGTACGAACCGGGATACATTGTGGAGAAGAAGGGGGCTCTGGGGGTGTGTATGTGAGTGTCAATGAGTGTGTCACTGACTGAGTGTGTGTGTAAGTGTATTTGTGTCAAATAAGACAGGAGCAGAGCTAGAAAGATAGAAAGTGTTGTGTGTGTGGAAGACTAAGAAAGCCTGTGGCTGTGAAGTGAAGTTCACAGTGCACACGTGATATAAAACTGAGAGCGACTGAGAACAAATGCTGTTTCATTCAACTCACTGTTAGGTGCTGGAAGAGCCATGCTCTCATAATGTTGGTGGCCACCTTAGGGAAGATTCCTCTCTTCTTGTTGCGTTTCTTTTCTTTATCCGGGTCATCATCATCCCCTGTGCTCGGTGATGCCACGCTGTTGTCCAGGCCATCACCTGTCACATGACAACAAACAGGAAGAGACAGCGGAGATCAGACACACACTTTGTTTACTTCCTGCATTCGCTGCGCCTCTGCGTTCAAAGGGAATAAATACGATTTCGAAGGAATTCTGGAGGGCTTTGTATGCATTGACGGAGGGGTATAGAGACACAACAATGGCAAGCAGAGAATGGCTGGAAAACAGCACCTCATAAATGCATTCATTTTTAATACATTTATAAATAACCCTGCCTTTCATTTTCCTTCCCCCGCCACTTGAAAACACAGCATGCGCTCGCATCTTTCTGTGAGAAAGAGAGGGAAAAGGGGAGCACAAAGGACTTGTAAGGTCGCATTTCCCCACTCTCCCATCCAAGCCTACGCAGAATTGAAAATGACAGAGAGATTTAGTCTTTATTATCCTGAGGGGAAAATAGTTATTGAAGCGTCGCCCCGGCGCATTCTGCCATTTTACCTGAGGTGGAAAGAGGAACACGGCACTACAAAAGGGGAGGTGGCAGGGAGGGGGGAGGCAGAAAATAAAAGAAAATAGGTGGAAAAAAGGAAGTCAGAGGCACAAACAGCGCTAACAAAGCTAGCTGCTTTTCATAACAATGGCGTCATGGCTGCTTACAGCAACCTGTAGGGCTTCGATAAGGCTCTATTAAGGCCAGTTAACCTCACCTAAGGGGAACACTGAGACAGCTTAGAGTATTTGAGCACTGAGAGGAAAAGTGAAAGGAAGGGCCTTTTCTCTGCATTCAGACTCCGCTACATGAACCCGTAGACACACACACACACAGACACACACACATATTCAAAACTACCCAATTACTGTACGTATTCTATACAGCTCAAGTGGAGAGAAAGAGGCTTCTCATCTATGGGGGTGAAAAGCCTAATTGTTATTATCATTATTCAAAAATGCGAGCAACCCTCAATGAAGACGATAATCATAAAAGAAACATGAGGCGAGGTACACAAGTGGCGCCCTCACTGCTAGAAATTTCAGCGACTGATAACTGACTTTTGTCCTATTCTGCCTCTCTTGACTGGAGGTGAAGGGAAGGAGAGAAGAAAAAAAATCAAAAAAAAAAAAAAAATCGCTGAAGCAGTGCAAAGAATTGGATCCAGTTATTTATTGATTACACACAAAGCACTTCTAAAGCTTCTAGGTCTATTCACTGTGGCGGGAGTAGATAACTGCATTCGAGCGGGCCCGCACTCCACTAACTTGCAGAGGGCGACACCCAGCACCTAGCTAAACCCTAAGCCCCAGATTCATCGATAATTAATGGGGATGTTGGCGCTAATCCGGTTGGAGATGACTTTTTTCCAGCCTGCCACATCAATGGAATAATCAAGGGCCTAAAACCCAGGCCTTTGCTCCCCATTACCTCAGGCAAAAGAATTCCTGAAAGCATGCCTAGAGGGCACCTGAATTATATACACCATTAGGAGAGAGAGGCTCTCAACGATCCATACGAAACAACACTCTTGGCTAGCTCTCACTCTCTCCCTCCAACTGTTCTGGCAGAAGGAGATACATATGCACGCATATTGAAGGCTTTCTAATGAACCTCATGTGGAAGCGGAGGTGACGCTATGGAGGGTGGGGGAGGGATATAACAAGAGCTTGCTTTTCATAGATGGTGCGATACTGATGCCAACAGCACCCACTGCACATTAATAATGCACATATACATGAGAAGCTGGTGGTGGGGTTGGGCTAGTAAGACCACCAAAAGGTCAAATGTTGGATTCATGTATGAGCCACGTGGCTGGTTGAAGTGCCTTTGAGCACTACACACTTTAATCTTCTACATTCAACTATGCAATCATGTTTTTTTCTGATTAATCAATCAATTGATTAGCTTTAAAAATATCAGAATATTTTTAAACCCCTCACAATTTCCCAGAGCCTAAGGCAACTTTGTCCAAAATGCACATACTGTATGATCTGTTTACAAAGATGTAAAAACGGCAAATCCTTAAATCTGAGAGCAGGACTTAGTGAATCCTTTTTTTTTCTTGATAAACAACTTAAACAATTAATGAATTATTGTTTTGCTGACTTACTAATCCATTCATTGATTAATCGACTAACCGTTTCAGCCACACACTCATACAAACCCACACACAGACTCACACTCAGACAATGTACCCCTTAGACCCAGCTCATAGATTTCTCTCTGTCTAAAAAACACACTTACATTGCGAGCTTCAGTTACATCATTAGCGCCGGACACATGCAGCCTGAGCTTAACAAGTGAGCTTTTTCTGCCTACTGTTTCAGGGCTACAATACACCCACCCCTCTGTCTCTCTCTTCTCTTTTCCTCTCTACGTCTCTCTGCCTGGTGGAAAAGAGGGGTGAGCCGAGCCGAGGCCCTGTAATCTAAGACCAGATTTTTTCATTGGAAGCAAATGCTTTCAATCCGTTGTAAAGACCGGCTCATGTTCAGCAAAGCCTACAATAACAAACCTAGGGGCTTGTCCCATGCGAGTTAGGAAAACAGAAGCAAACGGCCAGAGTACCAGCTCAGAGCATGAGTGAGTGAGTGAGTGAGTGAGTGAGTGAGTGAGTGAGTGAGTGAGTGAGTGAGTGAGTGAGTGAGTATGCATGCAAGTGAGAAAGTGGGGGAGAGTAGGCGAGCAGGCAGGCTCAGGAAGAGGTGAGAAATCGTGAGAAGCATGGAGAGGAGTAGAGGGGAAAGACAGATAGGGAAACAAGGGAGAGAGAAAACACAAAGAGGACAGAGAGCACACAGAATAAGTAATAAAAGTGTGAATGATTAGAGAAAACTGTCACGACAAATTGCACGATTCAGGGTGAGTTGCCTGTACTCTTTTGCTACAGTTTTGTGTTATCTGATCTAAGCTGAACCCTCTTTGATCACAAGGCTTCTTCTTATGTAGTACTTTTATATAGTACTGTCTATGTTTTTATTTGTAACCTTTATTTAACAGGGATCACTGTACAATGGTTTCTTTTTCAGGTGTTACCAGTGATCGACCTGGTAACCTTCAGCTCACAAACCCGCTATCCAACCTTTAGGCTGCCAATGTCCCATATATACACAATATCATATGGCAATGTATCAGCTATAGTTTATAGTACTGCATCATATCGGTCTGTATATGGTGAATAAAATGGTATGAAAGCAGCAACTACAATCTTTAAGCCATATTAATGAAAATATAAAATAACCCCATAGATCTACTCAAAACATTTATATAAAATGAATGATGAGGAAACAGAAATTGAATTGATACCTATTTTACAGATTTTAGACACAGAGGGGAACCCTAACCCCTCCCAGTATTGCTTTCTTTCCTCTCCTTTCTCAATACTTCTAAGTAATTCTGACCTATGGACACTTACTTTACCTAGAGGGACGAAAGGAAAGAGGAGGGCGGGAGAAGGGGCGTCAATTTTATTGGCATTTCCATTTTCACTGCAATTTGATACCAATCACCTCTGCAAGGTCTGGGGCTAATTTCTGCTTTGCTTTAGCCCCAGCAAGCGAGGGAAGAGTGGGAAGTGGGAGGAGAGACAAGAGAGAGACTGTTGGAGTGAGGAAGACTGAAGCCGCAAAGGTGTTGAAGCTGTGTCTGGCAGCCATGTTGGGGAAATGTCAATGGTGTAACCTCAGCTTTTGGGGGGATTGAGAGAGAGAGAGAGAGAGAGAGAGAGAGAGAGAGAGAGAGAGAGAGAGAGAGAGAGAGAGAGAGAGAGAGAGAGAGAGAGAGAGAGAGAGAGAGATGAGAGATGGTGAAGGAGGATTAGAAGAGAAGGAGAGGAGGAACGGATGTAGAATATTCTGTGAGAAAAGAGAGAAGAAAAAGCCATTGAAGGGGGAGAAAATAATGGATATGAGAGGGAAGAGATGCCGTGTTGCACGCTGGAGATAATCAAGTGAAATAAAAACAGACACAGGGCAGTCAGTCGGGCCGTGTCCACTGTAATGCAGACAATTATTTTCTCTAGCTTGGCCGTTGAAGCTGACTGCTGAAAACATGCTATGTGTAGCATGTATATGCAATTGGAGCATCTTTTAAATGTTGTTTAAAACATCAAGTTCAAAAGAACAAGGGAATCTTGATTTGGAGACACTTTCTGTTGTCCAAGTTTGCTCTGTCATCAAAGAGAGCAAAACATGCAACACACACCGGCAGCTCACATGGCATTGCATTTTTTACACTCATTAACTAATGCATATAGCACGCGTTGAATGCACCTTACAAAAAGAAGACATAGTCAAGTAGCTGAGACAATCTGGAAGTAAGTAGTATGTAGTAAATATTATGCAATTGCTGCTTTTCTGAGAGTTGTAGCCACCAGTCAGCCAGTAAGCTAGGGCTACATAAAAAACAATGAGTGCAGGTGTTTTGATGTGTGCATACTCCACTGATGTGTATTGCCCTTAAAGCTGATGGCTCAAGCATCTCGGGCATAGACCGGATTTAAAAATGTTGTACTCTTTTGTGGTTTCTGTGGGGATCACTAGTATTCTTGAATGGGCAGAAAACTTCTGACATGCAAGCAGCAATTTCAAATTTATGTGCGTAAGTGTAAACATGGTCTCACACATGACGTCACGGCCACTTCGTTGTTAAGCCAATAATAACTTTAGTCAGTCAGTCAAGACGTTGTCCACTCGGTTGTCCATTCAGTCAACCAGTAAGCTATCTAGTCAGCCAGTAAGGTAGTCAATCTATAAAGCCACCAAGTATGCCAGTCATAAAGCAACCATGTCAGTCAGTCTGTTGGCCAGTCAGTCAATCATCCATCCATCAACCATTCACTCATTCGGTCAGAAAGCTAGCCAGGGAGCTAGTAAACCAGTCAGCCAATGAAACAGTCAGTCACCCTCCATACAGAGGCTGCCAGGCTCATTATGAGCATCAGCAGCCTGTAACCCTGGGCTGCATACATACAGCGTGGGGCAGCTAGGCTAGCAAGCTCCAGTCTGCCCACAAGGAAAAGCCACAGGCAAGACTCTCGGCCTGGCCCACTGATCAGCCATGACAACATCTTTGCAACTAGTTAGAGGAGGGGCTTGGAGGGGAAGAGGGGTGAATCAATGCAGGACGGTGGGGGTGCATGTTCATGTGTGAAGAATGCATGCATGCACGGATGTGCAATCGTCTGTGTGTGCATGTCTATCTCTGTCTTTCTTTATGCATGTGTGTTTTCAAGCCACAGAGTGTGTGAGTGTGTGTGTGTGTGTGTGTGTGTGTGTGTGTGTGTGTGTGTGTGTGTGTGTGTGTGTGTGTGTGTGTGGCAATTAGGGAGCAGGCCAGTGAGTGGAAGGAGCCAGGGGCAGTTGAAATGCCCCGGGGCCAACCAAGGGAAGGAATATTTTATCAGTCCCCTCACACGCTGTATACACACGTACACACAAATACACACACACACATACTGTGAGCAAATAGATAATGATGTAAAAACTAGGTTAGCTTTCTTCATGCATTTTCACTAGCTTCGTTAGCATTAGCTAAACAGACACTTACTTCTATGCTCATTCAGCTTCAATGGCTTTCATTCGAGCCTTTCCGCCACATCATGTTTCATTCCTGCCTTCCCCTTCTTCCTACTTCATTACTTTTCTCTCCCCTCTTTCTCTCTGTCTGTTGGACTATAAGGTTGGAATGGAGGATATTTGCAGTGTTGGGGATGTAAGATGATGCATTGTTATCCATCTTCACTGTATGTTTGATGTTTTCTTTCTTTGTAAGTCAAACCGACTGTGGTAAATTATATTTCACAAATCTAATGTGGCTAAATATGTAGGTAAACTGGATGAACATCGTTTGATATCCTCAGTCTTGATGTTTTCAGTCTACCTCCTCAACTAGTGAGTACTAGTGATGTTTCCTCTCTTCTGTCTCTTCGTCTCCCTCTCTAATGTCTTTATCACTTCTCTACATCTCGCTGTCTCAAGGCATACCCTGACATTATCAAGCAGTATCTAGGCTAATCTGTTATGATCTGATTATGAACCATCTCTCAGCATAAGACAGAGATTGGTACTACCTGCCCCCTTTGCGCGGGCACACGAGCTATTCCGAGGTGTCAGCCATTTTTCTGCTGCCTGGCAAATTAATGGCCAGATTCACCATTCAGTCATCTGCGAACAGCAGTCTTGTCAGACAAGTTGCTTCTAGCGCAACGCAAGAGAATAATGACATTTATCTTTCTAATAATTTCTTCATAGAAGCACTTCTGAGTTAGGGGTTATGAATATTAGCTTTGTGCCAGATGTCATGAGAGGGATCCTGTGTGAGGAATCATTCACAGATGGCTAAACGTTTTTGGAGGATACTGTGAGATGTTTTTGCAAGGTTTTATAGGCCATGGATGGACTGAGAGGGAGAAGGAATGGAGGCAAGTCCTTTGAGTTTATGACAGTGCATTTATTCTATGGGCTATTTGTTGCAAGAGAGAGTCTTTCACTGTGAGTGCGAGTGACCTGGAGCTGATCTCTCATGGGCCACTCCTAGAGTTTCACACCCCAGAAAGCTCACGTGACCCTGGGTTGGCTGCCCAGGCAAGGCCCAGGCCTCAGGGACTGGCTATCCTGTTCCACATGGGATACACACATCTCATAATAGCAGCCGAGAAATTCATACACATACACACACATCCAAAACATGATACATAAAGCCCACACACACATGCGGCTGAACATTCACTAAAGTGCTCTCCTTTTCACTCTTTTTCTCTCTGACACACACACACACAAACACACACACACACACACACACACACACTACATTCCCAGAAATCCTCAGAGAGGTAAAGAAGGGCTCGCAAGAGGGAGGGAGAAAAGAAAAAAAGTGGCGTTTATTGTATTCAGGCCATTCATAAGCTCTAGACTTGGGGAGGGGGAGCACAGGGGGGTTGCAGGCAGTAGGGGGTTCCCTTTGCATGGCTCTGGAGGCCCCTCCCACCTCCAAATATTCTGAACATGCAGGAATTCCTTGCAACACAATTCCCAACTAGGGGCACATTTTCAAATGCGTTTCTCCTTTTTCTGCATCAAAAACAGACACGCACTTGAATACACTCGCATGCACCCATTTCCTAGGATCTTAGACGAGGCAACTTTCCAACAGTGACTACCAAAGTATTCTAAACCAATACACACACACTTTCTTCAATACAAAACACTTTCTGTGACCAATGCTGTTTCGCCTCACTTTTAGTCCCGAGCAGAATCCCCTCGACCGTTCTGCGGATAATGACATGCGCGGTCGACAAAACAATATGGCTAGTCTAGACTTCCTTTCCTGCCTTTGCTCAAAACTTCAGCCAACGCATTTGGATCATATCACTCTAAAGCATAGATTTGTCTTTGTTGAACATACACTAGATACAGTTTAATAAATAAATAGATTAGGTAGACAGAGAAAGTTGTCATTACTACAAAAGGGAATAAAGGGGCTTGCCAGGTAAACAATCAGGGGAGAGCTAAGTAATTGCTTCCTGTAATCAAAGACAATTCCATTCAAGTAATTACAGTAAATAACGAGTGCTTTGCAATAACAAAGCCTGTTACTTTGAATGATGACAGTTTTGTGGATCAGTGCTGACAGATTCAATAATGACAGTAACTGGTGAGTCATTTACAAGGGTTATTTGTAATTAAAGCACACTGGAGACTTCTTGTTGTGAGAATCTGAGCAAAGTTTGGAGCAATTATTTCATTTGTGGTGATCTGATGAGGAGGAGATCAGGAAGCCAAAGACAGGGGATGTGTTTAACTAACAACAAAAGAAGAAGAAAAAAAACAAAGGCCAGTTATCATACTCGTAAGTTAATTAAAAGCATTTTTCACTGCGTAAGGTCTATGATATTTATGTGTGCTGTACTGGTTCGAGTGCTCTGTTGTTAGTATTCAATTTTCCATGTGTTTTCTTATTTACAAGTGTGCAGGTGACATTGTACACGTGTACAGACAAATATACACAAGTTAGTCAGATACATTGATTTGCTGATTGTAGTGCTGAAATCAATAAATCAGTTAGTCAATCTACAAACTACCAGTTGTGGACAAACAATAAGCAACTAGACGACATCACATTGGGCTCTGGGAAATTGGTTTGGTATTTTTTTAAAACCATTTTATAGACCAAAGGATTAACATTTGATAAAATATTGTATATCAGGCCCGTGTTAATGGTCATTGTCTCTGTGAAAGTGTCCCTGTGCTTCTGTGTGTTATGGCTGAGGCCCTTCCACTGTTGGCTGTGAGAGAAGGGGGGCGTGGGGTCAGGCCTGTTGACATAGCCATAGGTGATGGCAAAAATGTCATTGTAAATGTGACTGCTCTCTCTGTGCCATTTTCCCGTAAAGGGTCATCACCACAGGCTGCCTGACACGCTGGAAACTTGCTTCAAGCGCGGGGCACCGACACGACATTAAACTGCAGTATGCCTCCACGCACAGAAACACACACACACACACACAGACACACACACAGCGACTGCCTTTTATTCCCACTTCCCGATCAGTCGAGAGAGAAAGAAGGAGGGAGAAAGAGACAGACGGTACAAGTTAAAATGAAAGTGTAGGGCGATGAATTCACCCTTTCATGTTGAGCACTTTTGCTGTGTAACTATTGATTTTTCCCCTCTTGCCTTTGTGTTGCCGTTTTCTTTTTTTCTAACCTGAAGATAGAAGGCCAGACTCGGTTCAAATGGGAGCACTTGTGAGGGGGGCCCACCGATTCTTTGCCTCAGTGAAGGGAAGTCCTCACACATACACAGATACACACACATACACAAAAATGGTAAGATTCCTGAAATCGTCCCTCCTTTGCTGCTTTCTCACTCTTAACTCAATTGTTTCGCCGCCTCTCAGATGGCTTTTGACACCTTCGGCTCACCAAGCTTCAGTCAAACTCGGCTCACAACAAACGTACAGAGAGTGTGAGTGAGACAGAGTCAAATGGACTATGGAAGATAGAGGGAAGGGGGGAAGGGATGGCAGCGGGGACAAGGACTATAACAAAAGCTAAGAGCACTTAACAGCACAATGGCACGGCGGCCCTTTCCAAAAGTCAGCTGATGTGCTGAAGGGCGTTCAAAAGTCCTTCAATGTAGACATGGGACAAAGAGAGAGAACCTTCAACCAAAGAAAAACATCCTATTTAAACTTTTTAGTGGACTAACAACCCATTCTAACAACTAACATTCAGTAAAAATGTATATTTCCAACACAAGAAAACTAGCTTTAGTCATGGAAGTCCTTAAATAAACCAAAATATCCTTTTCAATACACTCAAACTGTAAATAAATACATCCTTCTTAGCACAAATTATATTATTTAATGTATCAAGTATCAAGGTACAGTTCATCTAAATTTTGTGAAATTATGTCTTGCAGCATGACTATGTTTAACTTCAACCAACCTATCAAAGTCACCAGTTTAATGAACTAAAATTAAGCGTAAATGTATCATTTCAGTACCAACAATTAGTCTGTTCAGTCTGTAATCATGCCTTCATGTTTGGGGTGTAGTTTCATTAACCAAACTTAAGTTTCCCAGTTTATCTTTCAGAGCTAGCATGTACAGCTCATGTGCATTTTTCCACATGGTAACTATCTGAATGACACAGCCTCTGATAAACCCTTTTAATACACAAGAATTTTCCCACTCATGCTAACCTATCGGCCAGCCAAACTGCAGTATGTAGTTAGATAATTCAGGCACGCTAACCCTGCAGTGGCACAGGCTAATAATAGTGCATTAGCTTCCAGTGAATTTTTTGGAATAACAGAAGGTCTGAGTAATATGAAGGAGTATAATATGGTCTGCACACACAAGCTCAGGTTACTGAAGGGGTGCTTGGGAAAACATGATAAGTCATTATCGGAGCAATAACCTACTCTATTTGGTTGTTGAGTTTTTGCATTTACATTTTAGGGTTTTTGCTGTGTGTGGCATTTTTATTATAGGATGCCCTCTTACAGACTTCTTCTTCAAGCCTGTATCAAGAATATCCAAACTTCTGATATCAACAAAACTTCTCTGTTTCACAGGCTGAAGTTCTAAATTAACCTTATAGATCCTCCCTCCAAAGTAATGCTGTGTCTCAACTTCCTCCGCCTTGTCAATGTGTCCTTGATAGGCACAGGATGTGGTGTTGTGGGGATGTGGGGGATTTGTAGTCCTATCAGCCTCCCCATACGCAGCCCTGATAAGGCTTTCGGGACGGGACAGAGGAAGAGGAAGAGAGTGGGTTTACAGCAAGCCTACTTCCTGTGGTGCATGGGCCCATGTGTACGGGAATGATATGCCCCCCGTGGACGCCGGTGCTCTCGCCACACTGTCCCACCAACTTCCTGAAAGAGGCAGCCCTCTCTGGGGGGGACTTCCTGTAAAAGTATGACCTCTCTGCCGATAAAGAGAATCTCAATGGAACAAAGACCTGGGACTGGCTATGGGAGCTAGAGTATACAATAAACATATCTATAGATAAATCTCTCTCTCTCTGAGAGAGGTGTGAGAGAGAGAGAGAGCAAGAGCGAGAATATATATATATATATATATATACACACACATATATACATATACATACACACACCCTGTGTGTATAACACCACTGCTCCAAAGGTTATCACTAGTGAGAATCTCAGCCCCCTGACCCTGCTCATCTTTTTGAGTTTCACTGGCTTGGAGCGAGAAGGGACGATCGGGTTACATCCAAAAGTGCATGTTTATGTGTGTGTGTGTACGGCAAGTGGCATGCCTTGTGTTGCTTTGCAAACACACAAAGTAAATGCTAATGCTGCCCTCCAGCCCACCCTGCTGCCCTTGTGTTTACCTACAGGTATTTGTTTTCTAACCCTCTCTTTTCTCTTTTTCTCTACACTCATAGAAAAGCTTACTTAGGTCTTTATCTCTCAGTAAAATCCCTATAGCAAGTATCCATGTCAAAAGGACCAAGAGGTGGTGGGCCTCAGGGGGCAGCATGTTTGGTCTGGGTCAGCCCTGGGTCAAGCTTTGGCCCAGTTGACACACATTAAATCCACCCTTTACCTCCAACCTCCTGCTTCCCAGGTTACGTGTGTTCAAAACACACCCACTCACTTCAAATATGGCATTGTACATCTTTACACCTTTATCTCATTATGACCTAAACTGAAACACAATATTTGAACAAGAAGGTGTTCAGCGTCACCTGAAGACCATAAATGGTTGTAAATGGTCCCAGTGTTTACTGCAGGGATCAAATTTGTGAGTAAATCATAGAGGGGAACACTTACCAATGCAAGAGATCTTCCCACTTTCATTTTTAAACGAGTGAGAACCTGTGTAGAAGTCAGGTTTGAATGTTAGAAGCAAAAGGAGTTGCATGTGTCATATCAGGGTTATAAAATAAGCCCTGACAAAAATTAAATTACTGATATTCAATGATTTAAAAAAATCCACAGGGACGCTGGTTTCGACCAAAAATGGCGCTTCTACCTGTGCTTCCCTGGCATGAAAATGGCTTTGTGTGGGTGTCGTTTGGAGAGCCGGCTGGTAAATTCTCCTGTTCTTTTGTCAGAAAAGGGGGGGGTCCATGCATAATGGTCTTAGCCAGGGAGGTCTGGAACTGTGTTCATAAATTGAATTATTTCAATTTGAGGGAGAGAGAGTGAGAGAATAATGGAGAGTGGCTGTGTGAGTGTGTGATGCATTTACATGTGAACATATGCATGCGTGTTGACAGACAGAGACTCATTTTTATTCTTCTACAGGGCTCACATTTACAAGTGAGAATATAAACCAAGTTGCAGGAGATTACAGAAGAGGCCAAATGTTACCTTGCAGCTGGAAGCTATAGTGGATTAAAAAAGACAGCTTGTTGAGACCACCATAGCCACAACAACAACTTCCTGTCTGAAAATTACAGTTTCACTATGACGTATCTAACCCTAACCTTTAGAAAGAGATTAACTATACAAAATAAAAACAAGGTCTGTGACTTTTTAGCAATAGTAAAACACTTTCACAGGCTTGACAATTTGTCTTAAAAATGTTTAATAATGAAATGTACGTGTGTATATTGTAATATTCTATCTAAACCGCTGCCTTTTGCAAATAAACCCCACATGTTGAGATAAAGCCATCTCCCCCACCACAAATGCTGAAACAGAGTGTGTTTGCCTGTGTTGGGGTAGGGGTGGAGGTGGGGTGAAAATATTCCTGACACAATATAATCGGCAGGGGACCATATGGCGAACTGGCAGCAAGCTATTTATCCTTATCCTCTTTGGAGGCTAAAATTAGCACTTCGGTGTTTGTAGCTTTAAGCTGGACAACCACTGTGATAGGGCTAATAATAAAGAAAAAAACAGCCCAGCTGGCACCACTACCTCCTTGTTCTGTTTCTATCTTTTTCTCTCTTTTACTAAGTTTCTGTCTACCTCTCTTTGTTTCTTTACCTCTTTCAAACTAGCCACTGAAATATCAGACTGACTGCGCTCCATTTTTAAGACCAAATCATGTTAATCTGACCATCAGGAATTGTATTAATATCATATAAGTTTTGCTTGAGCCAGGTTCCCCTATAAGCCCATGTGTCAGGAAAGCCAGGATTTCCTGAACACGGACCCCCTCGGCTAGCTTAAGAGCGTAGGATGATGGGGCTAATCTCTTTATCAAAAGCTTAAATAAACATTGGTGCTCTGTGCATGTGTGTGTGCGTGTGTGTGTGTTTGTGTGTTGCTTATTTGTGTGCCAAGGGGCCAAACAATGCTTCTCCACGAACAAAGTGCTAATACCCTGTGTCTTTGCTCTCCCCCTCCCTCCTCAATTCCTTCTCTCTCTTTCCTCTCATTCTCCCTCCATATATATAAGTCAATGTCCAAACAACAGTATGTCTCATTCACAACCATCTGAAATCAATACTTGTATTAACTGTAGCTTTTGTCTGTACAGTAGCAAAGCTTGAGAGAAAGCTTCTGTCATCCACTGTCAGAGGCGATCGTCTCAATTCTCCAGCCTGCTATCAGGGTTTTTTCCTGAAAAGTTAACATCTATCTGATCAGAGGCCTCCTGGGCCCTGAGCTCAGCTCCTCATCAAGGGAGGAGGAGAACCTACAGTCAGTGGTGAGAGAAAAGGAAAGATAGAAAGAGGAAAGAGAGTTAAGGTTATTTCATCGGCCAGATGTAATGTGTTGTGACACGTCAGTGATGAGCTGCTGTGATTCCTTATGAACCTGGCCACGATTAAGAACAAGGGCCTTTTCTGTCTGTGAAAGCTTCTATTTGTGTGTGTGTGTGTGTGTGTGTGTGTGTGTGTGTGTGTGTGTGTGTGTGTGTGTGTGTGTGTGTGTGTGTGTGTGTCCCTGTGTGATTCCAGGCAATTTTGGGCTGAATTAAAAACAGACAAAATAAGAAACATAAACTGGAGACATATCCCAGATTTAACCCTCCATACAAATAATTTCACAAGTGAATGAGCATGCTTCAACTTTCTATCCTTTGTCATTTGCATGACGACTGCAATACCACATTTCAACTTGTTTACATTTGCAAATCAAAGCTAAAGAATTTCCAAAATGAGATATCCAGTAATTTGACAAAAGTGGCATCTTCTTTCAGGACATGATTACACGAGAATGGTGCAAATTATGGTGCTTCATACAGAAATAAACCTGAATGGAGTCCTCAGTTGACACTTTTTAAACAAGATCCTGAATTCAGAGGCCCTGAATGAAAAAGTCGTTCTGCTAAAATGTATGGCGAAAAGAACACTTATCCTAATTTTCACTTCCTGCACACAGACAGAAAAAGCTGGAGATAAAATTGAAAAAAAAAGTCTTTACCACGTTTACACGTTTAACTTTCCTGTCATAATCTCCCTACCCCGACACACAAGAGACCTCTACAAGGCAAGAAGTGTGTGTAAATAGTATCTTTTAGCAAACACCAGTAATTACATATAGGCATTTGGCATTCACGCCAGTCGCAAATTAAAGAAGAGCGCTTCCTGTAAACAGACAGTGAGAATGTGTCTACATCATTAGCGTGCCACAATTATAACATGGGAGCTAAAGATACATTTCTCTCCCGCTTGCTTTCCCTCACTGAAGCAAATGAAGTAGAACCTCTTTTCAATTTTTCCCAAATGAACGGCTGTTGTACTTTCTTCTTTCTTGGAGCAGAGGCAAACTACATGGTGTCATCCTAGAGCGTTTATGGGTAATATAAGGAAGATAAAAGCCAACTTTGTAAGAAATAAGAGACAATAATGATACCAATGTTTTCATTTGAAAGATTTTCTGAACAGAACACATCGTAAGTGAACACAAAGACTGGATGAACGCATAAGAGAGACAGTAGAAGAAGGAAAGAGAAGCTATTTCATGTGCATGCATGTCAGGAATGAATATGTATTTCATGTAAATTGTGCACACAAGGCGTATTGTAATGGTCTGGGCAAGACTTTGCATTTCTTCGGTCATGCAAACATGCCCACATGTAACCAACAGACAGAGAGACAGACTGAATGAATGCAGGAGGGGATTTTAAGTAACAGAGAGACAGGGGGAACATTTCATTCACCTTCAAAATGTCACAGCGCACATTCCTCTGAATGTTATTACAGAAAGTAAAAAAGCAGGGATGTAGTGAGAGCAAAAGGCATATAGAGAGAAAAGAGAAAGAGACAGAGGCTATGAGAGAAAATAAAGACATAGAGACAATATGTACAATATTGATGTGTACACATGCTCAGCAACAAACAGCAGATAAATCTCCAAGTCAAACAGTCAAATAACCCCTGACACCTTATCACATCAAACAGTTTTATGACTATTATCTTCTCACAGCCCAGACATTCACTAAAGCCAATAAAACACAAGTTAGTGAAACTGATTGACAGAAGCTCGTTTCATGTGTGAAGAGAGGCAGATTAGAGGATTTGGTTGGACAGGGTGGAGGAAGTCACTTTGTTTACTTGTATTTCTGACTCTGTCTTCCACACGATCCCAGCGGCCTGGTGACACCAGCCATAATCCTAAAAGCAAACTGGCCCCTCGCTGTGGGAACCTGATACAGTTTCCTCTTTTCCAAGAGGGGCAAACTCAGGCCACTCTGAGTTTGCTTATTGCCTACGAGGCAATAAAAAGTCATTGAGGGCTATCATTTTCTGCAAAGCGAGTCGCAACAGGTTGGTTGACGTGTTGGCCACCACGATACAGCGAGGTCGTAAAGATCTCAGTGAATCTAAGAGGGAGGTGATGATTGGACACAGAAAGGCCAAACATCTCTTTTCCCAGGTAACCAGAGATAATAATGTTTGAAGAAGTAAATCCAGATGAGGCTGAATAAATATTCCTACCGACCACGCTGGGTTGTCGTGGGATATTTTCTCAAGCTGTTTTGAGATGCAATTACCCTATATGCCTTTCAAATATTGATTTTCAGAAAACAGCATGTTAACTGAATGCACATCTTGTGACTCAAACACAATTTACTAACTTAAGATGGCCCAGCCATAACTTTTTCACCTCTGAACTGGCAGAGAAGATATTGCTGTTTGCTAGCAGTGCATACGCCTCAATAGACTCCCAAACAACACTCAGCGGCACTTAACACACTCATCAGGGATAACTGCTGTCTATCTCTCTTTCCTCAGTCACTATAGGATTTACACACACACACAGACACACACTCTGTTCTAGTCAGCAAAAAATGTTTTCACAGCATTCACTCTGAGATTGTCTTCCTTCCACCTCATCTTACTCTCTCATTTTGCTGATTCTTTCTGTCCTTTTCTTTCACTTTCTTCTTCTTTCTCTCTCTCTTTTCTCCCACGTTAAAACTCTGAACAAATCAGAGAGATTTGTGTTTGTGTCTGCCAGGTACTGTACTTACACACATCTCCAGTAATACAGACTGCAGACTAATCAACGGAACCACATACCCTTTATCTACCCACAGAGCCTCAAATTTAAACAGATTACCAGGAAAGGTGGACACCAGTAAGACAATTACCGGACTGAAGATCTTCCTCGCTAATGTCTAGACGTTGTCTAGACAACCTACACACAAAACTAGGTGCTGTTTCTTTTAGGTGCCATTTTTCCACTTGCAGATTTAATGTTGGCCAAAAATAATTAATACTTCGAGATTTGATATCTTCACAAATGAATGCCTTTCACGAATTCAACATCACAACACTGCTGTGAAAGAATTTAAAAACTGCAAGCTGTCAAATTTATACTCTCAAAGTTGTAGTGCCAATGCAACCAATACACATTCCTTTGTCTTTACAGTGCTTACTTATAAAAGTGCATCTAATTCTCTTAAGTCTTTAGCTCATTATTGCAACAGAACATTTTCAAGAACAGCTAAAGGCTACTGGGAGAGAAAAGCTATTCAGGGAGGGGAATACACACACACACACACACTACACATGAACTGACAGTTCTCTCTTCCAGTCTACTGGACAATCGGACCAATTAATCGGTGACTTTGAGGGGGCCACGTGAAGCCGAATGATTGGATGAGCCGGATCTGGCTGCTGATTGCCTGGCACCCCTGTCCATGTCCCCGTTTGCTCGCCCCGGCCCTGGAAACTGGCCAATGAGGAGACAGAAAGCAACAGCTCCTCTGTGGCCTGACCTTGTTGGAGGGCTCAGAGGTCGGAGGGTGGGTGGACGGACGGACGGACGGATGACAACATCAGGAATATTTCAGTGTGATCGATGGGGATTCAGAGCCAGCGGAGGTTATGTACAGTGATTCAGAATGAATGGGGTGAAGCTGTGTTAAGACACAATATTCAAAATTATATCAAAACAGGAAAGCTGACTATCTAAATGTTTTTTAAAGCAAAATCCTGAAGAAAGGACAGGCCAAGTGCCACATGCTCTACAAGATGATCCCAGCTGGGATTCGATGATCAACTGATCAGGGAAAGGTTTCCTTCTTCAGCTGTTAGGGCACTACATTTCATTTAGGTTGAGTTTTCTCCATTATGTCACAGGGTTCTATTCATTCATTCATTCAAACATCAAAATTGAATTCACTCTAATTATCAAGTACAATTAATATTAAGGGCTTTAATAGTACAGACTGGAGCAATTAGTTCATGGATTAAAGTACCTCATGTGCAGCAGAAATTAACTCCTACATTAGACCTACACATATTAGACTTAGACTCGCACACAGTTGAGGTCAGTCAAAAAGCAAATATCAGCATATATTTTGTGTTGAGCATTCCTCTAACTACACCAGCCAAAGAAAAAAACCCTCAGAGCTAGACATCAGACAGCTAGAAATCTCAGGCCACTACTCAGACACTACAAATGTATGCAGACACTAACACATAGCCTTACAGGGAGCTATTTGCCTTGGCGTGTCACACTGTACTTTTCACAAACGGTCTGGGTAATTGGTGATACATATCTAATATTGCCAGTCATCGCCTCACTCCCTGGATGTTTCTGACAAGCGGAGAGGGAAACCCTGTAGCTTTTAAAAACAGAGCGAACACTCTGCTCCGCTCCTCTGCTCAACTCGCATCCACATCGCTGCAGCTGCCCGATTCAGTGCCTGAATGTTATTCTGTTTCCCTCGCACGCCAGGCCCTTGGAGAAGCCAAGGGGTGTCCTTACAAATTCACACAGGCAAAGAGGAGTAATTTATTGTGGGAGAAAAACAGAAGGCCCGCTCATGTCCGTGAGGGGACCCCCCCCCGCCACCGCCGCCATTGCAGGCATATATGATCTGTAGGCTTTTCCTCTGCCCTTCGAGCATTACTCTTCACAGAAAAGCATGATCCAACGCAACAACAGCCACAATGAGGCTTCTCCAGAGGGCTTTTGGGTATTAAACAAAGGGGCCTGTTGGTAGGAACTAGCTAGCAAACAGCTGGGCTAATAGAGTGGGACTAATTAACTACAGGGCCGCTCTCTGACTCTCCCTGTCGAAGCTTGTGGATGTTTACAAAGACCTCCCAGAGAACTGGTTGAGAAAAATAAGAGGCTTTCTTCTTTGTCTGCTCCTTTAGTGCGAGAGGAGACACCCAGGACTGATTTTAATGACATGTGTGAAGCAAATGTGATCCTCCCTCCATTTTTTTCTGACTACCAATGGAATTCAGTGCTAAAAAATAGCCCCAGCATTGTGGTCAAAGAATAAACACCCATAAGAACTCAGCATGGGAGCATTGTCACCACATGTAAAATAAAATAAAAATCTTTTTTTAATTGCTCACATTCTTACTGTGACACTGAGAAATCACTGCAAAGCACCTGCTGATGAATAAAATTTTTTTTATTTTTTTATTTTATCCTTTAGAAAGTGTTTATCCTGCAATTGAGTTCAACAACATGCGCATGAAGACCTCTGATCATACATAATGCGGAGAATTCCTGCAGCTTTTGGATTTGAGAGAGTGAATGCTACATTTTCGGGTAGAGATGGGGATTTTTATACCAGTGGGTAGTGAACTGTTCAGAGAAGAGGGCAGAGCGGAGCATGTGTTGGTCTAAGGAATAGCCTCAGAAAAAAGGCAAAGAGGGGAGACTGGAGTTCACTAGTTAAAGGCCCTCGACCATCCAGCATCCTTTCTCTGAGCTGTTTCGCTCTGCTGGAGGCGGAGGATGGAAGGAAGAAGGGGGCAAAAGATAGAGAGACAAACAGGGAGAAATTAGAGAGCAAGATGAGGTGTAGAAGCAGGGTAAGAGGATGGCTTGATTGACTAAGGAGAAGAAGTAAGCAGGGCAGATTGAAGGATAGATGAGAGAAAGAAAGACAGAACGAGTAACAGAGAGAGAGATGGCCATTAGCTGTGCAGCTCTACAGGCAGAGAGAAAGAAAATGAAGAAAGTAGATAAGAGAGACAGAGAGGGAAAGGTCAGTGAGAAAGCAATCTGTAAAAGGTAGAATAGAGAAAAGGGTGGGGGGAAACACAAGAATGAAACATGAAGAAATGGGAGGAGGAAAGAGGTACAAGACAGAAAGTGCAGGAAGAGTGAAGATAGCGATGAGAAGCAAGGAAGGTAGTGAAGCTGAGAAAGAAAGATGATAAAGAAGAGGGGGAAAATGAGATAAGAAACAAGTCAGAAAGAAACAGCATGAAAATGAGAAGGATGAAAGAGATGACAAGATAAAAACAAAAAGACACTTGAAAAATGGAAGAGAGAAAGATGGGGAGGAAGAAGTAAGCGAAAGGAACAAAGAGGTGAGAGAAAGGGAGAGAAGAAGAATAAACAAAGGTAGTGTTTTAGAGTGAGTGGGAGGCATGGAAGAAAAAAATGGGGAGGAGAGAGAGAAAAGTACGGGGGTTCACACGGAGAGAGAAACCGACTGAGAGCAAAATGAAAGAGGGAGACGCGAGAGTAGGTGGGAGACAAGGGAAAACTGGAGAAGAGAGGGAGGATGCGAAGATGAAAGAGCGAGAAAGAGGGAGGAGAGACAGCGGGGTGAAACTGTCGGGGAGAGAGTGAGCAAAGTGCCAAACAGATAAATAACCAGCTTACTGGGATTACCAAGTGACTGACACACAATTTGCCAGAGCCAATATGACGTGGCAGTGATAGCTCTTAACCCACATAAACCTGAAACCAGTCCAAGATGTCCTCCGGTATTTACTGTTGTCACTACGCCCTGATGCTCTACGCTGTGTGTGTGTGTGTGTGTGTGTGTGTGTGTGTGTGTGTGTGTGTGTGTGTGTGTGTGTGTGTGTGTGTGTGTGTGTGTGTGTGTGTGTGTGTTTAAACACCTCATAAACAAAGCAATCACACAGATACATGCAGAAATCAGTGTGTCTGCAGGCTTCAGAAGAACATTAAAAGAGCTGTTTAATGCTACCTGGGTATAAAAACCTCAATTTAGAGAAATACACCACATGGCCAAAAGTATGTGGACACCTTAACATTATATTATAGTGTAGTCATATATAGTGTAAGTGGAAATATGATATTATTCATTGTTGAAAATAATAATAAGTATAAAATCAAATGATAACAATAGGAAATAAATAAAGTGGCGAGAAATCCATCCGTGTTTGTGGATGAAAAAGTGTTTTACATAATTCACTGTTACCCTAGCCTTATATTAATTTGACTGATGCTCATGGTAATGAAACTGAAAAGAACTGATTCAGTCTTAAATTAGCAAACATTTTTCAGGAGCTGCAGATATCTTGATACCTACATACATTCATCATGTTTAGCTCTCAGCTACCTGTAACACTTCAAAGTATCTCATTCATTGAGCTGACACACCAACACACATACACATGCAGAACATGCACATTTATACATATACAGTACCCCGTATCTTACCCTCTCATGAACTTCAACAACATGCAAAAACCTACAATAGCCGTGGAGAGAGATATGAGGATATATATATATAAAGAGAGAAAGAGATGATGAAAGAGAGAGGCAGATGGTGAGAGGGGGTGGGCCAACATAAGAAGTGGGCCTATAATTGGAAAGATATGAAAAATGAAGTGTCAGTTTGGTCCATAGAGGGCAAAGGTCACAGAAGCAGGAGCCCAAACTCGGCACAGAGCACGCTCATTAGAGTGACCAATCAGATCTTGCCTGGCTGCCCCAGACCATTAGTCATCAAAGGAAGAGGCGTGCACATACACACACACATACACACACAATATTGCTTTGTCTTCTCTTGTTTCACTGTAATTTCACTCCCTTTGTCACTCTCTTCCACATCATTTGTCTATTTTTTATTTTTATCTCAACTCGTGTCTCACCTCTCAGCCCCTCAGCTCCTCCGTCGAGCATTAATGACGAGTGAGAAAGAAACACAAATAGTATGTGAGAGAGAGAAAGAAAGAGAACGTGTGTAAGAGATGCAGAAAGACAGAGTATGAGACAGAGTGTGAGACAGACAGGGAGACAAACAGAGACAGAGAGTGTGTATGTGTTGACTATATAAATGGCTGCTCATTGGAGTGGAAGGCATGGCGGCGCTCTCTGCTCCCACCCAGGCTCTGCCTCCTGGCACTGGCAACCCTGCAAACTGCTCGCATTGACATCGCCTTTAATAATATATGAAGTTGCTTTTTTGCCTACAGTTTGTTTGCAACGCCGCCCCACCACCACCACCAATCTATTCTCACACTGCTGCTCTCTCTCTCTCTCTCTCTCTCTGAATACATAAATATCCAGCCTCAGGAGAATTGTCTGGTCTAAGAGGTAAAGTAGACTAATGTGTTAGACCTTTGCAATTGAGATTAAACCTAATATCAATAAAACCCAGAGCATTTTTGTTTAAGTTTAAGTGCATAGAAACTGTCAAAGTAGCAAGCAATCTGAAGTAACAGTTTCATGTTTCAAAGCCATTTCGTCTTGACAAGAGATGACTCATCATTGTCAGAAAATCCTCTCAAACAGCAGCTTTTTATATTCTGTTTTAGCTATGTATTCAATGCCATCCACTGAGGTATCTTAAATAGTTTTATGGGCCTCATAAAATAAGAATTTCCTCAAATAGGTGCATGCAATCCTTCAAACAACACTAAAACATGAAAATCACCATCACCAGCTTATGACAGGGGGTTAATATGACAACAGAAAATAATTCTTGAATCCTCAGAAAACTGAGACGAGAAAGAAAGCGGAAAGGGTTACCTACTTGGTAGGGAGTCCTGCAAGCTAAGTAGTCAAACAGTACATACAATATGAACTGTGTAGTCTGGGATATAATAAAAGCAAGAGCACACAGAAACAACCAAATATGCTCAGATGTAAAGCAAACTGCATGCTGAAGGACTGTAACGTGAAACAAACAATCGCAAGGGTGGAACCAGGAACATAGAAACTGCTCTCTAGACTCAGCTAGGAGCCATCTAGCACGCCATGCCTGCTCTGTCAATGTGTCCCTGAGCAAGACAGCAAATGCCTACCAGGTTCAGAAGTATTCTTATAGCTGACCCCGACCTCTCCTCTCCTTAGTAGCAGCAACTGTGAGCTGCAAAACTCTAATCCCTCTTCAAACAGCCTAAATAAGCCTGTCAAACCTCATCTGAAAACATAATAAAGTTTCATGTACCCTTGCATATGATATAATATAGCAGATGTACTACACTCAGCACCTTGCTGTACACGTTAACTGTGTCCCTGTCCTCCCCTTCCCCTCCACCTGATTAATGAGAAAAAGATGCAGACACAGAAACTCAGTCTCTTACCCTGTTCACTGCTGTTGTCACCGCTGTGTGATGTGTGTCCGCCGCTGGACGGGCCCGGTGTTCCTCCAGAGCGTGTGGACGCCGTGTCATCATGATCTCTGTTCCAGGACGTCTTTTGTAGAGAGAGACGACAGAGAGATCTGTCAGTTAATCTAACATTAACTTTTTAGGTTTTCTTCTTTTGAAAACTTCTGTCTACATCTACTGCACATTATGTGGAAGGAAAGACAAACTTATACTACAAACAAAATTCATAATTTGCCAGCTCTTAGCCCAGTCACACAGTGTGTGTGTGTGTGTGTGTGTGTGTGTGTGTGTGTGTGTGTGTGTGTGTGTGTGTGTGTGTGTGCCCCTGCAACAATCTTATGGATTGAGGATTTTTGCGGCTCGATGAAGAGAAAGGCCCAGACAAAGAGCGAGCGAACATGTTGTATTAGTTCCCAGCTTTCTGAGGCATGCAATCCACGGCTGCCTCCATTTGGTTCAAACCACTAGCAGATGAAAATACAAAACAACTTAAGATAGGCCGCAGCGAGCGCCAGGGAGTGATGTCACCAGGCAGAGCAGACCGGAGAGAGAGGTAAATAACTCAAAGTATTGCTACATAAGTATAAATCCTCTGTTTTGTCCAAAAATTAAACAAAAAATGGATGGCCAATCCCACTAATGTAGATTTAAATTTCATTTTGGAAAGCAGAGCTAGAACAGAGACATAACCAAATAAGCTTAAGTTTTCCCACAGACTTTTCTCAAACAAAAAAAATTAAACAAAAATATTACATGACCAACCAAACTGAAGCGGACTTAAAACTTTATGTAGACAAATGAAAAAGCTAAAAGTATTACCACAAGGAGGAAGCCCATTCCTTCTTGTATGACTTAAAAAAATAAAATAAGCAGCTGACTAGAAAAGAGAGAGACTTGTAAGACCTCGGTTTATATTTAATAAGGTGTGTGTGTGTGTGTGTGTGTGTGTGTGTGTGTGTGTGTGTGTGTGTGTGTGTGTGTGTGTGTGTGTGTGTGTTTTGACCTGTGTCTTCCCATTCATCCTACACACACACAAACACACAAACACACACACACACACTATAGTGTTCATACATACACCGTAAGCGGACATCAAATACAAACACACGCATTCAGATGCAGACATATTAGTTTCCCTCACACACATACACATTTACAGATTTGGTGCTTACACACACGCACGTATACATAGACACTGTATAAAACAAACACACACACACACACTCAAATCACACTCTTTCCCATACAAGCTGCTACATATTGTTGAAGCTAAACCAGATGTAACCTCTTATCTTACAGTGCCTCTGAAAAGCAACATTAGCACTGAGGACAGGAGACAAAAGATACTTCAAAATACAAGGAAATGGAATCTAATGTCTCATCACACACAGCTAGCTATCACAAACAAACACACAACAAACAAAATACACACACAAAAACATTTATTCGAGCCTACTCTGCCTCCCTTGTGAGCCTATCTTTGCTCTGTCAAATCAAATGAAGCAGATATCAAGGGGCAATGTGGTGTTTGCATCACGCTTTTAGGGCTACGTGACGAAATGAGTGATAGAAACCCACACGGAGGAAGAGAGGAGGGAGAGAAACACACTGGGGAACAACTGGTTTCACTTGGGATAGTACAAGCAGCGCTGCCTCTACGAGGAGGATTTGGAGCTGAGTTTAGATTTATGAAAAAGTAGACATTTAAACAAAATGTAGATGGAATAAAAAAACAGAAAAGAATATACAAGTCAGCAAATTCAACACATTTGGGGTCTATTAGAGCCCGTTTGATGTTCCTGGGCTATGAAATTATAATCCAGTGCTTACATGGACGATATAATCGTTGTTTTCTAAATTAGGCTTTGAGGCTTTGGAATAAAGAGGAAAGTCACTGCAAGGCATGACTAGGATGGTGATTGGGTAGATAAATGTTGATTTTAACGGGGATAAGATACCAAGACAGTCTTTTTTTCCACCTCTTACAAATTCTTTTTTTTGCTGACCGTAGAACATTGAAAAATGAAACACCCGTGCATGACCGAGTAACTCCAGAGAACATCAGAAGTGAGGTAATCCAGACCACATGCTCAGCACGCAAACAGTTAACACTGGCTTTTGCCAGCTCCTCCGAAAGTGAAGCTTTTAAAAATGAGCAGAACTTGTTTATTCAGAGCTCTGTGAAAAAGAATAGCACAGTACCCCGGGGACGTCAAGCGGCAAGTATTGGAAAAAAAAAACAAGAGCTCGCAGAAAGGATATGTTTTTTCATTTTCTTTTTGTTTTAATTCTGTAACAAATTCCACTTCAAAATATAATTAGAAAGTGGAGGGGGAAATGGCAAACTACTGCATTAGCTGTAATTGAACAAAAGAGCACTTTGCCTGCTGGGAGGCGGCCACTGAGGCCCCATGGGAAAGGGGGCGGGGCTGAGACAGGGCCTGGTGGCATCTCCGCAGGGACGGGGAGTTTATTTATAATCACAGGTTGCCCTTGGACGGAACAGGCCCGGCACTGATCTAACACGCAATTAATACACGCACGGCTGAGATCACACAACTCATACACATACCAGTACACACAGGTCGCACAGCATGTGTGCACACACCCATACAAAAACACTTTCTTGGTCACTTAGCTTGTACACACACACACACCCACACAAATACTTTTCATCTACCTTATGCAAACACATCACAAAACCGCCCTACTCACAGTCCCTATTTAACAAAAGCGTACACCTTGACCACAAGACACACAGTGACAAAAAAAACACACACACCCTGAGCCAACAAGACTGGAGCACACAATGTAGAGGTCCACCTTCACAATATGGGATATGTAAATTAACAAGATGAATAGATGCATAAACTGAAAGCTCAAGGAAACAGTGCGAAGGAGAAAGAGCTGTCCCTCTGCACACTTTATTTATTCTATGTCCCTTTAATGTGCTGCCATGGTCTGTCGCCCTCCCTCTCTCTCCCTCTCTCTTTAACTCTTTCTCTCGCTCGCTCGGTTGTTCTCCCCTGTGCAGGATGTAGATTAATTCAGTGCTTAATTGTTTAGTAAATTCAATTTTCCACATTCTATTCTGCCTAGCTTTAGCTAAAGTTCTTAAATCTGCCGCGCCAAGCTGAGGGAACCCTATTTGTGAGCCATGCATACCTTTTTTTCTCTTTTTCTTTTTTCATTTCCATTTCTCTTCCCTCCACCGCCCTAATTCGCCATGAAAAGATTTTCCTTGCTGGAAATTCTGATTCCGCTATGATCGGTGAGGCATTCCAATCCAATGCATTCTCATTGTGCCGCGTCTAAGATGCGAGGGGGGCTTCCCTTTCTCGCTGTGCCAGGCCCCATATCATACAAGCGCTCATGCAAGAAATGTTGCCTTGCCAATTCATTTGCAATAATAAAGAAAATGGTTAAGGTTGTTGTGCTTTGCCCCCCACCCTCACTCTGAAATATCTTTTGTGATGATATGGATATTTACTTTTCACTCCATGCCAGCGAGCGTGCGGGAATAATCATATGTGCATACTTAACAGCACAGACATAAATATCCAAATAACCCCCCACACATACACTCTTCCGTGGTGGTACATCTGAATCAAAGATGACAGTTGGGCTACTTCATCCCCCAGAATGCTTTGGTGCATGTGTTCTCTGCGGTTGTTTTCTTTAACACCATTTTTGACCTTTGCAACAGCACTGCTTCCTCAAGTTGAAATCTGCGAGAATGCCATGTGTTGCAGCAGTGAGATGGCCTGCAATAACTCCGGACACATTCTCCCACTCAGCTGAATGCTGGTGGGGAAGCTGTTAGTGAAAGGGGCTGAAAGGCCAACTATTGTAAACTCTTGTTTACTTTGCTTTCCACTGTGACTAGATAAAGCAGGAACTGCCTCTCTGATAACCAGCCAGGCAAGTGCTTGCCCAACTACCTCTGCTTTCTCTGCTCTCTCCACCCCTCTCCTCCCCTCGCTGCAATATTAGTGCCTCCAAAATGAAAAGAGGGGCTGATAATGGTATGCGTGGTGCAAAAAAAAAAGACACAAGACCCCCTCCCTCCCATTCTGTTCTGCACTCCCCTTCCTCCCTAACTCTTCACAATAGACAAAGAAAGAAGAAATAACCTTATAATTGCTGAAGGGGGTGAGGGAAAAAACTGGATTTGGTCTCTTGAGTAAGTAAAGTATGCTACATTGAATAGCCGACAGGTACTCTTCAATCGGCTTTTTAAAACTGGTGGGTTAACCTCATAGAGACAACCAAAGATAATTACATGTTTGAGATAATTACCAAAGCTTTCAAAGTCCATTTAGATGACACTCGCGGAAACTGACAAACTGGTTTTCTTTCTCTGTGGCCTCTTCCACTCCAACTCTCGCTAGAGACTTCTTGTTTACTCTCTGTGAGCTGAAATCCAAACAAAAACATTAACTCGAGTGCTCTCCCCTCCATGCTAACTAAACCCAAACAAAGCATATTTCTTTTTTTTTCAGTTGTAAATGAAAAGGCAGGCGTAATTTCTTAATGACATGTTTTGCTGTGGTTTCTTCGTTAGCCTAGCTTAGCCTGACTCGAAGCCGCTACGCTGGGATGTTCTTGGTGGATCCCTTGGAGACGGGCTGTTTGTGACGGTGGCCATTGTCAGAGGCTTGCAGGGGGTTAAGGGGGAGAGGAACTTTCCATTAGCTAAGTACACATGTGTTAAGCTAGGTTATTGTTTACTTAACCAAAGAAACCACAGCAGGCCTCGGGGACAGACATGGCCGCCCATCATAAGTAACACGAGACACAAGCCAAGAACTTTATTTGCAATTGGGATTTTGTGGCTATCACAATAGAGTATCTGTGACACAGTGCGGCTCCACTAAGCTTTTGTTTGCAGCAATACTGCATGATTTAAAAACAACTACTAAATCAACCAAAAAAATCCATAACTTAGTAGAAAAACAATATACATATAATATATAAGAGGTTCCTGACGTTCCTGTTCTTTGAAGTCACTCTGGCCATGATTTGCTTAATCAGAATCACCCCTACTTGCTATTCCACCACAATAATGAAGAGGCTAAGAAACACACAAGTCACGTGGTCGCCTCTTTGTATCACTTGTTGAATCCTTAACAGCCGCCCCGCATTCACTCCCCAATGGAAAAAGGGGGGATTTCTGGGGATGGGAGGGAGGAGGGGGTGTAGAGGAGGAAGGGGGTGAGTGGGGGTCAAACCTCTCCTCTATTCAACTACAAAAGCTGCTATTACCAACAATCACCACAATGATTCAAGAGTTTGTATTAAGATCAGCAGTGTGCCACTGTAGGAGAGAGAGGGAATGAATAAGAGAGAGAGAGTGTGTGCGCCTGTTAAATTGGGTGTAACTCGATCCATACTTCAACGAGAAGCGGATAGATTAGCGATAGCGGTGTACTGATTAGGAAAATAGTGGCTGACCCCAGCGGTCAGGGTTTCCATTGAGTTGGGTGGGAGGGTGGGGGTGCAGGGGTCACTCTTTGACTGCCAGAGTTACCTAAACCAACACTCTGCTGGGTCTCACTGACCTGGAAACCAGCACTTGTATGGCATAACAGTGCCAATTGTTGGGAAAAGATACCACGATAGCACTATCAAGAGTAAATTCTTACACAGTGACCACAACACTAAGCTCAAACAAGCAGGGTTTGTTTAGGAACGATTGTGCGGGACATAAGAAAAACAGCTCCCAAATGTATAGATGCTATATAAGATTATAAGCTATTTCACATTCTTTTTACATGATTTCAACAGCAAACAAAATCACATTGAAAATGTCAGTAAGCCTCTCTAATGTAAAATTACCTCTTCACTGAATTAACTCAACAGATCAACTGCTGAGCATTCATAATCATTTAAGACTCTCTCATATCCACAAAAGGGCAGGCAGAGAATATTTTTAAGGGAAATTTCAATTATTTCCAGCCGCACTTCAGCCTCCATGGCTCAATCAAGTAGAGGAGCTCTTGAGACTTGGAGTGAGTCCTCAGCACTATTAGTAGTGTTCTGCTCTACAGCGGAGAGCCCAGGCCCTTGGAGTTCATTAGCAAATTGCTGTGCCCCTCCCCATGCTCTCTGCGCAATTAAAGGCAACTGTGCAAATGACGTACAGCAGCGTGGAAATACCTCCCCGCTTCTTTAGACTGAGGTGAACATGTGTGCCAGGCAAATAGGGACGCAATCAGCAGTGAGACTGCGGCCCCATTTCCACAACAACAAGAAGACGGAGACAGACAGCCATATTCAGTGTGGACACAAGCCTTTCCACATTAAAGGGCTCTGCAAATTTCACTCAGAATAATGGACTTTTATTGTGTCTTTTATGTTTATATACAGCTGAGCTCAAATCAGGATGCATATGTCTAATGGGGCAACTGGAAATGTGCTGCTCAAGGGAAGAAATTAGGAAAACGTGGTGGGAAGCTCTCCAGGGAGCAGCAGGGAAAGGGTTAAGAAAGTCCAACTGGCGCTAACCAGTCACTCCACTCACATAGCACCTGAGGGGGGTGCTGCATTTATCAGGCCAGTCTGAACACACACGCACACAGCGGCATACACACAAACATACACATATATGCATACACTTGTAGACAGATGCATGCACACATCTCCTGCACATTTGTGCGCACACACACACACACACACGCATACACACCCTTACACAAAAAGATACACACAAACACAGGGGGGTGAGCCCAAACTGGCTGGGCTGCATTCACAAGCCAGCGCAGAGACTCTCTGACTTTTTCACCTCACAGCTATGCTCTGCTTTCTTTTGAAAGGGGCGCTCAAAGTCCGTCCATACTTGCCTGCATAGGCAGGCTAACAAAACAATGTAAAGACATGTAAAGAATATTCAGAAAATTACGCTTATGACGCAACGGTGCATAATGCAGCAAGAAAGTCAGCGTTGTTGGATTGTTGAGTTTAATAAATTCAAAGTATTTTCTTTCCTCTGACATTTTTTTCTCCTCTGCTACAGTCGCCTCACTGGAATAAATTGGTTTATGAATAAATGAGCCTGCTTTCTCCGTCTTGTTAACATTGTTCTTTGTGCAAATTCTCAGCATTTTTTCCAGTCCACTTCAACTTTATGCCCGAGGGCATATATTAAAAATACATATGGAAAGAGATAATGCACACACAACGCAAATTCGTTAAGGATGTCACTGCGTAACAACTGAGATAAGATGTCACACAAAAATAGCCCACAAAACTCAAAAAAATACATATTCAGCCACAAGTAAGTTGTGAAGTGCAGTGCCATTAGACTGACAATATTCAACAGTAAGAGGCATGCACCCTCTGCCTGTTTCGATATGCCCATTTACACACAGCCTGCTTGTGGACAGTCTCCATGTTATCCCACAGGAACATCAGCACATCTTTCAAAATTACACATCTGTCAAAATTTTTTCACTGCATTTTAATTCAAACTATGCCTGTAGGTCATTTATAGTATTCTGTCATATCAGTGTAAACATAAGCTTGTGTGGTTTTGCCCTGAATTGGCTATATGTAGGGACCATTATTATATTAAAATAGGCCATGTCTTCATCTTACAGTCAATTAAAGATCTGCATCAGTGCCCCAAGCACAACATAATTTTCTTCATATACCTAGAAACCCAAGGGTTTTAACAGACACTATTTTCATATCTATATACCATAAGGCTTCATTCCATGTCCTGACCTTTCAATAAAAAAAAGCTTTGAAGACTGAATCCCTGAGAGAATACAACAAGTCGTTCAAAGAGACACTTAAATGCACAAGTGGCGTCTGTGTTATTTAATTCTGTTCCTGGATTAAATGAAGTATTATCTTCCGGGTGATCTTTCTCATTTCCATAATCAGACATAAGGGCTGCGGATGGAGGAGTGCATGCGAGGCGGGGTGGGGGTCTTCCCAGTCCGCTCCCAGTCCTGCCATTCAGCCCAGAACATAAAAGCCGGTGGCTGTCTCTCTCTCTACTCAGACCAGCAACTCAACCATATGGAAGTCCGCGGATTTAAATTATTTAGCCAAATCGCTTCATTACTTTTTATGTTGGACGATCCAACTAATCCCTTTAATTTGGACACTTGATTCCCCCCCCTCATCGGTATCCATACAGTTCTAACCGCTACTCTCCTAAGCCATTCCTTCAAACTCTGGGATAGTTTAACTGTTCTCATAGCCTGCAACCCTGTCTCCTGCACAAATGACTGGAGCTATTAATGGCCAAAAATCCAGATTTGCATAATTCTAATCATTGGTTGCTTTTATCATTATTTAACGGCAGTGTATGGACCATTAGGGTCATTCCTGTGCGTACACTACAATGTCCCCGGAGTGCCAACAGTCAGTGGAGCACATAATGAAGGCTGTGGTTATCTCTGATATCGGCACAAAAGGAAACACTCCCTAATCTACCTTTAATACCCGCTTGCTTCTATAGCTTTCGAAAATAAACCTTTGTATTGGTGCTGAATCTGTGCGCTGCGAGGGAAATAAAGGAGAAGGAAGAGAAGGGGTCTCGATAAGCAATGTGCACTCATGTCTAAGGAAAAATACTGACAAGACGCGTAATGAACCGTGAACTCCACAGTGGAGAAACCAAGGCACCTAAACCACAGTCTGCAGCCCATGCTGCTGCTCTCTCCTGGGCTGCATTACTGAGGGGAGCTGATAACGTTTCGTTATGATTCGAAAAGAGACAGAGAGGAGAGAAAAATGGAGAGAGGCACTAAATTAAAATCGACATGAAACAGGTCAAGTTTATGGCGATGCTTTTTCGAGCTAATCTCCCAAGGTCGGTTCCGGGTTCAAGTCTTAATGGGCCAATAATAGCAACATTATTCAGAAAAATTTTCATTCCGATGGATGGAATGTAAAACGGCCTTAATCATATGCAAATAACAGTGCAGCGGAGTAGTGACCTAGAATAGCTGAATTGCCAGCAGGGAGAACACATACACACACACATACAGAAGGAGAGGGAGAGAGATGTACCTGATCAAGGGCCACAGATGATCTTGTGATTTCCTCGCTGTCTGATTTGGACCCGCCCTCTCTGTCGTCTATGACCAAGTCGATGGGCATCTTGCCTTTCAAGCAGCTGATGTACCGGTGACAGAAATTATCACACAGCTCGTGTACCTTCAGAGAGAGGAGGCAGAGGCGTCACACTCTCACCCAAAAGGGACATCATCACACAACAGTGACATGTGGTGCAACCACAACACCGCCCCATCACACACACACACACACACACACACACACACACAGGATAGACTTTGACATGCAAAACATCCCCGACGAGATTTTTAGGCCATTTGGCAAACCCGCAGATCCCAGCACCGTTATTGCATTTAAACTATTTAAATATGTTTAAAGAGTTAATATGAAACATAACAGATTCCTTGAAAACATGTTATTGTTTTTACATTGTGGTAAATTATCAGGATAAATGTGATCAAAACTCACATTTTATTTATTAATTCTGCCTCCAAAAAAGTTTTTAATGTTGCTTCAGCTTTGAAATTATAACAACTGAAATAAGATCACTTTGGAAACTTCCGGCTAATGTTTGTTCAGTTCCCGCGCCGTGCCGTGGTGGCAGTGCACCCGGATTGTGATAATAACTTCTCCTCTCAAAATGGAGATATCGTCGAAAATTGACAGTGACAAGAGGGCTCAGGGGCTACAACGCACTCAACACCCGTGTTAAATTCATCATCGGTGCCCTGGGTTGTGGCCATTAGAGGAGGGCGACCCGCTTGACTGACATTTAAGGTAAACTGTTTAATTTCCTCTACTTATTACATTATCACTGCCAATACAGTTCATCCTATCGCCCCAGAAACAAATGTCAGACGGGCAGAGAAATATAGAGAACTGCAAACCACCTTAAAGTTCATTTACTACATTGTGCACATTATATACAGTTTCCACCTCTTATTTAGCCCACAGGCTGCCTGATATGAGAAAGGGTGATGGACGACAAACAAGTTTTAAAAACTATAACTTTTAACATCTTTGATAATGTTTCCCAACGTTAAAGTTTAGGTTAGAAGGTGACAGTACATGCTACTGGAGTCCATCTGATACGGAGACAAATCAGAGTTTTACACCCACTACTCCCTCTATCCACAGATGGCTGCCTGGGGCCTTTTGCCCTCCACAAAGAATCGTTTCTAAAATCCTTCAAAGTTCGCCTATATGTTTCACCTTGCATGCAATTTCTGCCAGCATTAAACTTCATTAAAACATGCGGGGAGATTTGGGCACACAGATACCCGTTCCAGTTGTAACAGCTTGAGTCGTGATTAAACGCGGAAGAGAAATGGCCCCATGATTGATTTTGACGCTAATTATAACCGACTAGCAAAAATACATTTTGCATAGGTCTGAAGCGGCACACTGGACAGAAATTGCGAGAGAATATTACCTTCTCCAGCTCCAGAAGATGAAATCGTAAAACTTGAATGGCTTGAATCATCTGAAAAATTAAAATAACAATAAAAAATGAGCTGCTCACATCTCTTGATATTAAACAGGCACGTTTTTCTCAATACAAGTAACTGCAGACGAGGAAAATATTCATATGAATGGATTTTATGTAGAACTGATATTAAACATGGATGTTATTGCAATATGGAGAGCAGGCATACAGTACAGACTGGCGCTGCAATAAGCCTCAGAGTCAGAGATCTATTAGCCAACCAACTAGTCGTGAGGAAAACGTTACTCTCACATCACAGTACCAAGCTGTGCAAAGTGAAAAGCATGAATAGAACAACTTTCCAGGCAGAGTTCAAAGGTTTGTGACAGCTGTCTAACAGCGGCGCTTCATCTCCAGATACAACTGGGGGCCATCATGATATCAAACAGGCCAAAAAGAGGAACATCACCTCCAATCCTGCTTTATCTTTTCAGCTCCACATGGCTCTCTGACACATACATGTAACCTGTGTAACCGGCCCATAAACATGCAAGCAACAGCTGGTATATTCAAAAGCACTCTGAGAAAATATAGGAAATGTAATGTGTGTCATATAAAAAATATAATGTATCTTACCAGATTATCCAATTCTGGATTCGATGAAAATAAAGGCTTTTCTGCCCGAATCTAAAAGCAAACACATTTTCATAAAATATGTGAATATAAAATGTTATAAAATTATATATCACGTCAGATTAAATGTAACTTGGAAGTACTGGCATAATGGTGTATAAATTCAACAGGGTACTCGATTAAATTAAACACATTTAATAACGCCATTTTATTTTCTTTCACTGCAGAATTAACTTTACGCACAAAGGTCAGAGCTCCACCCTTATTTAATGCAGGTAAGAGCTCAACCAGCCCGAGCATGCAGATTTAAAAAAAAAGTCAAACTTTCCTGACCTGTTTTGCAAACACAGCTATGTCTTCATTGAAAGATTCCGATGAACAGACGTCTCCTCCTGCCACCCCGGGCTCTCTGGGGGTGCAAGTCGCTAATTCACATTTCTCAAAAATCAGTGCAAGCAAGGGGAACAGGGGGTGCCTGGGAACACACACAATAGCAAATGTCACCAGAGAGAACAGCGCCGGGGTCAAGACTACTCCAGGCTAGATTTAGCCAGCCATGCTACTCTTCAACAACTCGCCCATGGGGAATGCTGCTGCAGCCCATGCTATTATATTATGCAGAGGCTCGGAGAAAGGCTGCAAACAGCGGGCAGAGTTCTGTGATTAAATCTAGGTGTACCTAATAGCATAAAAGCTTTGGAGTCGGTCAAACTATTTCTTACACAGGTCTCCGTTTGGACCCCAGGCGTGTGTGTGTGTTTGGCAAAAATCTCTGAAGCTGCAGGCACTAAATGTTTGCACATTTGTTGATTATTATTATATTTATTATTATTTATGGTTTATGCCATCAGAGTAAATATGTGCAGGCTGGTAATATGTTGAAAGGTGTAATATGGCGTAAGATGGCGAAACTGTTACTGGCATGTTTAGCCACCGTGAAAACAGCATGCTTAGAATTTTAATTAACTCCTGTAAATTAATAAATGACGTGCATATGTGGGACTTCCTTTAAACGTGATATATTTTTAATTTGCTGAAGCTTGGCACATTATTAAATTAATTAAAATGGTTAAAAGGGAGACGGTAATTATTTTGCTCATAATAAACGGTGGAACTTAAAAAGAAACTAAGCAAGTTAAATTAAAAAGGAAAATATTACAAGCTCTAACTAAAGTGGACGTTCTCTTATAATTATTCTTAAGGGTAAAAATACATTAGCTAGATAGTCTCCATACCTATGTATTTCTTAGCCAATTATTCCCAGCGTCTCTGCAGCAGTTTGGGCTCCAGTGTTTTGCTGAAACACTTCAGAG